>NC_142585.1:27961666-28269583 GCF_965207765.1 Zootoca vivipara | reverse complement strand
GCCCACAAGCAATATTTGACCACAAGAGCACTCGTCCCTCCAGTAGTTTCCGGCAACTGGTATTCAGAGACATTGCTGCCTCCAACCGTGGAGGCAGACTACAGTTATTGTGGCTAGCAGCCATCAATAGCCCTCTCTTTCATCCTCATGGGCGTACCCAGCACGGGGCGGGGGGCAGCTGCCCCCCCTAGAAGCAGAGCTGGTGCACGAGAGCGGCGCTGCCGGCGGGGCTGGTGGGCAGAGGCGGAGCACAGCCCGGCGGAGCGCGAGTTCGGCATTCCCGCCCATCGCGCCGCGCCCTCCCTCCAGCTCCCCGTCGCGCCCTCCGGCAAGGCCAAGCGTGGCGGGGAACCAGAGAGCGCGACGGGAAGCTGGAGGGCGCAGCAGGGCAGGCGGGAATGCCGAACTCAGGCTCTGCTGGGTTGTGCTCCTCCTCCGCCACCTGCCTCTGGAGACTC
This sequence comes from Zootoca vivipara, assembly GCF_965207765.1. Lineage (NCBI taxonomy): Eukaryota > Metazoa > Chordata > Lepidosauria > Squamata > Lacertidae > Zootoca > Zootoca vivipara. The sequence goes on along the minus strand of NC_142585.1, from coordinate 28,269,125 downwards.
CCCCGCTGCTGCCAATCCTGCTGCTGCTGCTGCCGGCAACCCCCTCGCCCGGCAGCCATCGCGCTCCGGCTCCTCCCCCGCCCCAATTCCTCCCTTCCCTCCCTTTTTTTTTAAATATATTTTTATTAATTTTCCAATTAAAACCAATTATATCATATTCATTATTTCAAATTATACACATATATATCAATCAAACCGAATGTTATGCCAAATCATCTAGAAAATTTTTTTGGGTTCCCATGCTTCAAGAAATTGGGGATTCCTCGCAACCGTCCACTGCCGTCTTTTTTCTAAAGTTCAAATCGTCCCTCCGAGTTCATAATAATCCAGATCTTTCCCTTACAGTCACATAGATGTTTTCCTCTTTCAACCGATTATTTTCCAGCTGCTGAGATAAATGTCAAACAAAGTTTCACAAATGTTCTTTCTCCTGTGTGAGTTAATCAGTCCAGCCTCCCCATAAATCTTCTTGGTCTGGAGCGTCCCTATTGCGTCGACTCTCAACACGAAGCAGCGCCATCTTAAAAAAACTCAAATCACTTTCGTTTTCTCTCATAGATTAACGATCTTTATAAAATTTACAGCTTTTCCAGGCAGAAGAACCAGACCTCACACCATGCATGGTAAATTAATGGATCTCCTTGCCCTATAGCTGAACTTAGCTTCAGGTCGCTGCTCCAATTCAAAGTGCGTCACAACTCATAAATCCCCCGAACGCGTCCAGGCACTCCTCCCATCCAACTAGAGGGGGGCTTTTCTCGTCAGCAACTCCTCATCTTCAAAAAATATACTCAATAACAACAGTTTATAAAGTTCAACTCACACAGTCTTTTGCTTCTCTTTCACTCCAAACAAGCCAGCACATCACGTCTGGGAAGGTACGAAGTAACTCATATGAAAAAAAATAAAAAAGAAAGACTCGCTTCCCTTATCGCTCCGTCCCCATCAATCCTTCTTCCAGATGAAATACAGCCTTTAACTCCTCACCCTCAGCAGCATAGATTTCTCGGCAGTAAACAGCGCTTCTGCCCCTCCTTCTGAAGTATGTCCATAAATTTAAGCCTAATTATCTTCTTTAATCATGGAAATCCCCGCCATGCAGATTAGCGTCCGGGAGTCCTGGCCCTCGTAAGTGCTTCAGCCCAAGCTCCCCCCACTCCATAAACAGTCGGAGTGGGTCTGGGGGCATCGCGGGCCAGCGGCCCCTCTCCGTAACCCCCGGAGAGGGTAGGGGGTTGCCATTTACTCCCCTAGCAACCGCCAAATTCCTTACGAAGGTCAGAGGGATGGAAAACAGGTCCGCCATTCCTGCAGGCGGAAACCGGAACCCCCCCACTTCCTCCCTTCCCTCCCATGCCTTGGCCCCGCCCCTTGCCCCCCCTAGTTTTGATCCTGGGTACGCCCCTGTTCATACTGTATATTTATCTAATCCTCTTTTAAGCCATCTAAGTTGGGGGTCATCAATTAGTTTAACTATGCACTGCAGACTTTCTTTTCTCTATCCTGAATCTTGCAACACTTCTGGTTTCTCCTCAAGGTCCATTAATTTCAGAACCTTTTCCCCCCCCTTTTTTTAAAGCTGTTGCTTAACAATCAGGGGATGGAAATCTTTGCCAATCCACCACAAATGAACCAGAAACCTACTTACATATCCTGATCTTCCTTTAGGTAAAGGTAAAGGGACCCCTGACCATTAGGTCCAGTCGTGACCGACTCTGGGGCTGCGGCGCTCATCTCGCGTTATTGGCTGAGGGAGCTGGCATACAGTTTCCAGGTCATGTGGCCAGCATGACAAAGCCGCTTCTGGCGAACCAGAGCAACACATGGAAACACTGTTTACCTTCCCGCTGTAGCGGTACCTATTTATCTACTTGCACTTTGACGTACTTACGAACTGCTAGATTGGCAGGAGCAGGGACCAAGCAACAGGAGCTCACCCCGTCATGGGGATTCGAACCGCCGACCTTCTGATTGGCAATTGCTAGGCTCTGTGGGTTAACCCACAGCACCACCCCTAATATATAGATATTTTCTTTGCAATTTTCAGTATTTGAGGGAAATAGTTAAAACATTTTATAAGAACTTTAAAGTACGGGACACCCCCCCCCCCTTAACAAAATCATGCCAAAACTAATAAGGCAGATCGAGATAATCCTTTGCCAGGCTTTTGCTCACTAGGGAGTTTTGCTGTATAAACACAGAAAGTAAGAACAATTCTGAAGGAGTTTAAACTGCTTTTAAAGTACTTACCTTTAATGAATATAAATATTCACTTTATTAAAGCTGTTTACAGTCTGCCACTGTAGCGTGACCAAGCAACAGAACCCAGGAAGTGGCTATCCTAATCTAAGGTCATTTTCTTAATGCCCATGATCAATTACGGCAAGAAGTAGGTTTGGTCTCCACCTTAAGAAAATCTTCAGTACAGGGCAGTCCAACACGCGGCCGAAGGCCAACATGTGGCCCTCAAGGCCTTTTTGGAGGACCTTGGCAACATTTGATGCCCCCACCACCACAGCCCTTGTGCCGCCTTCCGAAAGCAGAGGGTAGATTAGGCTCTGGGCTTTGGGAAGAAGACATAAGGCTCTGACAGGATGCTGGACTCCTCCCACATCCTTCCCAAAGTCTAGTTAGCACTTTCCCAGCTTTAGGAAGGAGGTAGGAAGCCTTTAAGGGCCCTGCCAGCGCCTCACAGTGCCAGGGCTGTGGGAGAGACGTCAAATTTTGGGCTCACTTCCCCTTCCCTACCTTCATCCCCACACAACAAAGCAGCGTGTGTCCCATGGGTATTGAAGTACTCTTGCAGCCCACTTGGTATGAAAAGTTGGACCGTCCTGCTTCAGTACCTCCTTGTCTCCCACATAGGGCAATGGATGCCAGTCACTCCTATGAAGAAAAGAACTGGGTTGCTTGGGAGGTCAAGAAGCAATGCTTGCACCCAGGCATAGTTTCTGCAGCTCAGGTATGTAATCCTACAATCAAAAAAGCCTGTGCCAAATCCCACATTGATTTTTAAGGGGGCAGGATTTGAAGGCTCGGAGAGTAAACTGATTTGCAGCTAAGCTAGAACTCAACACCACGATGACAGGCCTAATATTGAGTTAGCCCTCAATCTAGCTCAGAACTGCCTACTCTGATTGGCAGCAGATTGACAGAGGGGGGACCTTTCCCAGTCCTACCTGGAGATGCCAGACAGGATTGAATCTGGGACCCTATTCCATGTGGATCAGAGCTGCAGCCCTCCTCCAAGACAAGGAATGTGGATCAGTGTGTGATCTGACCCTAATGACCAACAGTCTAACCTTGCAGAAAGGGGTATTAGCTGGGAGGTTATTGAACAGTGGTGTCTGGTGCCCATTAGAACTAGCGGGACAGGAGTCCAGGAGCAGTCAAAGCCAGATCCAACAGGTTCTTGCCTATGCCAACTCCTGGACAGGATATAAGAAAGAAGACAGGACAGGTGGAGGCTTGCTATGGGGCAGACTGAGATTGACTGAGCTGTGCCCCATTAGAAACATAAGAAGCTAGCTCCTACTGAGACAGACCATTGGTTCATCTAGATATCTCAATACTGTCTACACTGACTGGCAGCAGCTCTCCAGGATTTTAGGCAGGGAGCTGCTCCCTGCCCTATGTGGAGATGCCCCTGGGAATTGAACCTGGGGTCTTCTACATGCAAGGCAGATGCTCTACCTACTTAGCTACAGCCTTTCCTTAACCATTCACTCTTCCTACAGCCATTCATCCTAATGGACCAGCCTGCAATGGAAAATGCTCTTTTTCCATGCCACTTTAACACAGCTGTTTAATAGCTGCTAACTGCTCATTTATCCCCATTTGCTCCCTTCCTTTTTCGCCCAGAGCTACAATATGATTTTTTCTCATTTTCTCTCTCACTTCTTTTATTTTCTTTTCAGTTTCAAAGGAAGGCAGGTCTGGGTGGGTTTGGGAAGTGGACGGGGGTGAGGAAAGCAAAGGCAGGAAATGCCGCCAAGGAGATGGTGTTTGAAGAATCCAAACACCCCTTGGCATTTAAAGTTCAGAACATGGTTAGAAAGCCTGTCTTAGGCAGAAGATTCTCCGGGCAATGAACACACCCTCTGGGTGATTTATGGCAAATGCACATTAATGGAGACAGCTAGAGGAATAAAGAAAGAGTTGGCACAGCACTCCAAACTCCTGCATTGCTTTTCTCAAATTTCACCCACCCACCCTGCTGCCTTGATTACATAACTTTCAGGTCTTCCCAGGGTCACAGTTCTAAAGTGTGCATAAAATGAGTCCTCAAGTATGTTTGCATCACTAGAAAGCTTGCAATTTGTAGGATTAGTTTTTATTTTTGTTCCATTTTTTGCTGTTTTATAACAGCCAAGCACTGAAGAGGTAGAAGTACACTGAATCCTATTTCTGCACTCCCTTTCACATACAAATCAAGCCCTTCTAGAACTGCTTCAGAAGGAATGGCAACATAGTGATCCAGCAGATACGAGACATCCCAGGTTCAAACCCTGATATCTCCAGTTGTTGTTGGTGGTGGTGGTGGTAATTTAGTTTTTATTGAGAATTTTCAACGCAACACAGGACATAAACCACAAATCATCAACAAACCCAACCCTGATACATTTTGGCAGTCAGGGTGAAAAAAGAAAGAGAATCAGGGGAGGGAAAGGAGCAGAAGGTGCCACACAGTGGCAAGGTAAAAAACAATATCCCTGATAGAAGAACGGAGGCTTTTCATGGACTACTTAAAAAAATGCTATAGTCAAATGAAATTGCGGGCAGGATTCAAGATAAAGGCAGCGGAATAAAAATGATAAAATAACTGTAACAGAGAAACGTAATAAATAAAGATATAATGCAGTCAACAATATTTGAGTAAAAGCACTGTGGAGATGGGGGTGGGAAGTCAACTATGAAACAATGCAATTATTTGATATTAAGATTATTGTGAAAATGTTTGAAAATGCTGATAAAAAATTATACAGCAAAAGAAATAATATCCCTCCAGTGATCAGGTAATGACTTAGATGTCAAATAAATGACAAACTCAAGCCAAGGGCCAGGTGTCTTTGGGGAATAAGACCACTGGGGATGGCGAGAATCAGGACGGGAGAGGGGCTGACACATGACAAATTCAGTAAATGGAAACCAATTTAAAGAAACAAATGACTTAGATTTAATTCCCCTAAAGGGCTCATCCACACTTCTGCTTGCCCCGTGCCTAGAAAGCATAGGTGCAAGAGGTTTTCCACTTGTCCTGCCAGTTTCCATGAAAAATCCCACTGTTTACTGCTCAATCAGAACAAACATCAATCGTTTTTTGAGGACTGGTTTTTTTTCTGATTCAGTGGCAAGCAGCGTTTTATCTTTGGGGGAGGGGGGGAGTGGCAGGACAAGTGGAAGTGTTGACATACCCATAGCCGCATGTTCCCTGCTCTGCGAGATTCTCAACTGCTACCAATTGCCATACCTTGTTCCACCACCCTCCCAGAGAAAAATGAGTGTGGTACCTCCAATGGGTTGACAAAAGGCCGGGTTAGAGGAAAATTATGATTCAGGCCAAAGTGGTGGTGCATGAATGCAGTACAAGTCATTTAAGATATTAGTAAGTTATCTCCCATTTGCTTGGAACAGTCTTTACCCACCTGAAAAGACTAGCAGCTAATGCAAGTTGTAGTACAACAGCATCCCGGAGATTCCAAGTTGGTGAAGAGCAGCTTAGGGCACACCCATTTCCACAGCACTTCGGAGCAAGCCATCCGAAGGAGGAACTGTGGTCAATTTGTGTGGTGGAATACAGCCAGCTTTACTAAGCTGGGCTTCAAAATGGCTGCTGTCCCAAGCACACTGTGTCATTAGGGTTTCCTCTCCAAGCCAGCAGGACCTCACACAGAAAAGTCTCGGGACTGGGTTTCGGCCTGCCTCTGGAAAGCCATTCCCTCTGAGCAGAATGTCTCAGAATGTCTGTTTCTACAATAATTTCCATTCTCCATCTGCCACCGGCAGCTTTCAGGCTAGCGGTATGCTTACAAGTCATTCAAGGTTAAGAACTCCACTGAGAAGGGTGCCTAGTTGAAGTCTGGGCCTCTTCTACAGCGCAATTGTCTGGTGGCGAAGGTAGTTCTGTTGCTGCTGCCTTGGTGCTCCGAATACTGTGCTCGGGGATGTCTGTAGCTTGGTGGCAGAGCATCTGCTCTGCATGCAGAAAGTCCCACGTTCACTTCCCACTGATCTCGGAGTAGGGCTGGGAAAGATTCCTTGTCTGAAATACTGTAGCTGGAGAGCTGCTGCCTGCAAAAGGCAGCCTTCCCCAATTCTGGGTCCTCCAGTTGTTGCTAAGACTACAAAGACCACCATCCCCAGCCAACATGGCCAATGGTAAAGTATGATGGGGGTTGTAGTCCAAGAACCTCTGGGGACCCAAGGCAGATGAATGCTAATGTAGACAATACTGAGCTAGCTGGGCCAATGGCCTGAACTGGTATATGGCTGCTGCCTCCATCCTTCAGGTAACTGGGGGGGGGCTGAAGAAGGAGAGGGGGGATGAAACACGCAACCCATTTTTGTGTGTCTGAAGTTTCTTTTATTATTATTACTGTTTGTAATTATACTGTTTGTATTATTACTGTTTGAAACATATACTTACTTGAAAAATTGATGCCCCCCCCCTCCACAAAGGGGTGTGCTCCCTTCTCCCAGGGTTCTTTTTCAAACAAATTAATGTTAGGAGAATTAGAAGGAATGCACAGGCAGGCTAAATGTAGGTGCCCATGCAGGCATGCACTTCATTCAGCTTTCTTTCTTTCTTTCTTTCTTTCCTTCTTTCTTTCTTTCTTTCTTTTAAAAAGGGGACAATGCAGTCCTGCAGAAAGAAAAGGCCTCTGAGGTCATCTTCTTTGCTATGTCAGCCAAGAGAGGGTTGAACTTAATGAAGTGCACTGGCACATGTCCTACACATTTGGCAACTCCAATATCCTGTGCACTTTTGCTCTGTGCCTGATACTTTCTCCAAGCTTATAGAAAGTTAAATATCATGTTGGATATGCACCTTTGATTCCAAAGAGGCATCCCTATACTTGACACTGTAATAAAAACCTCTGCCAACATATCCTGGAGGGAAGTTGTTTTCCACACTGCCGTGAGAGGCAGCCAGTATGCTTCTAACAAAGAGTCCACGGTGCTTAATTGCCTAATGACAACTTTGTTCTAAAGTGCACTGCCAGATCTGCTTAGGCACCCCATCACTGGCTGCATCAGAATCACATGAGATTTGCTGCATGGCACAGCACTTTTGCAGCCCATTGTTGGGAAAACAGATTGGCCTCCAAAAACATGGGGAAGTTTATGATCCCCGGATAAGCATTCTGAGCACTTAAGTGTTCAGTCCTACCTTTCCTCATTCTGCGGCCTTGAATAAGGTGTTCCCTCCCAGGTGCAGGTCTGCAAAATGGGAATAATGCAGCAACCTGTTTTCACAAAGCCAATGTGATATGACAACTTACTCTCAACCACAGTAACATGGCCACCTGTTTTCACAAAACTAGTGAAGGCAGAATCTGAAAAGCATCTAGCTGACCTGGCTTAGACCTGGGAGAAAGGTGAAGCTGGCCAAGGAGCAGGAAGAGCAAACAGCCTCTTAAGGTGCATTTATTGACAGGAAAGCCTTTACAGCAGCCAAGGACTATCCTATTACCAGCTCTGACTTCCTACTGCCGAGAGGGTCCTCTTTCTGTTCCAGCAGGTCTCCTTGCAAATCCCTCTTCTGGCCCCTAAGCTGGGGGAAGGGCAATGCACAAGTTAACTGCACATCACTTCCAAGACCCACTGTGAACTTCAGCCCTGGCATGTGAGAAGAAAAGAGGCAGCATGAGTCTAATAAGACACCCACAGCTCCTTGAAAAAGTTCTAATCCCATACAGGATCAAGATTAACAATCGGCAATGTTGAGCAGTTGTTTCAGTTTATACAATTTCACAAGTGGTTTGCTTCCACTCCATCTTCATGGTGCTGTCTTTTTAAAAAGGGGGGGGAGCTCTAGCAGAAAGCTAGAAAATGCCACCTGGGCATCTCCCCCCCCCCTCCAAGTGCAATGTTATCTAGATAACAAGACACAAAAAAGTGGCATGGAACTACAGGAGAGATAGAGCGAAGAGAACTTTATGAGACTTTTACAAGTCCCAGCTGGTGGGGGTGGACTTTGCTAGCAGTGATGGGCTGACCTGGAGTCTTAGGATATCTTCACAAGGCGAGTTTGTTGTGGACTCTATGCCACCCATGCATGCAAGGGCTTGTTTGCTTGTTTGTTTGTTGTTTCTGTTTCTGCAGCATGCACGCAACGTTCTTCTTCTCAAGGTTTCATCCTCTTTAATCCAGGTTTGCCATTTCCAGTGTGTGTGTTTTGTGTGTGTTTTAGCTTAACAGATTGTCCACAAAAATTGTGAAAAGGGAAAATAATTTGGGTCAGCATTTTGATGAGAATGTATTGAAGACACAGTGAAAAACCTCCTTGCATGAGCAGCATAGAGTCCTTGGAGGTTAAGGACTTTCGGAGGTAGAGCTATAGTTCCAACATGAATCAGAACCCAAGAATTCAGGCCAACATCTCCCTGGCAATGTGTGGTTGTTGTTGTTGTTGTTGTTGTGTGTGTGTGTGTGTTGCATGTTCTCATCAGATTTTGCTAGATGTCATCAGATTTTGCTAGTTATTTATTTATTTTCTGAACACTCCTCTGGAGCAAAAATGGAACTCCAAAACAGCACAGCTGGTTTTGCAGGGAAGGGCTGCAGTTCAGTGGCAGAGCATCTGCTCTGCGTGAGGCTCAATCCCACATGGCATCTTCAGGTAGGGCTGTCTGAAACTCTGGAGAGGCACTGCCAGTCAGTGTAGATAATGCTGGGTTGATGGACCAATGATCTGACTCAACCACAAGGCAACTCTCTAAGCTGAAGAGATGGGAAGAGACACCAATCCAACTGAAGGGTGTGTTTGAAGTCACAGCAGTATTTGCTTGTCTTCTTCACTACTTCACTTAAAAGGATTATATTGTTCAGTATATGTAAACAAACGAACTGCCGGTGTTGTTTTGATACCCTAGTCCTAAATTTGATCTGAAGGGACCTCGTCTTGTATAAGATCAAAACCTGGAGAACGTGACATTGCAAAGGTGGCTGAAACACGGATAATCAAAGCCCTGTGCACTGTTATTGTTTGGGTTGGGTCCACACCTTGCATCTGTTGATGTTATTTAGCATAAGTCCTATTTTCACAGGCATACACTGTGTCCATAGACCTGTGCTGCACGTAGACCATGAGAGAATGGCCCAAGTGTCCAGCCACTCAATCCACTGAGATAGGCAGACTTCAGCCTGAAGGTGCAACACTCAACACACCAAAAGAGCAAGGAAAACTCAAGGGTGGCTCACACAGAGTGTTTTGATTAAGGCCATAAAGTGAGTCAGTGCCAGAGAAGGAACTTGCAGTAAATTTCTGACCCATGCTTAGCCTGTGGCAGATTCTCAAAGTAAAATACAACGTTTACTGGAAGTATAGGCACTAACATGCCCAGTGATATGCCTTTTCCACTCTTCCATATCACAATGAGGTGGTCCCATAAAAATAAAATGTTAGGATATGCCTTTCCTGTAAAGGCAGGCAAAAAAAAAAAGCCAACCACCACCAAACCTATAAACAGCACATTGTTAACCTTTTCAGATAAGCAGCTTTCAAGAAAATATGTTATTAAGATGTGGCAGCTGCAATAAAATGCTGCAGTGTACAGTGCACAGTCAGTCATGCCTTATACCAGGATATTCCATTCCATTCCCTCGGTCCCGTTTCTACGCCCTCCCAATCCTCAGCAAGAATTATGTAGCTACTAGGCATGCTCAATTCTGACTGGGACTTCATTTTTCACTGCAGGATTTGTTGTACTTTTGCAAACTGCGGGGACTCTCCAAGCCTCCAGGTACCTACCTCTTGTGGGTATATGGTTCTGTTTTGACCAAATAAGAACAGGCAGTTGGAGAATGAGAAATATATTGCCACACAGGGTTTGCTTCATTCATGTCCAACCAAAGCACTTAAGGAGGCATGCAAAGTTCTCTCCCATCCCTTTTATCATCAGAACCACCCTGCAAGGTAATTTTATATATATATATATATATATATATATATATATATATATATATATATATCCCCAGTAGCACCTTAGAGACCAACAAGTTTGTTCTGGGTATGAGCTCTCGTTCAGATCAGTTCTGAAGAAGTGTGCATGCACACAAAAGCTCATACCAGTGACAAACTTAGTTGGCCTCTAAGGTGCTGCTGGACAACTTTTTTATTTTATATATATATTTCTACTGCGTCAGACCAACACGGCTACCAACCTGAATCTAGAACCCTGTAAGGTAGGCTTTCCTAAAAGACAGACACACTCGACAAGCATTATTCAAGGTCCACATTTTAAAGCAAACTGGCAGAATCTGTACCTCCTATGCATAGAACAGAGCATTGTTATCTCTTTGTTTCTTATACTTCCCTGATTTTGCAACACAGTTCTCAGCTCAAAAAATGTACAAAAATGCATACAAAAATTGGAAATTTTCCTGCATTTTTTTTTAAGTTTGCAGAATGCTGTGGCCACAGGATGGACCAGACCAGATTTGGGGCTTTGTTTTCCCTAAGGTAGTCAACCTGTATATACCACTTCAGGCTGCCAGGGGAGGCCCATGCAATAGATTGCTAGGTCATATTTTTTTTTAAAAAAAAAAAAATCATTCTGCAAAGGTAAACTACATGTAGGGATCTAGAGTAGTCCTGTCCCTAAAACTTTGGGTGGGGGGGGTGAGCAGAGGATTATTTTGTACGGAGAGGCATTCGAATGTGCAAGCCTCCACCTGCAGTCGAAAGACGTACAGCCCAAACAAAGGCTTAGGACCAAGGGGAGAACAGTCCTTAGCCTCGAGGTAGGATCCTGCAAACAGGGCCCCCATTTCAGACCTGGTCAGCCAAGTTACAAGCTGGCAGAAGCAGAAAACTAAGGCACACAACTAAACACAACTTTGTTTGAAACGAAGAAGAAGAAGAAGAAGAAGAAGAAGAAGAAGAAGAAGAAGAAGAAGAAGAAGAAGAAGAAGAAGTAATCCACCCAGGTGACTCAGGCATGTGAATTATGTTCCACACTAGAACAGAAGGTTTGAGGGGGGAGGACCTTCCTGAGTGACGGAAGTCTATGAAGCTTTGGGGCTGGAAGGAATGGTGGGGGACTGGCTAAGCAAGAGAGGCCTTGCAAGACAGGAATTGCAGGATTCTTATCAAAGTGAACCTCTAAAGTGAAAATTCAAATAGGTAAAAATAGTTTCTTACCCCCCCCCCCCAAAAAAAGCATGGTAGTAAAAAATCCCTTGGAAGCTAGAATAAAAAGGTCCGCTTTAAACTAACAAGCAAGCAAAAACATATGAAATATGTTTTCATTTAGTGACACAATTACAGAAAAATAATAATAATGTAGTCAATTTGGAACTTTCTAGCCACATGACTTCCCTAGGAAGCTATTTCTTCACTGAAGGCATACTATCTGCTGATTCAAGTAGTCACTGGGTCCAACTTGCATTCCTAGCTCTGTAACGTTCCAGCAAAGTAAACATGGACAGGACAGCCGACCTCTGCAACCTCCCCTTTACCTTGTCCACTTCATTACTAAGCTCTCAAGCAGAGGTCTGTCCGTCTCCTTGAGCCTACGGAATATCTAGCAAGGGGGGTCATTTTATGGGAACAACTGAACTTGCCTGCCAGTGTTTTAAGCCAATGGGTGAGGTCAGAGCTGTGATTGGTAAATGAGTTTCAGTCCCTGGGGTCCTTAAGAGCTATTTACTCCTCCTATTTTGTGAACTTTTATTGCTTCTGACTTATAATCTAGTCCCCAGATCCTCCCATTTACCACTCTATTTTGCTGCCTGCCAGGTACTTGCAGCAGTTGGCAGGCAGCTATATAATATGTATGTATGTGTGTGCATTGGGGATCAAGGGAAGTGCAGGAATGACTTGTATTGCTGCCTGCTAACCATGTTGAACAGGGGTGCACTCAGGACCACTTCTGGGAGAAATTTTAGGTCTTGCCCTGAGAACCTTAGTACAGCCTTCCCCAATGGGGTGTCTTCCAGCTATTTTGGACTACAACTCCCATCAGCCCCAGCAAGCACAGCCATCCTGAGCGGCAATGAAGCCAAAGCATGCATATCTAAAACAATCACATATTCCTCCTATTTCTCCCCATCTCCCTTTCCTCTACCTTCCCCTGCCTCCCATTGTGTTAAATACAGTATTTTCAGTCACATGGTCATGCCAAAGCAATCCTTAGGATTCAGCATCACACACACAAGAATACTGCACCACAGATAATGAATACTGAAGAAATATCTCAATGGTTTGTGGACTCAGATTTTCATTTTATTGAAATGCAGCAGTGGCTGGGATCCAATGTGCCTGCATTTGCCCTGCTACAAATGCACTGCACAGTTTTGTGGAAGTTAATTGTTCCTAGTCTCAGTCTCTCCCATCCCCAGTGTGCAAAATGGGAATAACCACAGCTGACTTTGCAGGTTTATTGTCGGGGAGAGCACAACACAATACTGTTACTCTGCTGGTGGTGCCTGATGGGCTGAAACAAAAACAATTCCATTTTCACTTGAGGAGAATTAAGAGGCAAGCTGACAGGACTACATCTTTTTGCCAGAACCTGTGTTGCATCTTTCAGCATTGAGTTCAGCCTTCTTGTAAAAAAAAGTCAACGAACCAAAAGACAGTTAATGACAAAGCTCATTAACTTCTGTTCAAGTTTATTTGGAACAACAATGTCTGACCTGATGCACAAGACCTGAATTTCCCGTTATTCCCTATAACCTTTACCCTGCTGAACGTGGAGTAAAAGCAGTTTGGGTAGGTGAACCGTGGTGCAGTGGTCCACTTTACTCATTACATTTTAGTTGTACAACTACAATGGGACTGTACATCAAAGAATGTAAAGCCGAAATGTGTCAAATCCATTTGCAAACACATGAATCACAGACCTACATTTCCCCAGGAGCCAGGAGCAGCTCATCCACTATCTCAAAATGCACCATTGGTACCCTGTGAATGCAACTTATAGGCTGGGCTATATTAGTCAGGGACTACCTCTTTCATCTACCTCTGTTTTCGCCTGTGATGATGAGAGGGCAGAGCTGACATGAAGGGTTTTGTGGGCTATGGTTAAGGCTTGGTACCCTGCATTATCACCATATTAACAGCTGTGCATGCCTACCTGAGAGAGCTGTAATTCTTTGAACTTATTGCTATTACATATTGAAATGTTTATAGCAGGAACTTGATTTAAATATTTATGAATTTTATATGATGTTTAGTAACTGCACTGTTAACTTTTACTTACATACTTATAACTGAGGAGAAGGGAATTGATAAGGAGCAGGATCTATTGCAGCCCAACCTAATCAAGTCACAATACAGCATGACCAGCAAACAATAAACAATCATAAGTGGATAATCAAATGCAAGTTTGGACTAAAATGATGTCTGAAAAAACAGAAGACTGTTGCTTGGGAGAACTACCTTCCAAAGGAACTATTGACTCTTGCAAAATTTCTAGTATACTCCTATTGCAACCAGTTCTCTCATGCCCCACTCTCCAAAAAGTAATCAATGCCTAAAAGCATTTCATATTAGAGAAACAAAAAAGGAACAATCTGGAAACAAGATTTGGGCTTCAGCTGGGTGGAGCAAGTTCCAGGAGAAACATGCATTTGCTGCCTTTCAACATGTGAAGCAGCCCAGAATCAAAATGTGAACAATCTCCACACCGCCACCACTTCCAGCAGCCCTACAATCTTTTACAAGTGGACAGCTCCTTTAAATGCATAAAATAAAAAGAGCTTTTGACATGTAGGTTAGCTGTAGCTACAATTTCAACAGCGCAGCAACAGAAAACCTTTTTAAAAAACTGTATTTGTCTTTGTAGTGTAAGAACTTCTGGACTTGGGCTATTGCCGAACAATTGCACACAAAGTGCATGATTTCAGGAGGGTGCAGGATCCAGAGCGCCCCTAGATCATTTGGTGGGACTATATTTCCTATGCTTTGGACTTAGACGCTTAGCATTCACCATCCATAGCAGCTTGGGAAATATGGATGCCTTGATTTGTATTGGTGTGTCACCGAACCTCTTGGGCTTGCTGATCAGAAGGTTGGCGGTTTGGATCTACACGATGGGGTAGGGCCGTTGATCTGTCCATTGCTCTGTCCCAGCTTCTGCCAACCTAGCACTCCAGTGCAAGTAGATAAATAGGTACCATTGCGGCAAGAAGGTAAACAGAGTTTCCGTGAGCTCTGGTTTCTGACACAGTGTTCTGTTGCACCAGAAGTGGCTTAGTCATGCTGGCCACATGATCCATAAAGCCGTCTGTGGACAAACACCAGCTCTCTCAGCCTGAAAAGTGAGATGAGTGCCCTAACCCCATAGTCAGCTTTGATTGAACTTAACCATCCAGGGGTCCTTTACTTTTTTAAACATTATTATTATTTATTGTTTTTGTTTTCTGTATACCCTGGTAAATGGTAATACCCTGCTACCACACTTTTGGGTTGTTGAAAAAAGAAAAAGCTAAAAATAATCAAATTTACACTGATCAAATGGTGAGTCCTATAAGATACTCAAATTCATCTGGACTGGGATTCCCCAGAGTATCTGTTCACAAAAACCAGTGAAAGTTCAAATGAGACTCATTGGTGTCTACAGTCATACCTCGTGTTGCGTCCGTGGCGGGTTGCGTTTTTTCGTGTTACGAATGCAGTGGAACTGGAAGTGTTTACTTCTGGGTTTTGCCATGTGCACATGCACAGAACCGTTCTGCGCACTTCGTGCATGTGCAGAAGCGCTCTATTGCGCTTTCGCGCATGCACAGAAGTGCTGCTCAGGTTGTGGACTTTTTGGGGTGCGAATGGCACCCCGAAACGGATCAGGTCCGCAACCCAAGGTACCACTGTATTGGGTAGCAGGGGCCTGGCCTTCTACAGAACCATAAACGTAGCAGGAAGTTTCTGAACAGAATGCATTCAAGTAATGTTATGGGGGGCATGCCATCTGTGGAGAGTTAAAATCATCTCCATATGACTAGGTAAAGGAGCTTGTTTAAACTGGAAGTACTAGCTTTCTCCCTCTTTTCCAAGGCCATTATAAGTAACTAATATTAAGTGTGTATGTCAGCAAATGAATTAGTAGCAATTCCTTTTGTGCAAAAATAGCAGAGTTAACTTGTGCACATTCAGGGAAAAAAGACTTTGGCAATCTCATCTGCCATTGAACCCAATGTGTTTCGATTATGCACGATGTTGGCTTTACGCACTATCCCTAGAACATAACCCCAGCGTTAAGTTGAGACTCATCTGTACTACAAGGTACATTAGTGGAAAATCAAGCAGGAGGGAATTTCACAAGATCCAAACCTGAAAGGAGCAAACCAAAAATGTCTGAGAATTCCCTGTCAGGGATGGGGAAACCCTGGCACTGCTGCATTTTTGCATAAGCAATTGCTGCCAGTTACATAATTAATAACATATGCATGAGGCACCTTGCATGAAATGGTTCAGTTGCACGTGATACCCAACAGGATTTCACCAGGGAGAACTCATCCTGGGAGCAACTGGCACTGCACAGTCCCTCAGCCCTTGCAGACTTTCCCCTTCCAAGTAGAAACAGAATTCTGAAAATAGCCATTTTGATGCAAGAGTTGTGTGTATATACATTTAAAAATTCATATGCAGAGATAGCCTTCTATGGAGAGCTGGCCTTCAGGGGGAGCCACATTCAAAATGCTTTAGAGGGGACATGGGTGACTACACTCACATGTCTGAGAAATTTGAGACAACCAAGATAAGGGACAAGGAATAGGTGCATCCCATGGATAAATTTTCCAAGTTGTCATCCCTGTCCCTTCCCCATTCACAGGGAAAAGGGCTGCATTTTTAAAAGCCTTTCCAGAAGTATGGTAAAATCTCCCCGCCTCAAAACGACACAGTGCAGGCCTGGGGCAGCAAAAATAAGTTTCCCCTGGAGCGGCAATATTGCCTGACCTGGCCTTGTTCACAAGAGTTGTTTAACATCAGTGTTAAACTAAATGTTTCCCCATTAAGCGGCGGGGGCGGGGGAGCTATCAACCATGCTAATTCCATTGCACACAAAAAACCCACCAAAACTACAAGTGAAACATTACAAGAAATTGGAACTCCAGTCCAAGAATCAAGAGCCAGTATAGGAACACTAAACAAACTCAGTTGCTTCCATTCCAAAGTCTTTCACCACCCGGATTTATGGGGTAGTTTCGACATTACAGTTTCAAAGTTTCCTACACTCAGATACATCTGTTGTAGCCTTTGGCAACTTGGTGCTCTTCAGGAAATGCTGTCTGGAGCGAACGGAAGTTCAAGCCCCAAACATCTGGAGGGCACAAGAGTAACCAGATATGTTAAATGGTGAACAACTTCAGCATTGTAAGTTTAGAACTGTTTTGATGGAGCTAAACAATAAAACTGTTGACGGCACCGCTACCACCAAAACAAAACAAAAACACAACAACGCCATTGTGCATAATTTCCTGTCTTCCTTATTCATGGTAACTGGAACCTACAATTCATATGGTATAAAAGGCCCCCATCTTACCTGGACTTTCGTTACCAGCAGATTCTTCCACCACCCCACTTCTCATTTGACATGTCAACTAAGAAAGATTATAGGTTCTCCAGGAAGGAACAGTATATTCCAGTCTTTGTCAACCTGGTTTACCCCCAAAATGTTGGACTACAATTCCCATCACTCCTGGCCAGTATGGCTAAGCTCCCATCATGTTTTGGAACGTTGCAGCTGTGCGGGCTACTGCATGCCACCCCGTTGGCACACGCTGGTCTATGTAATGTACCTAAAATGTTCTCAATACAAGATGTACAATGAGACTGAGATGGGGTGAGTGCCAGGCTGAGTTTCCAGGACCCTTAGAGTCATTCTAGCATTACACAATTACTACATTTTTCCCCTATAGTTTGGCTTCCAAGCTTATTTAGGGGAAGGAGGTGTGTAAGGTACCATCTCCAGATACAGAATACAAATATGATTTGCAGCTAGGTAGCAAGACTAGAGAAATGCATGCTATGATTCCAAAAAACACACTACTTGCAAGCAACAGGGTTAATTGGCCTGCACACTAAAGAGGAGAGGAGAGGGAGGTTTTTAAACGTTCAAAATAGGATCAAAATGTGCGTGTGTGTGTGTGTTCCTGTTCTTAATGGGCTGCTGCTAAGGAACCGAGAGGCTCTAAGACTTCCAAGCCGCTCTGATGCTCAGAGAGACCAAAATCGCACGTCTCCTCCTCGTGGGTGAAAGTATACACTACCGCTATTATTTACTATCAGGCGCCGGCAGCACGCTCGGCGCTGTACACGTTTCGCTGTTGTTTTTGTTGTCATTGCTCGGGGGATTCAGAGTAGCTTTTGCAACTGTGGGAAGTTTTGGAGCAGCTGGGAGCGGTGGCAGAAACCGGCACTGAGGCGATTGACAGCAACCCTAAACTGGGGTGTTGAGAGGGTGGCCCGCCAATCAAGCTCCCCAGCGGAACTTCTGAAGGTAGCATCCTACCTCCCACCCCCTCCAACACCCCCACACCTTTTTACTACCATCTACTTCTGGCCCGCCTACCCAGCCTTCCCTAAATCCAGCAGGCCGGAGGGTCAGCGCTGTTCGCTCCCTCCAAACCCGCACAAGTCTCCCCTAACCCTCGCAGCCGCCCCTTACCGACGCTCACCTGTCTTAAACTTCAGCGAGGGGTCTTCGGCGGCCCCGTCGTCCTGCAGCAAGACGTAGAGCATCCCGAAGGAGTTGTGGATACCGAAGATGGAGCCGTTGCACCAGGTGGCGGCCAGGACCACCACCCAGCCGAAGCCTCCTTCGGGGGGCGTGAAGCCCTGCGCCGCGGCGCCCAGAGGGCCCCCTCTGGCCACCACAGCGCCGCCAGCCGCGGCTTCCCCTCCTTCGCCCTCCTCCCCTTCGTCTTCCAGGGCCCCCTTCTCCGACAGCGCTTGCTCCTGACTCCGCAGTGCCATCGCGCCCGCCGGTCGAGCTCCTCGGATCGGCAAGAGGAGGAGGAGTACGCCGGCGCTCGTGCTTTGGCTGCTAACGCTCTAGCTCGCTTGCAAGCCGGTCCCTCACGCCTCCTCCTCTTGCTCCGCCGCCGCCGCCGCCTGCCTCTCCTCCTCGGTCTCCTCCTCTAGCTTCCCCCGTGGTCATCCCGCCGCCGCCGCCTCCTCCTCCTCCTGCCGCAGCGAGAGGGACCCTCCCCCTCCGCGTCCAGCCCAGACAAGCCTCGCCACGCCCCTCCGCCTCGTTGAGCCGCCTCCCGCCTGGATCAAAACGCGCGCGGCTCTGCTTGGAGACGCTCACGGCGGGCGGGGAGGCAGCGCGTCCGGAACTGCTCTCCCCGCTGCTGCCGCCGCCTTCTTCCACGGCTCTGATTCTCCACCGGAAGCTGCCTCTGGGGTGTCGTGTCTCCGTCCTAGCGGAGGGTGGTAGACTGTTTGTGCAAAAGGAAGGAGGCCTCGGAGAATGTGCGCGATGCTGTCGCCCCCCACACGCTCTGCAAAGGTACCGCTCCGGCGGTTGCAATCCGGGTTCAGCCAAGCTGTCAACCCCCCTGAATGCATTGGTGGGCCTTGCCTCTGAGTAAGAAGGGCATAGGAGTGCAGCGAAGGGGTGGGGGGTGTTGGGGGCCTTTGTTTTCCTTCCAAAGGAACCGAGGGGGAGAGTAATGGCAGCCCTCGCCCACCAGGAGAAACAACAACTGCGCGCACATGCAGCTCCTTTGAAGTCATTGTTGGATTTAGGAGGAAAAATTGGAGCGGGCACGTCTCGGCTGGAGGAAGGCAGGCGATTCAGGGCTCACTTGTCTAGGTGTCCCGTTTCCCCCTGCCCGCAAGGTTCCGGCGTGGTGTGTTCACCAAGGCTTGGCCGTCGACGGGAGGCGACAGATTAACCCGAGATTGGGGGGAATCAGGGATAATCCCCGCCCCCCCCTTCCATGGTAGCAGTGGGTTAGGTTGCTAAATGGGTGAAATGGCGTTTAAAATGTAGGTCACCTTATTGTACGGTGAAAAATGCTTGCGCGTGTAAAAAAACGTTTTGCCACCACTACTCAGTGTCGTTGTAGTAGAAAACTGGTCTTGAGCGCGTGATCAGACACGTTTGGAGGAATGGAGGGAGTGAAAGCCCCCAAAAGTGAAGGTGAGAAAAGCAATACCTGTCCTGCCTGCGAGGATGCATGATTCCCCGCCCCCCTTCAGCAATTCATTGCCGCCCCTCTTCAGCAATGACACACCGGGGAGTAAGCCCCACTGAACACAGCAGGGCTTACTTATGAGCAGGTATGGAGAGGATTGCGCTGTTCAGCTTCACTCCCCGCTGGTCACTAGCACCCTAAACATACTTACCTGGGAGTAAAACCTATTGAATACAACGGGCCTTCCAAATAAACGTCCCCAGTCTGCATTAAGCCAGCAGGCTTGGAGCAAGCAAGTATTCCCCACTACCTCCACACAGGCATCTACTTGGCACATATTTGGTCCTCCTCTTACAGCAATACAAATTTCAAAGAAGGTGGGACGTTTTCAAGAGCTGGGTAGCTTATTTTATCTTTCCTATTTAAAAAAAACCCATATGCTGGTGGGTGGGCTCAGTGAAAGAGGAAGGGGAGGAGGATTCAGCAAAATGGCTCCTTCCTACTACCTTCTTTCCTTCCTACTCCCCCCCCCATCAGTAAACAGGTTGATGCGTTTGAGATTTGGGGTGTGTGTGTTTTGCAAGCAGTGTGCCCACGCACATTTACTTCAACAGAATACCATGTGAAGCTCTCTTATGATCCATCATAATAAATTGTTGTTATATTGTTACTGCTTTTATTTTGTTACTGATTGCTCTTGTGCAATGGCTGCATTATTTCCCCCCAGGCAACACACACGCCTGCCTTCAGAAGATCCACAAGGATTGAAATCTCATAGGGCAGCAGCAGCTGCTGCTCCAGACCTCCTTCCTGCCCTGTATGTGAGGTCAGCAACCTGATTCCTTTTTCCCTCTCCCACCAGCAGCAAATGACATTTGGATAAGGGGGCAGAGAGATCTGAATGCTGCCTCCTTGACTTTCAGGTGTCTGCCAGGCTCAGACCCTGAGGAGTGGGAGCCAAGAAGGCTGGCTGGTGGTGCTGTGGCTGGGAGAGGATGGGCACCCACCCAGCGGGTCAGGGGAAATCTGGATGGCTGTGCCAAGCGCCTCAGCAGGGAACTCTGGTGGTTTTAAGGAAGGGGTTGGGAGCTATAAATGCAAGACCTCTTACCACTCCAGGAAGAAAATCGCTCCCCTCCCCTTAATTTCTGCTGTCAGCCTTTGTTGTTTTTTGCTGCTTCCCCTGTGAAACCCCAAAGTTCTATTGGAAGCAGCTTTCACTTCCCTCCTGGAAGCCAAGGGGCCGGGCAGCCGCTCCCCTTGGGATCAGGGAGCAGTACTCCCCCCCACACACACACACACAAGGAAAAAGCAAAGAGCACTCCTAGAAAGCTTAGCAAAAGGTAAAATAAAATGGAAGCACAACAACCATTTCACTGCTGACCTCACCTAGAAGAGATAGATTTGAGAGTGAGTGCGTCTGTTTGCCTGAAACATTATCCACCTCTTCACTCATGCACAGAGAGAGGTACTCAAACTGACCTTTCTGCTATGGTTTACAAGAAGGCCTACCCAGCACTGTGACATCTATTGATTGAGAATTGCATGTACAGTGGTACCTTTGTTTAAGAACAGTCCTGTTTAAGAACAATTTGGTTTACGAACTTTGCAATACCGGAAATAGTGTCCCGGTTTGAAAACTCTTCCTTGGTCTAAGAACGGATTCTGAATGGTGGAAGGGCACTGGCAGCGGGAGGCCTCATTAGGGAAAGCATGCCTCAGTTTAAGAACAGTTTTGGTTTAAGAATGGACTTCCGGAATGGATTAAGTTTGTAAACCGAGGTACCACTGTACTGTATATATCTTCCCTTCAATAAATATTCCCTGGGAGGACTTACAAGCAAAGTAGTGTTAGAAACACAATATATGAAAATCAAGAATAAGAATAAATAGACCACATAGTTTTACAGGCTGGATTCAGCTACCCTTAAAGGTAAAGGTAAAGGGACCCCTGACCATTAGGTCCAGTCGTGGACAACTCGGATTGCAGCACTCATCTCGCTTTACTGGCCGAGGGAGCCAGTGTACAGCTTCCGGGTCATGTGGCCAGCATGACTAAGCTGCTTCTGGTAAACCAGAGCAGCGCACGGAAACGCTGTTAACCTTCCCGCCAGAGTAGTACCTATTTATCTACAGTGGTACCTCTACTTACGAATAACTTTACTTACGAATGGAGCTCTGTCCGCCATCTTGGATGCGGTTTAGATAGAATTTTTTCTAC
The DNA here is from genome assembly GCF_965207765.1 of Zootoca vivipara. Lineage (NCBI taxonomy): Eukaryota > Metazoa > Chordata > Lepidosauria > Squamata > Lacertidae > Zootoca > Zootoca vivipara. The sequence continues at coordinate 28,247,593 of NC_142585.1, read as the reverse complement.
TTACGAATTTTTAGATAGGGTTGCTACTACTTATGAATTTTTTCTCCCAGTGCATTCCTATGGGATTCGACTTACAATTTTTTTCGACTTACAAATGTGCGTTCGGAACGCATTAAATTCGTAAGTAGAGGTACCACTGTACTTGCACTTTGACGTGCTTTCAAACTGCTAGGTTGGCAGAAGCTGGGACCGAACAACAGGAGCTCACCCCATCGGGATTCGAACCGCCAACCTTCTGATCGGCAAGGTCGGAACAATCTGCTTAATTTAAACTAAGTTTAAACTTCCTGCCACTACTAAAATGACCCTTTCTTCAACCATTTCTTTGATTCAGCAAAGCACTCAAACTTGAAACACCATACATGGCTCTTGTATGCATATCTCAAAAAGAATATGGTAGAGCTGATGAACATCAGAAAAAGGCAACCAGAATTATCAATGGACTGGAGCAAATTCCCCAAGGAAAGGTTACTACACCTGGTCTTTATTTATTTTTTATAGATTAGGTGGGAAATGAATAAGGGAAACATGGCAGAGGATTCAGTAGAGATTGAATCCATCCAGGCAAATGAAAAGCTGCTCCGCCAACCCCATATATGCCCACTTGACTGCTTTGATCAGTGGAACTGGAACTATTACAGATGCCACATAATACCCATTCTGCTTTGGTAAGAACTCGAATCTTTTAGTGTGGCAGCACCTGCACTTTGGAACTCCCTGCCTGTTGACATCAGGCAGGTGCCTTCGCTGTGCTCTTTTCTGCACCTGCTAAAAACATTGCTTAGGCAAGCCTGCCCAGGTGTTAGAGATGGGTTGAATCTGCTTTTAGTCTATTGTTTTAACTTTTCAAAAGTCTTTAATTATTGTTATGTTTTATTACTGATTATTTTATTGTTGTTGGTTTTTTTGTAAACCTCTGTAAGGGATGTTGCTTTTCTCTCTCTTTTTGACAAACAAGCAGTGTGCAAATTTTATGGAATAAATTATAAGTAAACCTCAGTCTGCATTCAGTCACTCCCCACCTGCCTGCCTTCTTAAAACCAGTCTGGTTGAGGTAGGGGAGACACTGTCAGCATCCCCCTCTTAATATTGTCTCTTCTAGAAGAAAGCAGAGGTGGGTGGGGAGGTGGACTGGAATTAGTTGGCTCCACCCATCATTGGCTCTGCTGGGTTCCCTGCCTCATCCTGCCAGTTTTGCATTGTATGTGGGAAATGGATAGACATTTCTCTCTCTCTGAATGGAAATGAAGGAAGATTCAGTACAGAGAAAATGAAGGATATCTTCATGCAGCGCATAGTTAAACTGGAATGCCCTCCCACAAGACATGAGATAAAACGGGATTATTCATGCAGGATAAGTTTATCAATGACTACCAACGTTGGTGACTGTATGCTACTTCCAGGTAGATCTCTGAGTTCCAGTTGCTGGGAAATCTGTTACCCTAGGGTCTGACTTGTGGGTGTCCCCCCCCCCCCCGACATCTGGTTGGCCACCATGGAAAGGAAAATGCTGGACATGAAAGGCCTTGACATGTGTTTAATCCAGAAGAACTTTCTTTCTTTCTTTCTTTCTTTCTTTCTTTCTTTCTTTCTTTCTTTCTTTCTTTCTTTCTTTCTTTCTCTTACGTTCATCTGACTTGGAAATCTGACATCCATGCTGTTTTCCTGAAATACTCTGCCTGGAATTAAACCAACACAAACACTACCAAGAAAGGGAACCCATCCCACACCCAAAGCTGCAAGCTATTCTATTGCTCCACCTCCAGAGCTTTGTGATTACACACGTTTGTAGCGCTAGCTAGATGAACCTATCATTTATTTAGCAAATACAAAGGTTGCACAGTCTGGCCAAAGAACCATTGTCCCAGGGTTGAAGAAAGCATTGCATGCAAGCACAGGCATGTGTAATAAAAAGCTAGGGGTGGGGTCTAATATTAAATGCAAAATATTGTGGAGAGGAAGGTATTTGAAGTGGAGGGGTAGTGGAAGTACTTAACTCTTTCCCCTTTGCCCACCGCTTTCCCCAACACAGGATTCACAGGTTATGTTTACAAACTGAAATACAAACATCTACCTCAAAAAATGCAATGGGAAAAATACCAATTTTTACCCAGCATTTAAATGCCCCAGGAAGATGGGCGTACCTCCTAAAGCAGAGGGTTCACAGCCTGAGGGCCTCTGCCATCAACAGGACATGGAGCAAAGCCCTCCATTCAAACCCTGAGCTGGTGGGCAGGATGACAAACATCTACCTGGCCCTCAGGACCTTATCCAAGCTGTGTCCTTTGTTAGTCCTTTCCCCATACACACACCCCTGAGTGCTTTTGCTTGGCATCACTGCACTGTGATAATGCCTCTTGCTTGTCTGGATGGCGAGAGATATCTATAGAGCAGGCATCCCCAAACTGCGGCCCTCCAGATGTTTTGGCCTACAACTCCCATGATCCCTAGCTAACAGGACCAGTGGTCGGGGAAGATGGGAATTGTAGTCCAAAACATCTGGAGGGCCGAAGTTTGGGGGTGCCTGCTATAGAGTGTCTGCGTGTATGTGTAGAATCCTCTGACTTTTGCATTGCTAGAATGCAACTTGTGGCCCCAGCTTAAGTGTCACATCTGTTGCTATGGCCACTTTTGCCTCTGGCCACACCCATCACTGGTACGTGCTCCCTCAGAGGTCTTCCACCAGAAAATCTGCCCCCCCCCCCTGGCTGAAAAAGGATTCCTCATCTGGATTTAAGGTACCAAACAACATTGAATTGGGCTGGAGAGCCAGTGAATAATCATGCACTGACATTACAGTATATGCACCAGCTGACCTGCTCTGGTTAAAATTCTCGTAGCTATATTTTGGTGGCCACTACATGGTACTTTTCAGCATTATTCAAAGGCAGCCCTACGTAAAAATCTGAAAGCTTTATATAGTGGGAATGGATTATTATTGCATACCCTCTATGTGTCCTGATTTTCCAGGGACAGTCCCAGAATTACAAAAGCCGCCCTGGCTTTTGATTTGATGCTGGAATGTCCCTATTTCCTCTGCCGGTGCTGCTGCTGCTGAGTTCAGAGAATGACCCGTCGCTTGTTCTGAGGGATGGTGGCGGAGGCTGCTGCAGCTGCAAGAGAGCATTCTGTTGCCTTTCTGTGGCCACCCATGCTGACCTCTTCCCTTGGGCAGCTCATAGCAGCTGCTGGAGAATGGGCAAGGCAGAAGAGAGGCTGCCACTGCCCAGGCCCAGCCCTGCATGATGTGCAGGCAGAGGGCAGAGGCCCCCAAGTGGGAAGAAAGGGAGGAGCGGAGTGCAAAATGTCTTGGGTTTTTTTTATGCTTTGTACATTTGTGTCTAATCTTTCCCCTTTAAAATTTATTTATTGGTGTGTGTTTTTCTTTTTGCAAATCTATCAGACAATAACATCAGGATTAAGTGTGCTGTGTCCCTTTGCTGCAGTAGTGGCGGCTCTCCCCCACCCCCCCACCCCGTTTTCTGATAGGAAATGCTCTGCCAGGTGGAGGGACAAAAAATGGGGGGGGGTGGAGGGTCAGTTGCAGGGAGAGTGAGAAATGTCCCTATTTTCATCTGAGCAATGCAGGAGGGTTAAAGGGGAAAGTGGGGCACGTTGAGCCATTTTTTACTTTAAGCTCTACACACCTCAAAATAATGCACATAAAAGAAAACTTTTGAATTTAACATTTATTAGGTACTATTCTAAACAAAATCAAAGGATTAATGTTTCACATTTGATGGAATAAAATGACAAAAAATCACATTTAAGTTTCCCCCCCAAAAATGGATCAATGTGCCCCACAATTGAATTGAGCCATTCAAATTTAGGAGCAGAGAAGGCATTTTTACTACACAGTATAAACTTCCAAAAGAGTTTCAAAAATATCTCAAAGTTCTTAAGAGTCAGCATCACTTCAACTTGTCACTCCATTTGCCTTGGCGAGATCCAAAACTTCAATAGAGATGTGGCTGTCATGGTTATCTAGAATCAGAAGCACTGGGTGATCTTTGGAACTTCTAGAGTATTTGATGAAATGGTTCATCCATTGAATAAAATTATCAGCTGTCATCCATCCACTGGGATGTGCAGTACCAATGCAGTCTTTTGGACCATTTTTTATCATATAATCTTTGAAATGCACCCTTGGAAATATGAAAAGTGGAGGAATGCTGTTTCCCAATGCATTTATACATGCACACATTGTCAAAAGAGTTCCCTGTTCTGCTGGTGTCATTCAGCCAACTTGCTTTGCACCTTTCACAGCAATGATTTTTGATGGTTTCTGCACCGTGGTTACACCAGTTTAATCTTCATTGTATATATCACCTGCTGAGAAATTACTTCTGTCTAGAATGAAGTGGAGTTCATCAAAGAACTCATTTACGTTAAAACGGTTGAAGCTTGTTGCTCTTGACCGGGCATCCCCAGACTTCGGCCCTCCAGATGTTTTGGACTACAATCCCCATCATCCCTGACCACTGGTCCTGTTAGCTAGGGATCATGGGAGTTGTAGGCCAAAACATCTGGAGGGCCACAGTTTGGGGATGCCTGCTCTTGACAAACTTGTTGCCTGTGGAATGTGAAGTGACAGTAAAGCAGAATGACATTTCATAAATCCTTCTGCCCAATCTAAGCCAGCCTTTTCATTTTTCTCCCAAGTTGGTGGCATTTGAATTTTATTCTTACTCCCAAACTGATATGCCAATTGTCTTGCTGCATTTTTTGAAAGTCCATAATGAAGTCGTGAAGCTTGTTGCAAGTAATCCACCAGACATACACATTTATTAATTTACACATTTGAAGAATTGTAAACTAACATAATATAACACAAAAACTAATAAACTATGAGTGATATTTTCCATGGGGTACATTGATCCATGCTCAATGTACCCCATTTCCGATTGGATCAATGTGCCCCACATCACCACTTAAGACATAAATCTATTTTAAGCAAAACAGGCTGGCAGCCATGACAAATATACATACTACAGCTATATTAACTATGATCACATAAATGAAAAGATATTTCAGCTACCTTTACAACTTTTAGAATTACATGGTTGACAATACATATAATTTTTTTTTACTAAAGCTTACCTAATTTAACAAATCTGGATTTTTGTTTAAACTTCTTTGAAAACCCAAACCCAAACACAATGACAGTATGTAGTATCACTGTTGTTGTTGTACTGTTGCCACAAACTTTGTATAAAAGCTAAAGTACGGTTATAAAATGGAAAGGAACAATGTGTCCCATGGCTCAACGTGCCCCACTTTCCCCTATTGTTGTTTTTTTACAATCATTCTATTAATTCTATCATACAATCATTCTATTAATTGCCTTCTAACTACCATCTGATTTACCCACCCCAAAATTAAAAACTCTTTAAGCACACACAAAGCAAAACTAGGAACCTAACATGTGGACACTTGTGGTAAAGACCCATTTATCCAGCTGGGGAAGCCTGTTGGCAGGGCTAGTCAAAGACATGTTGGCACCTGAAGCAAACCACAGAACAGGGCCTCCCCACCCACCAGGGATGAAATGGTGAGTGAAGACCTACCTCAGGAACAAGGGCAGCAGGGGGCGGGGGAGCAGCAGCAATAGGTAACATTGTCCTTGGAGGCCCCTATGCATCCTTTTGTCTAAAGCAGTCACCTTACCTGCTCTCATGGGTGGGCTAGCCCTCACTGTAGGAACAAAAATGTCTTCAAATGTTTCAAAGAAGTGCAGACAGTGAGTGCCTGTTGTATCTCAACAGGAATGCAAATAGTAGTAGTAGTAGTAATAGTAGTAGTAATAGTAATATTTATTTATATCCCATCTTATCCCCACACCAGGACTCAAGATGGCTTACACAGATTAAAACAATACAGATAAAATACAAAAAGCTAAAAACACACAAGAACACAAGAAGAGCCTGCTGGATTAGGCTAGTGGCCCATCTAGGCCAGCTTCCTGTTCTCACAGTGGTCAACCAGATGAAACTGGCAAGTATGTCCTGGGCACAAGAGCACCCTGCCCTCTTGTGGTTTCCAGCAACTGGAATTCAGAAGTATTGTTGCCTCCAGCCATGGAGGCAGAGCTTAGCTATCATGGCTAGTAGCCATTTATAGGCTTATACCCTTCATGAATTTGTCCAATCCTCTTTAAAAAGCTATCTGAACTAACATTTGCAGGAGTTGAGTCTGAAGAAGTAAGACAGGTAGCAGTGACAAGAGATGACGTTCTAGGCCTAACAGACAAAATAAAAACTGACAAACCGTCAGGTCCAGATGCCATCTACCCGAGAGCTCTCAATGAACTCAAATGTGAAATTGCTGCTATTCTAACGAAAGTATGTACCATGTCCCTCAGATCAGCCTCCATACCTGAGGACTAGAAAGTAACCAATGTAGACTTCCGGTCTGCCGCGCTGGAAAGAAGACGCAGAGACCTCGAGGTCCGAGGTCTCTGGCATCGCGGAGGGGGGGGGGAATCCGCGGGGCGTGCGGATTCCCCACAAGAACCCCGGGAAGAGCGTCCCGGGGGCTTAGCAGCCCAGCTGAGCTCCGAAATTTGGCGATTCCTCCGCTGCCCGGGAGGTTCAGTAGAGCCGGCCGAGAGCCAGCGGAGTGGAGTCGCAGGAGCCATTTTGGGCACCACCGTCACCTCCGAGTAGTGAAGCCCCGAGTCTTCTACCAGCAAGTGGCAGATTCTTCCAAAGAAACAAAAGATCTGGACAAAGTAAGTGAAAACTCTAATTGGAATTATCGGAATTTAATTGGAATTTTAGGAAGAGATTAAAAAAAAAACGGAAGTCGATCTCTTCCTACTGTGGACTTTGGACTTTAGAGGCGCGAAAATATCCCTAAGCCGAGAGGGAGAAGGACTGCTTCTATAACTCCAAAGAAAGAAAGCCTTTTATAACCCTTTCTTGACCCTGGAGCCGGCACCCTACGAGGCGCAGCAAGGCTATTAAGAAATAAATTTGACAGCTGTCAAAAAGGGAAAGAAGGAGAAATTTTCGTTAAGGACACTATTTGATATTGGAAGATGTTAAAGACTTTGAAAAAAGGTTAGCCAAGATGGAGGTAACCGTTCTCAAGGAAGGAAATTTCCAGTGTCTACTGTCTTCTAATCTCCATTCTGCTTGTGGTTAAGAAAGAATGTCAACAACCTACTCAGCAGCCTTCCGGCAGACTGTATTAAACTACCTGGAAATTCTGGGACAAATGAGAGATCTCTTAAAGGGACAGGAACAACTTAGTTCACCGTTAACGAGTACAGTGGATTATGATCAGGACCAAGATGATATTTCTGAAAAGGAAAGGGATCTCAAAAATCAAGAAGAGGATGATGCTCAACAAAAGGTGGAAAAAGAAGAAGATGAAGATAAGAGTACCAACACGAGCAGTTCTTGGAATTTAAGTGAGAAAGCAATCCTTGTGGAGAAGCATCACCCCCAATGGATAATGATCTTTAAAAATGGGGAGACTGAGGCAAATGGAAAAGAGAGAAGCGAGATTGAGGGGTGGGAAAAGCAGAGGGAGGGGAGGACAGAGACTGGAAGTTTGATTTGGGAAAGACTTGGTGTGGGATGAAAAAAGTGGTAAATTGGTAATTAGGTTGGCTGAAAAACAGTTCTGAAATCTTGGCTGGATGAAGGATATGCTGTACCAAATGGGGGGAAGACTCCAGGGGGAAGAAGAGGGTGTTTAAGAGAATAATGTTAAGATGTTTGGTTAGAGATTTTAATAATATGTAATAATTGACATTTCTTGTGGGGGGGTAGAGGAAGGTCTGGGGGAAGAAATTTTAGATTTGTGGAGTAGCAAAGTTATGTTTAGACAGGTAGTTGGGTGGATAGCCACATATCTTCCTCCCTATTGACCTGAAGCCTCTGGTGGCAGGGGGGCTTGGGGGGGTGGAAGGAAACCCAATTACAAATTAGACCTCCCTTGGATGGTTGCACCTCATGGGTGCCCCTTGTGGCAGGAGGGGACCTGTGGGGAGGTGGCACGAAGAAGGAGGAAAATAATGTTGAGTTTTAAGAATTAGAATTGGAAATAAGAATAAGAAACCCGCCATAATTATATTTAAGAATCATGAAAATCAGGAAGAAGGGATCTGAGGAAGTCATAAATATAATGTCTAACAAATTAAGAATTTGAAATTTTTTATTTGTTTGTTTGTCTGTCTATTATGCTGAAAGATATAAATGGTTGGGGGGTTCCCTATCCCAATCTCTCCTTATGTCTCGGGGCCTCCTGGTGGCAGGGGTGGGGGGTGGGGACAAACCCAGCTTTAAAATGGACTACCTTCGACTCTCAACACCCGCAGGATCCACTTGTGGCAGAAGGGGACTTGTGGGGGGAGGGGGGAGGTGGGCAGAAATGTTTTTTTTAATGTTTTGTCTTTTTGTGTTGTTATATAAAACTAATAAAAATTATTTTAAAAAGAAAGAAAGTAAGTAACCAATGTAACACCAATTTTTTAAAAGGGATAAAAAAATCCTTCCAGTAGCACCTTAGAGACCAACTAAGTTTGTCGTAGGTATGAGCTTTCATGTGCATACTTTTCATGTGTATCTGAAGAAGTGTGCATGCACACGAAAGCTCATACCTATGACAAACTTAGTTGGTCTCTAAGGTGCTACTGGAAAGAATTTTTTTTTTTGTTTCGACTACATCAGACCAACACAGCTACCTATCTGTAACTTTTTAAAAAGGGATCTAGGAGAGATCCAGGAAATTACAGGCTGGATAGCTTAATGTCTGTTCCCGGAAACCTGCTGAAAAGTATTGTTAAAGATAATATAACCAAGCACACAGAAAAATAAGACTACTAAAGTAGAGTCAGTATGGCTTCTTCAAGGGAAAGGCCTGTCTCACAAACCTATTGGAATTCTTCCAGAGTCTCAACAAGCAAATAGGTATATGTCAAGCATGTCCAACTTCCAAGAGACTGTGATCTACTCCCACTAAATAAAAACTGGCAGTGATCTACCCATTGTATTGATCAAGGTAGTTGAGGTTTTTGGGGGGAACATTGCTCAGAGTTGTTGAGCTTTTTTGAGGGGGAAGACCCAATGTTGTTGACCTTTGGGGGGTGTTGGGGCCCGATCTATCAGGACCATGCAATCGTCCAGGATTGATCAGGGACAACCCTGATGTAGATAGTGGATTCATATTGGGACCGGTGCTTTTAAGCTTATTCATATATGATCTAGAGTCAGAAGTGAGCAGTGAAGTGGCCAGGTTTGCTGATGACACTGAATTGTTCGGGGTTGTTAAATGAAAAGAGATTGCGAAGAGCTCCAGAATGACCTCTCCAAACTGGGTGAATGGGCAGTAAAAAGGCTAATAATAATAATAATAATAATTTATACCCTGCCCGTCTGGCTGGGTTTCCCCAGCCACTCTGGGCGGCTTACAAAAGAATATTAAAATACAATAATCTATTAAACATTAAAAGCTTCCCTAAACAGGGCTGCCACTGTAAACAAGTGTAAAGTGATGCATGTTAATGCAAAAATAATAATAATTTTATGTACACCCTCATGGGGTCTGAACTGGAGGTGATGGAGCAGAAGCAAGACCTTGGGGTCATAGTCAATAGCTTGATGAAGATGTAAACCCAGTGTGCAGTGGCCGTGAAAAAGGCAAACTCCATGCTTAGGCATTGTTAGGAAAGGAATTGAAAATAAAATGACCAACATCATAACGTTGTTAAACAAATCTATAGTGCAAGCATATTTTGAGTATTGTCTATGGTTCTGGTTGACTCACCTCAAAATATATATTGTAGACTTGGAAAAGTTTCAGAAAAGGGCCACCACCCTTTCTCATATCACTAGATCTTGTGGACATCCAATGAAACTGAAGGTTGGAAGCTTCAGAACAGAGAAAAGAGTACTTCATGCAGCACATTGTTAGACTGCCATACACGTTGCCACAGAAGGCAATGATGACCACCAACCTAGATAGCTGGGGGGGGGGGACAAATTCATGGAGGAGAGGACTACCAATGGCTACCAGCCATGATGGCTATGCTCGAGTTCCACAGTTGGAGGCAGAAATGCTTCCAGATGCCAGTTGTTGGAAACCACAGGAACGCACAGTCTCTTGTGCTCAGGTCCCACTCAGGTCACAGGCATCTTGGCTGGCCACTGTGAGAACAGGATGCTGGATTAGATGTGTTGTTCTTACGTTCTTATGTTAAGTTGGTGGTCATCACTGCCCCTGTGGAAAGTAGTTACATAATTTAACTATGTAACTTCCTTTTACCTGTCCTGAATTTTCCAGCTATCTGCCAGCTTGAGGAAGGAACTGCTGCACTACTCTGATTCGCTCCGGTGGGAAGGTAAACGGCGTTTCCGTGTGCTGCTCTGGTTCGCCAGAAGCAGCTTTGTCATGCTGGCCACATGACCCAGAAGCTGTCTGCGGACAAACGCCGGCTCCCTCGGCCTATAGAGCGAGATGAGCGCCGCAACGCCAGAGTCGGACACGACTGGACCTGATGGTCAGGGGCACCTTTACCTTTTTATAGGGCAGGGTAGGGGGCACTGGGGATGAGCTTATGGAACCAGGGGGGCATTGGCCTGAAACAGGTTGGGAGTCACGGTACTAACCCATAGCCAGTTCCAAAACAGAAGCTCACCTGCCTCAGTGTGCTTCCTAGCATGTGGGCTGTTAGTGTCATCTATTTGCCTTCTACTGGCCAGAACTGCCCAGATTGAAAGAAGAGGTCATGAGAGACAAAACTACCACCTCACACTAGCTCTGTCTTGTTTGTCTTTCCAAGAGCCTGGGCTGGTTCCCACCCTCACAGCATTTATTGGCAATACTCTCACATAGAAGTGCTGTTTGTGAGAACTGACACTACCTTTGGGAGCTGTTCCATGCTTGCTTGCTTGTTTGTTTGCTGAATCAATTTATTATAACATTATGTTCTAGGGTTCTACCCTTCCTCGTTTTATCCTCATAACAACCATTGGCAGTTGTAGAGTGGGGAGCAGCAGCTCATTCACCCCTGCCAAGGTTGCTTTTAATTAATCCATTTTAAATGGGGAGGTTTGATTGCAGTTCTGCCACCATCTCATCCAGTGCAAAGCATACATCACCTGTGGAGCTCAGCACTCAGACTTTCAATTTGATTGCCTATTTAGTAAAACAAACAAATAAACAAACCTCATAGTCACTGAGATTAAGTTCTTCTGTCAAGTCCTGGATTCCCTTTAGGTAGCACTTCAAAGCAGTGGTGTAGCGTGGGTTGCCAGTGCCTGGGGCCACATGGATGGGTGGGTGGGAGGGACAGAAATGGATGGAGTACACATGCACATTGAACCGCCCAATGGCATCCACATCACGCTGGAGATTGCAGCTGCAGAGATAAGAAAAGAAGAGACACTCCTTTGTCTGGAGAGGTCACTTCCTAGTTCACATTGAGAAGCCATTTTCAACAGAGCCCAGTTCCAGAAGCACACAGCTGTATTGAGGCAGCACTAGGTATTGAAATTTTGCACCCCCTAACAATTTTGCGGCCAGGGCTACTGCCCCTGTGCCCCCCATGCTATGCCACTGCTTCAAAGCAAAGTTATTGTGATAGAACAAGCCAGTGTCAGCAAGGCTAACCCCAAACTCATAACCTTGTTGACTTTTCAATTACAGGGATTTGTGGAGTGAGGTGACAAAGGAAATATATTTGGATCTTTGGTCCAAAGATACAGGTTGCCAATACCTGCTTCATTCCTGTAACTTGCCTTGCGTAACTCTGACTTTGGAACAATGCACTGATGTCTCTCAAAGGCTATTGTGTCACAATGCAAATATTTTGTGCTTCACCTCTGGAGAAAGGTATTCTTCCTCTTATGTTCATTGCATCTGCTTTCGTCAAAGGTAACGTCAGCTGCAAAGTTTGTTTGGTTTGGAAATACATCTAATTTTGCAGAGTCAAGTGGGCAAAACAAATCAAAATGTCATGATCATCATACAAACATCATAGGAAGCTGAATATCATGGCAAACCGTAGTTAAAGGAATACAAATTCTAAAATATTTTTTTAAAAGAAAAAAGTTAATTCATCTTTAACATAGCACTGATTTCTGCTGATTGTTCCTGGAACTTGTTCCCAGCCACACACATCTGCTTTCTTGAAATAATACAAATTGAGAGGTTTGGTCATATTGGTATGAAGTTGTCAGCATTTGGAAATAGATTGTGTTTGCAAATGGCTTCCAGCAGAGAAATTTATATGCTTGAATGTGGTTGCATATTTTCCTTTGTGTCGTTGAAAAATGCTTTCCCCCTTTGAGGATTCAGTTGTTCTGGCTGGCTGGACAAAGACAAGCAAAGAAGACTCTGTTGATTACAAAAAGGCAAAGGAGAATGAAAAGGAGATGTGACATTTCTGCACTGCAGTAATTGGGAGTCATAAAAAAAGAGATCCCTCTTTTGTGGTATTTTTTATTATTATTTCATTTTATAATGTATATAAAACAGAGAACAATTATAAAAACAGAAAAAAATTAAAAGATGAAAAACAAATCTATAAAATAGGCAGCATGAGTAGTTACACATGAGTTAAAACAACAAAGCCAAATTAAAGACAATCAGCGCTATTAGATCATCAAGCATAGTTCCAGATTTGCCAAGATTGTGAAGAGGGTTGCCTTGAAAATGATGGTTCCACTCTATATGTCATAAAGCAGGGGTCAGCAAATTTTTTCAGCAGGGGGCCAGTCCACTGTCCCTCAGACCTTGTGGGGGGCCAGACTATATATTTTTTTGGGGGGGGGGAATGAACGAATTCCTATGCCCCACAAATAACCCAGAGAATCATTTTAAATAAAAGGACACATTCTACTCATGTAAAAACATGCTGATTCCTGGACCGTCTGCAGGCCGGATTTAGAAGGCGATTGGGCCGCATTCGGCCCCTGGGCCTTAGTTTGGGGACCCTTTTACAGTGGTACCTTGGTTTACAAACGCAATAGGTTCTGGAAGTCTGTACTTAACCTGAAGCGTACTTAACCTGAAGCAAACTTTCCCATTGAAAGTAATGGAAAGTGGATTAATCCTTTCCAGACAGTCCGTGGAGTACGTAAACTGAAGCGTACTTAACCTGAAGCGAACTTTCCCATTGAAAGTAATGGAAAGTGGATTAATCTGTTCCAGACAGGTCTGCAGAGTACTCAACCTGAAGCATACTTAACCCGAGGTATGAGTGTAATTGGTTCTGGAAGTCCGTACTTAACCTGAAGCGAACTTAACCTGAAGTGAACTTCCCATTGAAAGTAATGGAAAGTGGATTAATCTGTTGCAGACAGGTCCGCGGAAATACTTAAACTGAAAATACTCAAACCAAGGTGTACTTAAACCGAGGTATGACTGAATAAAGGAATGCCAAATAATAATAAAAAGAAATGTCTGGAGGTCCTAGTCCTTGTCAAAATTTCATATGATATGTGATTTTATGCACTATAGCTATATTCCAGAGTGAGCTGTACCAAGCATCCAGTGTAATATTTTGGGCTGTTTTCCATTGAGTTGAGCCTGCAATGCCTAGCTACCAGTACTTAGAGTTGCTGACCAGAACAATAACAAATCCCCTTGTTTCCACCCTTTGGCTCTCACCACTAGACCTGATCCATTGCAAGGGGTTGGACCCAGTGACCCTTTGGGTCCCTTCCAACTCTACAATTCCATGGTTCTATGGCCTTCTAGCCCCAGACTATAAACGTCCCTCCCCAGGCCCAAGCCAAATACCAGATTTAAAAATAAATTTAAAATCCCCACAAAGACAGTGGGTTATTGTGTAATTTTTTATCAGCCCTTGAAGGCAGCCCCTTCTAGTGTGGCACTACTGGGGTTTTATTACGTTATGAAATGCCTCTTCTGGTACTCTGGCAATTCCATTTATTGATTTAAAAACAAGCCACAAAGGCACAAGCACCGCCCACAATCTTGTAGGGAGGCAGCCAGGGCGAGCCCTGGTCTGGTACTGAAATGACAGCCTGAGTTTTGGGTAGGGATGGAAGAAAATGTCATAGTTCTAGGGTACCAGAGTCTGTTAGTGAATGGCGGACATAAATAAACAGTAGCATGCAGATAATACTTGGAATGTTGAACTGTGTTCGACAAGAAATTCCTGGGAATTTCTCAGGAATAGGTAAGTGCAGATCTATTAGGGCACAATGGGGAACCAAGGAGTGATCTAGTAAGGGCCATTGGGAATGCAAAATAACTGTCCTTCCCAGCATTGCTTTGAGGAGTGGACAGAGACTAGAGAATTAGCACATTGCCAAAGTGGGGGGGGGGGTGTCACAGGAAAGAAGGGTCTTTTTTGAAATCTAAAGGTGTCCTGGGAACAAGAAGGAGGAAGCAGGTGGGACCCCCTTGGCGCTGGCTGGAGGAGGCTGCACCAAGAGAATGGGACCCATGACTGATTGCTGCTCTGGGCCTAAGCTTGCTGAATATATGAGGAGGGCAATGAGAGACATTCTTGGGGTGCAATGTTCCGCAACCTCTCCATTGCCGAATCCAGGTGTAAATATGTGTCAATAAACCAGGTTTCTTAATATGGTGGCTCGGTTTTCCCAATGGAAACACAATTCTGTGAGCACCTGGAACCCCCTGGAATCTTGCTAATGCTTGGCAGAGATTGGGGGTGGTGTGCAATCTTCATAACAATATAAGTCAGTGACCTTGGACCAGTCACTATACTTCTGCCTAACCTACCTCACAGGCTTGTTGTGAGGATAAAAAAGGGGGGGAGAACTGTATACACCACTTAGAGCTCCTTGGAGATGATAGATATAGATAGATGGATAGATAGATGATAGATGATAGATAGATATAGAAATAAAGATAAAAAGTTTCTTGAAGGTGCCAAGAGTTGTCAGGAGACCCCTATTTTACTCACAGTGCTACAGTTCTCAGAGTTCCCTGTAAAAAGGGATAAAGTGTTAAGCTACTTCGGGAATTGTAATATAACTGCTGCCCTGAGAATCCAATAAGGGTAACAGCGACACATAGGAGAAGACTTAGGGGACAAAAATTAATCATGCTCAGAAAGCTGGTAGGAGTTTTCACGAATTGCTAGAGAAGTGGGAAACAGGAGGAAAAGTGGAGGGGAGACTAGGAGGAATCAGTGGCGGAGCATATACCTGCGCTGCCCAGGGTGGGCACTCTCCCGAGGAGGGCAGGGCACGGAGGGTGCCCTCCCAGGTGCAAGATAGCTGCTTGGGTGCACAGAGCGACACACAGTCAGGGGTGGAGGGAGCCGCCGATGGCGGGCATTCGGTGTGCCACCTGCCCACGACTGCCAAATGTCACCCCCCTCACCAAAGACACCCGGGTCGGTCCTCCCCCACCGCCCCCCTTCCTCCACCCATGGGAGGAACCCCACTATTCTTGCAGCACAAGTGTAGGGTAAAGTTGATACCACGAGCTCTGACATTTTGCCACACACAGTGCAGCAGATGGGGTTCTCAGATGGGGACACAGGAGTTATTTTAATGCATCTATGCAGCCCAATGTGGAATCAGAATCAAACCACTGTCAGTTTTTCAGTAGGGAAAAATTACATTTCCAGCTCCGTTTTCTTATTATGCTGTAGCCCTGACACCTAGTGGCACATGGAAGGATTGCTACCACCTTCCTGCATCATAACATGAAACACATTATTTTCCTCAAAAAAAAAAAAAATCTGAGCACTGTAGTTTACTCCTCTTGGAGTTTCAATTCCCGGCAACTCTCAACAGTGTCGAGAATCCTTTGAAAGAATAGGTTTCAAGTGTGCTTTAAAGGTACAGTGTGTATACAGAAACTTCTGATCATTGCAGCAGAGCATTCCACAGATCCCAACCCATAATCCAAAACCCTGGGAATCAGTATCTGCACTGACTGCATAGGTGGGCCAATGTGGTGAAAACAGACTAAAGTCATGCAGACCCTGGATGAAATCTCCACTTAGCCATGAAGGGCACTGGATGGCACTGGGCCAGCCAATCTTCTTCTGTCTACCTCTCATACTCCACCCTACGCCACATAATGATAAACTAGGGCATACTTCTTCAACCTGGTGCCCTCCAGATGTTTTGAACCAAAATGGCTGCACTGGCCATTGCTGATGGGACTCCCAGTCCAAACTGTCTGGGGGACACCAGGTTAGGGAAGGCTGAGCCATGTGTGCTACTGTGAGGACCATGGAGAAAAGGTGGACTTTAAGTAAGCAAAGACTTTGGGTTCATGGGAGAATTTATTGCTGACAGTTCTCCTGCTGCATACAAGTGTGCTCTGGCCTAGAGTTTAGACATTGCTGATTTAAGAAAATCACATCACCTAGAAATGGGGTTTTTTTTGGGGGGGGGAGAGAAAGAACTCACTTACTTGATCAGAACATCATCTGGCCAGAATCAAATTCTTTGTTTCACTTGTTGTGACACATGGAACTGTAGTTGTAACACTTCTGAGGTGAATCTTTTTCTGTGAAGCAACTAATCTTCTTATATAGATTTAAATGTTAAAAGTTAAATTATTTATGTTTATATTTTAATTTTTTATATTAAAAAACCCTAAACATTAAAAATAATCCTAGCACTGCAGTGTACATAGAAAGCTTGTTCACTCAAAGGAACTTCAACCTGTATTATTGGAAGAGGTCCAAGACTTGTAAACAGATGCAGTGCTTAAAGGTAAGCGTGCATAGATTTGCAGCCTGGGAGTAAGCTCCATAGATCAGTGGTAGACCACATGCTTGGTATCTGGCAGGTCCCTGGTTCAATCTCTGGCATCTCTGCGTAGGGCTGGCAAGAATCCTTGGAGAGCACTGCCAGTGAGTGTACATACCACTCAGCAACAGAAGATGCTTTAATGGCATCCAGGGGACACACGTGCATGCCATATGCCATAGGAGGCAGGGCACAGGGCTCGGAGGGTGAAAGGAGCCTGCAGCGCGCCAGCCGAGCCCTCATCACCCTCACTGCTGGAGCAACACCAGCCCCAAGCCACTTTGCAAGGCTGGGATTTGATCAGTGTCCAGGCTGAACAATGTGGGTGGAGATGCTCCTTCAGGTATACGTATTGAGCCGAGGCCTTTTAGGGCTTTAAAAGTTAGTACTAACACTTTGAAATGTGGCTCAGAAATGTACTTCAAAGGCAACCCCACATAGAGCTGGGGTTGGAATAAGAGATTTGCAGCTGTGTCAGTTTGCTATAGCAAAAATAAAGAAGATTCTTGTTGCAAGGTGAAGACTAACAAATTCAATATGCTGTAAGCTAATTGGGAACCACAATCTATTCTCCTCAGATACATGAAGCATGATACCGATTTGGAAAGCATGTACTGTACACACATGGTGAGGTGTGGGACAATGAAATCACCAGAGGGAAATGAAATGCATAAAGAACAGAAGGTGACAATTATCTGAAAGTAAAACAGTTACATTGACCAATTAATAAGGCAGCATAGGTGAGAACACCAACACTGTGGCACTGGGAAGCTCATTAACACATGCCGTGTGATAAAAAACTAAAAACTGTGATCTTGATTCAAGCCCCAGGTGACAGACGGAATCGAATTGCCTGACTGGTTAAGAATGCACTCCAATCTTAAATTTTAATGTTTTAAATTTCTTTTTATGTTGTAAACTGCTACAGATTACATTGTATGATTTTAGATGAAAGTTTTCCTTTTATTCTCTGTCGTCCATTGTAAAAGCCTTTGGCTTTTTTAAAATAAAAATGGGGGTGGGGAGAATACTCCACCCATAGGAAAAGAAGTTTCTTGGTGTATTTGAGTTCTGCGGTGATTACTTTTGGTCTTTCTTCATGGCCAGGCCAGGCGGGGAAACTGTGGACCTCCAAGATGATGGGCCTTGGAATCCAGTCATGTCCCATTCGTATTCCCTGACTCACTCAGACCTGTGGCCAGTGTCTCCAATTGGCCAGCGTGGTGGTCAGCAGTGGCTGGTGCCCTTGGGGACTGGTAAGGCAGAAAGCACGGGTGGCACTGTGGGTTAAACCACTGAGACTTGGGCTTGCTGATCGGAAGCTCACCGGTTCGAATCCCCACGACGGGGTGAGCTCCCATTGCTTGGTCCCAGCTCCTGCCCACCTAGCAGTATAAAAGCACGTCAAGTGCAAGTAGATAAATAGGTACCGCTCCAGCGGGAAGGTAAACGGCGTTTCTGTGCGCTGCTCTGGTTTGCCAGAAGCGGCTTAGTCATGCTGGCCACATGACCCAGAAGCTATACGCTGGCTCCCTCGGCCAATAAAGCGAGATAGGGGGGCGGGCTGCAACTACCGTGTTGGCGGCGTGGCCGCCATCGCGGAGGCCCCAATGTTTCTGGCCTCGCCCCTCGCTTCTTCCTGGTGACACCCCTCACTGCTCCGCCTCTGCCTGAGCAGGAAGAAGCACAAAGTGCGCGGAGCGGCGAGGGATATAGCTATAGTGGATAAAATCACATATCATATGAAATTTTGACAAGCACTAGGACCTCCAGACATTTCTTTTGATTATTATATGGCATTACTTTATAAGAGGGGTCCCCAAACTAAGGGCATGGCAAGCTGATCCATAGTGTGCTTTGTGTTTCTTCCTACTCAGGCGGAGGGGCAAGCGGCACCAGCGAGCTACGGAGCATGTTGCCGGCGCTGGCGCTCTAGCATCAGGATCCTCGGATCCAGGCGCTGGAGCACCGCCTCCCCTGGCAACGGCAACCTGCTCTGTATGCACACGATAGATGCCCTGTCCCCCGGCAGGGTGCCTTCGGGTTCGCCGCCCCGGGCAGCCAGAAGGCTAGCGACACCGCTGCCTGCAAGGTGGAGCTGAGAGGCAATGATTGGCCCAAGGATACCCAGGGAGATTCATGACTGAGTGAGGATTTAAACCCTGGTCTCCCAGTCCTAGTCCTGCAGTCTAGCCACAACAGCACAGTGCAGATATCTGAGCAGAGGTGTTGTATGCTGGTAGGGTTTAGGGAAGCTTTTAATGTTTGATGGATTTCTGTATTTTAGTGTTTTGTTGGAAGCCGCCCAGAGTGGCAGGGGGAACCCGGCCAGATGGGTGGGGTATAAATAATATATTATTATTATTATTATTATTATTATTAGGGTCTCACTCTGGTCAGCGATCATGGTGCAGCATGCTACTGGATCACCCCTCCAGTGGTGGCGGCTGAATCCCCCCACCCAACACCAGATTTAGGGCAGTACAGGCAGTTCCCCTGCACAGGATGCTGAGCCAAGGGGGCTAATAATAATAATAATAACAACAACAACAACAACAACTTATATTTATTGGTTATCATTAACTTATATTGGAGGGGATGCCAAATTTTGTCCTCGCTCATATTCCCAAAGTCAGTCCCTGCCCACTATGATATTGCAGGCAAAACAGTGAGTGTCCTGAAGCTGTCCTGGGCAGGAAGTCATCACAGTGTTTTCCTAAGCATCTCTCTATTTTGGAGGGTTCAGGTCTATCTCAAAGGCAAGCTCTTAAATATCACAGAACTGTCCACGTTGCTAAGGTTCCTTTTCTTAAGGAGGGTGGTGCATGGGTATTTTCTCATCTCAGCTGCTTCTCTGAGGGTGACCCACTTTACTGCGATGATCTGAGTGGCGACTGAAGAGTTGCTTCAGTCTAGTAAGGCAGAGAGCGCACTGAGTGCTTGGTGACAGCATGTTTTGCAATAGCACTTCCTCAGGCCAATAAATAATGTAAAGGTTGGTCCTAGTTTTGGGAATGGAAAGGCCTGCAGTGCAAGGTTGTCCTGGATAAATTTTTCAAGAGCACAGAAAGGGCTTTGGGCTTTTACATGAGGCTGGCTTCTGATATTTTTTGCAGATGGGAGATGAGAGCTGGTGAGAAACATGCCTTGTAAACAGATAAATAAATGGGTGGATGGACAAATTTCCTCCTCTGCTGAACTTTCATTCTTAAGACTTCTGAGGTATATGTATGTGTCACACATTCATATGTATTTATTTGTTGATATGTTTACCTTTATTTGTTGATATGTTTACCATTCCTCCAAGGCACTAAAGGCAGTGTATGCAGTTTTCTCCTCCAGCTCATTTTATCCTCACAACAACCCTGTGAGGTAGGTTAAGAGAAAAGACTGTCTGCCAGCAACCCAAAGTCACCAACTCAAGTGAGCTTACAGGACTCTCTCCCAAGGGATGTGCTCTTGGTCCCTGCAGCTGCATGACTTGAAAAGGTTTTGGAATCCCAGCTGTGCTAAATGGCTTTTACTTGATGAGTTTTATTGATCCTGTTGCTCTTTTACTGATATGGCTCTGGAATTTGGGTCTTTTTTTTTTTACTGGGTGAATTATATATTAATGGATTTTTGTTTTGTATTGTAATGCTTGATCATAAGAGTGCATTGTGTTTTTATATTTGTGTTTTGTTTGCTGCCTTGGGCACACACAATTTGTCCAGAAATGCAGCCTGCAAGTATTTAAATCAGGGATGGGGAACTTCAGGCTGGTTTTGCTGAGGTGGAATGTATCCTTGAACTCTGATATGGCCTCTTGCTTACCTGGGTACAGGATACAGACGTATATGTGAGTTCATGTAGAAACAAGCTTACTATACAAAGGCAAAATGTTCATTAATTTATCTGCCCATTTTTGCTTCTGGTCCTGCACACTGTTGGGATGTGGCCCCCCAAAAGGAACACGGCTCTCAGGCTGGGAAAAAATTCCCCATCCCTTATTTATATTAACAAGGGAATAAAATATATTACACTGCACCATCACCATCTGGGGGCCACTGCCTCCCTTGGTTCCATAAATTCACCCCCAGAGCCCCCTCCCTTGCCCTGCCCTATAAAAAATATTATTCAAAATACCGGTAGCAGTTTCCATGACCCACTAAGGAAGAGAATGACACCAAAAAAAATCAAAATAGT
Source organism: Zootoca vivipara (assembly GCF_965207765.1). Taxonomy (NCBI): domain Eukaryota; kingdom Metazoa; phylum Chordata; class Lepidosauria; order Squamata; family Lacertidae; genus Zootoca; species Zootoca vivipara. The sequence continues at coordinate 28,226,690 of NC_142585.1, read as the reverse complement.
AACAATTAACTTCACAGTTATTCAAAATCCAATCAAAACAATTTAATTAATTCAACAAACTGACGGACTTTTATTTATACCTCCAGCATGCCCTGCTCCCCTTTGCCTCTTTGCACCAACCTAAGTAATACCACTTCCACAGAGTATTGGGGAAAGTGTCCGCCATGGGAAGCATTGAACTAGATTCTTTTCTGCCTGCTCTGTAAGGCTGGTCCATTAGGAGAGTCTGGTCCATTAGGACTTAAGGGCCATTGCTCCTCCAACCTCAGTCTGTTTCCAGGTAGCCCCCATCTGCACTTCTTACAGGCAGTCCGGTGTGTGGGTGTGTAGGTGTGTAGAACTCATCAGGGAGGAGGATGGGGGCAAAACTAGAATTTGTTGGCCCCACCTATTATTGGCTGTGGCTCCGCCTACTGTTGGGTTCTCCGCCTTTTGCCCTACCTTTTCCAGTGGACTCCAACCACCACTGAAACTGACTGGCTGCTGTCTTGGTTGGACCGTGCTGCTTGGCTTGATGCTCACTGGGTCCTGACAGCCACACAGTTTGGAAATTTGAACCCACCTGTTGGACCCCTTTGGAGCATTAGCCCTCTTAACTGTCTGTTTGGCAGGAGGGAGCCTCACTTGCTCCAGATAAGGAAAATGATGATGATGATGATGATGATGATGGTGATGATGATGGTGATGATTTATTATTTGTACCCCGCCCATCTGGCTGGGTTTCCCCAGCCACTCTGGGCGGCTTCCAACAAAAATTTAAAATACATTAAAATGTCACACATTAAAAACTTCCCTGAACAGGCTGCCTTCAGATGTCTTCTAAATGTCAGGTAGTTATTTATCTCTTTGACATCTGATGGGAGGGCGTTCCACAGGGCGGGTGCCACTAGCAAGAAGGCCCTCTGCCTGGTTCCCTGTAGCTTTGCTTCTCGCAGTGAGGGAACCGCCAGAAGGCCCTCAGTGTCCGGGCAGAACAATGGGGGTGGAGACGCTCCTTCAGGTATACTGGGCCGAGGCCGTTTAGGGCTTTAAAGGTCAACACCAACACTTTGAATTTGAAAAAAGTGGATTGATGAATAAAAATATCCCCCTGTCTGTTCTAGGAATTTATAGCAAGTGTAAGCCAACACATTTGTTGCTTCTTCCCCTGCCCCGTTGATAATGCTGAATATTTTCTTCTCTTCAAACATACAAATGTTCTCGATGTTAAAAATAAAGGAAACAGGAAGATGAAAGTGAGGTTTCTGGAGAGTGTGTGGGATGGCAAAGATGGCTGGTTTTTACATAAACGGTTTTCAAGTTGTAGGACTGAGGCAAACACCAGCTCCATCAGATTGCCCTGTCAGCTTCCATCCACAGGAGCCTTTCCAACAGAAGACTGCAGGGCCTCCCCACTCTCTCTGCCAAAAGAACATAAGAAGAGCCTGCTGGATCAGGCCAGTGACCCATCTAATGCAGCATCCTGTTCTCTCAGTGGCCAACCAGAAGCCTGTGGGAAATCCGCAAGCAGGAGCCAATAGAAGGAGTACCCTGCAGTTTCCAGCAACAGGTACATATTCAGAAACATTGCTGCCTCCAGCCACAGAGGCAGAGCACAACCATCATGGCTAAGGCCAGCAATGTTGGGTTCCACCTCTTCTTGAAATCTCTACATTCCAACTAGTATTTTACAACAACTATGGGTCGTATTTAATGCTGCTGTTGCACAAACAGAAAAGGCTCCCACTTGCACAACAGGACTTGACCTTCCTCTCCTCTATGCAGTTCCCACCCCATGAACCCTCAAAATCTGCTCCAGAGGGGTTTGGGACCTTTCAGAGCAGAGTTTAGGGGCACATGGGAACTGCAGGGGGATGGAGAGGAATAAATGCAAAATTTTCTGCAAAATTTTATATATATCACTTGATTATAAGAAGAAGAAAAACACCTCAAAGCAGTTTGCAAAAAGAACAAAGCAATAAAATTAACCCTAAAACAGCTTAAAACTGCTATTTGAAACATCCCAAAAGTAATTAAACCAACAGGCTAAAAACACACGTTAAAACACATTGCAACATAATAATAATAATAATAATAATAATAATAATAATAATAATAATAATTTATACCCCACCCATCTGGCCGGGTTCCCCCAGCCACTCTGGGCGGCTTCCAACAGAATATTAAAATACAGAAATTCATCAAACATTAAAAGCTTCCCTAAACAGGGCTGCCTAGAGATGCTTTCTAAAGGTCTGGTAATTGTTATTCTCTTTGACCTCTGGTGGGAGGGCATTCCACAGGATGGGTGCCACTACCGAGAAGGCCCTCTGCCTGGTTCCCTGTAATTTGGCTTCTCGTAGCGAGGGAACCGCCAGAAGGCCCTCGGCGCTGGAACTCAGTGTCCGGGCAGAACGATGGGGGAGGAGATGCTCCTTCAGGTATACTGGACCGAGGCCGTTTAGGGCTTTAAAGGTCAGCACCAACCCTTTGAATTGTGCTCAGAAACATATTGGGAGCCAATGTAGGTCTTTCAGGACCGGTGTTATGTGGTCTCGGCGGCTGCTCCCAGTCACCAGTCTAGCTGCCGCATTCTGGGTTAGTTGTAGTTTCCGGGTCAACTTCAAAGGTAGCCCCATGTAGAGCGCATTGCAGTAGTCCAAGCGAGAGATAACTAGAGCATGCACCACTCTGGCGAGACAGTCCGCGGGCAGGTAGGGTCTCAGCCTGCGTACCAGATGGAGCTGATAAACAGCTGCCCTGGACATAGAATTGACCTGCACCTCCATGGACAGCTGTGAGTCCAAAATGACTCCCAGGCTGTGCACCTGGTCCTTCAGGGGCACAGTTACCCCATTCAGGACCAGGGAGTCCTCCACACCTGCCGGCCCTTCTGTCCCCCACAAACAGTACTTCTGTCTTGTCGGGATTCAACCTCAATCTGTTAGCTGCCATCCATCCTCCAACCGCCTCCAAGCACTCACATAGGACCTTCACTGCCTTCACTGGTTCTGATTTGAAAGAGAGGTAGAGCTGGGTATCATCTGCATACTGATGAACACCCACCCCAAACCCCCTGATGATCTCTCCCAACAGCTGCATGTAGATGTTAAAAAGCATGGGGGAGAGGACAGAACCCTGAGGTACCCCACAAGTGAGAGCCCAGGGGTCTGAACACTCACCCCCCACCACCACTTTCTGAACACGGCCCAGGAGGAAGGAGCGGAACCACTGTATGACAGTGCCCCAGCTCCCAACTCCTCTAGGTGGTCCAGAAGGATGTTATGGTTGATGGTGTCAAAAGCCGCTGAGAGATCCAGCAGGACTAGGAAACAGCTCTCACCTTTGTCTCTAGCCCGCCGGAGATCATCGACCAGTGCGACCAAGGCAGTTTCAGTCCCATGATGAGGCCTGAATCCCGACTGGAAGGGATCCAAATGGTCCGCTTCTTCCAGGCGTGCCTGGAGTTGTTCAGCAACCACTCACTCGATCACCTTGCCCAGGAATGGAAGATTTGAGACTGGGCAATAGTTGGCCATATTGGCCGCATCTAAAGATGGTTTTTTAAAGAAGTGATTTAATAACCGCATCTTTCAGTGGGTCTGGGAAGGCTCCCTCACAGAGAGAAGCATTCACCAACCCGCGAAGCCCATCACCCAGCCCTTCCCGGCTAGCTTTTATAAGCCAGGATGGGCAAGGATCAAGGAGACAGGTGGTTGGTTTCACTCGTCCAAGCAGCCTGTCCACATCCTCGGAGGTAACAGATTGAAATTGATCCCACACAACTTGACTAGACAGGACTCTAGCACTCCCCCGCCCTGGCCCTGCTCCCACGGTGGAGTCTACCTCTTCCTGAATCTGAGCGACTTTATCTGCAAAAAACTTTGCAAAATCATTGCAGGAGATCATGTGGCCTGTGCTGGGCCCCAGTGGAGCAGGTGGTTCCGCTAAATTGCGAACCACCTGAAAGAGTCTCCTGCTGCTGTTTTCGCCGTCGCTACCGCCACTTGGTAGGCTTGACATTGAGCTCTAACCCGTGTCCAGTCAGCTTCAGAATGAGTTATCTGCCACCGGCGCTCTAGCCATCTCAGCGATTGTTTCATTGCCCTCAGATCCGTGGAGAACCACGGGGCTGTCCAGGCTCCATGCAATCGGAGAGGGCGCTTCGGAGCCAAATAGTCAATAGCCCTGGTTAACTCCACATTCCAGCGGGCCACCAGGGAATCGGCTGAAAGGCCATCAACATGGAATAAAGCATCCCGACCACTCTCTGGAAACCATTTGGATCCATTAGGTGGTGAGGGCGGACCATCCAAATCGGTCCCACCCCCTGCAGAGGGGAAGGGTTGCGGAGAAGTCCCGTTGCACCAGGTAGTGATCTGACCATGGCACTTCTTTAGTTTCGCTTTTGCTTAGTGTTAGATCACCAACATCCTTAGAGGTAAACACCAGGTCCAAGGCATGTCTGTGGCTTTGAGTTGGGCCAGACTTATTCAGGGACAGTCCCATGGAGGCCATGCTTTCCATGAAGTCCTGAGCGGCCCCTTGTAAGGCTGTGTCGGCATGGATGTTAAAATCCCCTAGGACAACCAAACTAGGTGTCTCTAGGAGAATATCCACCACAACCTGAAGCAGCTCGGGCAGGGAATCCTTGGTGCAGCGGGGAGGTCGGTACTCCAAAAGGAATCCTGTACTGCCCCTATTGCCCAACTTCCAGAACATGCATTCAGAGAACTGGGTCTTCCCAATAGGACGCCTGGTGCAAACTAATTACTTCCTAAAAATCACTGCAACCCCCCCTCCCTGTCCACAAGGCCTGGGTTGCTGTGCATAAGAGAAACCTGGTGGACAAGCAGCAGCAAGAACAGGCCCATCTGCTTCATCCAACCAGGTCTCTGTTACACATGTCAGGTCAAGTCCTCCATATCTGGGTAGGCTTGCCTAAACAAAAATGCTTTAGTATGTGCCAAAAAGAGTACAGTGAAGGTGCCTGTCTGATATAAATAGGCAGGGAGTTCCAAAGTGTGGGACCTACCACGCTAAAAGATTGATTGTTTACAAATAGTTGCCTAGAGGGACCAAACATCTGACTTGGTGTAAGGCAGCTTCCTATGAGGTTTGTAAAATTCATGTGCATCATGGAGAAAGTGGATAGACAGGAAGCCCCCATCTCACCCATAACATTAGAACACTAGAACAGCTTTTTCCAACCTTTTTTGGATTATGACTCCCATAAATTGAGCAGGCTGGGATGGATGGGAGTTGTAGTCTAAAAGGTCTGGCATAAGGCTACGTTTTTGTTTATTCATTAAATTTACACCCTGCCCTTCCTCCCAAATCTAAGAAACAATTCCAATGCATATGCAAACGATCTCTGCTTTAAAAGGGAAAGGGAAAGATCTCTGCTTTAAAAGCCTTATTAAAAGAGGAAGCTCTTCAGTTGGTGCTAAAAAGACAGTGGAGATGGCATCTGTCTAAAATTTAAGGGGAGAGATTCTAAAGAGTAGATGCCACCACACGGAAAAGCCTGGTTTCAATGTTATGCAGAAAGGACCTCCTAATAAGATGACATCTCTGCAAGAGGACCTCTCTAATCCATTAGTTCCTCAACTTTTTCAGACCATCACCCCCTTGGTTCCATAAACTCATCCCCAATGCCCCCTAAGGTAAAGGGACCCCTGACCATTAGGTCCAATAGCGGACGACTCTGGGGTTACGATGCTCATCTCGCTTTATTGGCCAAGGGAGCCGGCGTACAGCTTCCGGGTCATGCGGCCAGCATGACAAAACCGCTTCTGGCGAACCAGAGCAGTGCACGGAAACGCTGTTTACCTTCCCGCCGGAGCGGTACCTATTTATCTACTTGCATTTCATGCTTTTGAACTGCTGGTAGGTTGGCGGCAGCAGGGACTGAGCAACAAGAGCTCACCCCATTGTGGGGATTCGAACCAGTGACCTTCTGATCTGCAAGCCTGTGGTTTAACCCACAGCGTCACCTGCATCCCTACCCCCTACCCTACCCTATAAAAAGCATTATTCAGAAGAGCAGTTTGGACCATCCACAAAGAAGATAATAATACAGTCAATATGCACATTTATTAACTATCCAATTTAAACTGTTTAATTTAATAAGATTTGATGAACCTGATCCAGTGATACCAGCTTTTTGAAGTCTGATAGTTATTTACACCTCCTGCCACCCCCTTGCCTTTTAGCAATAGTGGTTTGGACAATCTGCTAAGGAAAATAATAACACAATAAAATTCAAAACAGTAACAATTAATTGCACATTTGTTCAAAGTCCAATTAAAACTTTTTATGATTAACTTGATCCAAGAACTTGATCAGTTGATTCTGAGCCGGACAAGCAATGGCTTGCCTTTCCAAAAGGGTAAGGGAGAATGTGATGCTAATGACCAAAACCAAGATGAAGTCTTCCATGTTGAGCACACTGCTTTATGGAAGTGAGCCAGGGGCAACTTACACCGACCTGCCTCAGCATCTTCCCCATGCACTGTGTTATAAAGATTATGGGCATCACATCTCAAGACAGAGTCTCAAACAAAGATGTGTTCCCTCAAGCCCACATTCCCAGCATGTTCACACAGCAACGTCTACACTGGCTTGATCAGGAAGATGGCAGGATCCCCAAAGACTTGCTCTATGGGGAACTGGCTTCAGACCCCAGGCCCATTGGCAGACCAACTCTACGTTACAAATATGTCTGCAAATGTGGCGTGAAGGTTGGCAACATCAACCCTACCGTGTGGGAATCCCTTGCAGACAACCGCAGTGCCTGGAGACAGACAGTCAGGTTGTGCATCCACAGCAGTGATCAGAGGAGGAATGACTGCTGGGAGGAGTGCTGAGAGAATAAATACCATATTGCACGGGTGTCAAACACAAGGCCCGGGGGCCAAATCCGGCCCGCCAGACCTCGTCATGTGGCCCGCCGAGCGCCCCAGCCAGCGGGACCCAGCAGCGGGACCTTGCTGCTGAAGCGCCGCGCTGACAAAGCGCCGACAAACAGCTGGGGCCTGGGGGGGGTTAGAAAGGCGGCCGGAGCAGCACTGCGTGGAGCACCCCGAGCCACAGCAGGAGAAGGAGGAGGCAGCTTGCCGGGTCAGCGCCCGGCAGCACCGCATGGAGAGTCCCGAGCCATGGCTCGGCGCCTGGATACGGCTGCTGCTGCTGAAGCACAGACAAAGCACCCAGCAGCGCCACATGGAGGAGGAGGAGGATTCAAAGTGCTACAGAGCACTGCTGCGTCCCAGAGGCTCGGGACTCTCCACACGGTGCTGCCGGGCACCGACCCGGCAAGCCGCTGCCTCCTCCTCCTCTTGCCTCCTGAACGTGAGCTCAGCAGCGGCTCAGCCTCACGAACGTGCAACTCTGAGGCTTTACGCACTTCTCCTAAAACGGACACCCGCTGCCTCACGCTGCACGGGAAATGCTTTTTGCCCCTGGGTCCCTTCGCGCTCTTTTCTGGCGCTGAATCAAGGCGGCGACCCCCCCTTCCCTTTCTTTCTTCCTCTCTCTCGTTCTTATTCTTTCTTTCCCTCTCCTTCCTTCCTTCTTTATCTCTGTCTTCTCTCCCTCTTTCTTTTTCTTTCCTTCTTTATTCCCTTCCTTATTTCCTACTCTTCTTTCTCTCCCCTCTTTCCTTCCTTTCCTTCCTCTTTCCCTCCTGCTCCCTCTTTTCTTTCTTTCTTTCTTCCTTACTTCCTTCCTTTCTCCCTTCCGTCCTTCCCATCTTTCTTCCTCTCCCTCATTCTTATTCTTTCTTTCCCTCTCCTTCCTTCCTTCTTTATCTCTGTCTTCTCTCCCTCTTTCTTTTTCTTTCCTTCTTTATTCCGTTCCTTATTTCCTACTCTTCTTTCTCTCCCCTCTTTCCTTCCTTCCTTCCTTCCTCTCTCCCTCCCACTCCCTCTTTTCTTCCTTCCTTCCTTCCTCCCTCCCCTCCCCCCTCCCCTCTCCCTCTCCTCAGAAACATAGGATGCTGCTTTATACTTCTGGCCCTTAAACCCTGGAACCAGGAGAGCAGCTCCAGTGAGTCAACCTCAGCCAGTCCCTTTGGTGAAGGGTGGTGGCTCACTGGCAGAACATCTGTCCTGCATGAAGAAGGACCCCAGCATCTCCAGGTACCAGTAGCTCTGCAAAGCTCCTGCATGAAACCCTAGCGAGCCTCCACCACCCAGTGCAGTTACCAAAAATCATTTTTCAATAAATTGTACAATAATTGTACATTTCAATATCTACTTGCCATTATTCTGACTATGTTTCTGCTTTCAGAGCTAGTTATTACTTACGTTATTACAAAAAACAGTAATAATTGAATGCAGTGACAATAATTTATGATAATAAAGAGTGGACACATAGTCCTACAGATACAACCGGCCCTTTGAGGGTGACCAAACTGCTGATGCGGCCCCCGATGAATTTGAGTTTGACACCCCTGCCATATTGCATCTGCAGCAGCACAACTGGATGCCTTCATCCACCCCAGCTGCAACAAAACATGTCTCTCTTGCACTGGCCTCTAGTCACAGCAGGCATCTAGTGGATGAGCATTGCCATTCAAATGCTGTGTGTGTGTCTCATCATGTGATTGACTATGCGGGGTAGGGCTTATCTGCCCCCTTTTTTCAAGCTGGCACTCAGGCAACTTGATAGTCATTTACAACTCCAGCACCCCCCCCCCTTGCCTTTCAGTACCACACCTAGGTAGTTCCACCCCAGAGGGCAATACCACCCACTTTGGGAGTACAGTAACTGATCTACCGGTAGCTAGTATTGCCAGCACCGATTGGCAGCTTCTTTCCAGGGTTTCATTCCCCGCCATACCTGGGCAGGTGGGGACTGAGCCTGGCGCTTTCTGCGTGCAGAGCAAATGCTTTGCCAACTCCAGCATTGATGACAGCCTCCCCACGGATGGATGCGATGGGTGTTGGGGGGGGAGGGGTTGTCTTCTTCTCCCCATAGCTAGAGAAGCCGCTGCTGGTTGTGGTGGTGGTGGTGGTGATGGAGGCGCATGCGCTGTGCTCGTACTGCGGAGCCCAAAGCTCGCAGGGAAGCGCTCGCGCACCGAGCCTCCGCCGCGCGTGCGCTCTTCTGCACGCACCGAGAGAGGCAGTAGGAGCCGATGCGATAGTCAGAGCAGAAGCTGCGGGTGCATCCTCGGCTCTGCAGCCTCCTCAAGTAGCATGACAGGCGGACACAGGAGCGGCAGCGGCAGCGGCTGCTCCAGGCGCTGAGCCCATCACCGTCGCCTCCAGCATCCCAGCAGGTGACCATGTGGAAATGCGATTTCTTGCTTTGCATTTTTGAAAAGAACTCTCTCCCCCCCCCTTTCTCCCTCCTCCCTCCGTTTCGCTGCAGGGTGATGCAAAATGTGAAGGGCTCTGACTTTGCATGGCGATGCGCTGGAAGGGCGGGTTGGCTGGCTGATGCTATCCTTTTTGGCTCCCTCCCCACCCCCGGATCTAGGGCTTGGCAGGCGAGGAGGGAGACAGCGAGAGTGAGAGCGAGCGAGAGCCTTTGGGCACCCTAGATTTGTGGGCTAGCAGTAAGTACTCCCCCCCTCACTCTTTTTTCCGGGAAAGAGGAGGGGGCGCGTGGTGGTGGGGAGGCTGGAGGGGGCTCCATTGCATTGCGCGAGGGAAGTGGCAGGGCAAGGCGAGTGGGTGGCTGGCTGCTGCCTGCTGCATGTTGCGGCGCTTGGCACATTCCCGGTTGCTAGAATGTGGGCAGGAGGGCATGCGTGCCATTATTAGCAGAGAAGGGGGGCGGGCAGAGAGAGCGAGAGAGCGGGGCGTGGGGAGAGAGGGACAGATTCCGCTGTCAGACTTAACTAGAGCGAGCTGGGGTGGGGGTAGATGTTCCAAAGTGGAGAGCGAAGGATATGGGGGCGGGGCGGGACCTTTACATCTAGGGATCCATAAAGACAGGGTAGCTCAGGGAGCTCTCTGGAGAAGGACAACGCTTTTTGCACATCATTATATGGCCCCTGCTTCAGCATATATTGGGTGGGTAGTACTTTGGAAAACCACCGATGTTGGCTTACTGCATTCGCTTTGGGCAATTTCCACAACAGAAGGGCACGTGAGAGTGTTGGGAGGGAGGCCTCGAGGACTAGAAACTGCTTTGCATGGGAGCCCAAGAACGCTCTGCTTGCAGGACATGTGGAGTCATGAGAGAGTACCTTGAAGCATGTGCAGAGTGCATTGCCTCACTGCAGCTGCGTAACCAAGGTCAGCATTCCATGCATCTCTTGGATGAGCAAATGGAATTTCCAGGTCAGAGATTACAGCTTTTGACCGCCTTGAGTCTTGGCATCTCAGGTTTTAGAAGCCGATTAGCCAGTGGCTGTGAGCTTGCCATGCAGCTGGGCTTGAGCACTCAGGGGCATTCTTGTGACTGCAGTTCTGTGACTTGGATTTGCTTCTTGCTGACTGTCAGATGCTGTGGTTTGAGTGGGTATGCCATTGAGTGAGAAATAATAATAATAATAATAATAATAATAATAATAATAATAATAATAATAATGGCTGATAACATTGAGGTTCATAACAAGGCGGGATGAGAATATTAGACACATGACTCTGTGTATGAGTTGCCTGGGAATTCACCAACTGATTTAGCAATTTGAAAGCAACTGACCTCAAATTCCAGTACCTGGACTGGATGTCTTCACTCCTATAAATTATTGCTCCTTCCTACCCTGGCATTCTCTGTCCCCTTGGTGATTTAAATATATTGTATACTGTATCTTGAGAAGCTGGGAAGACTTAGCTTGGGCAGCCTATTGGAGAGGTTAGCACATGTACACAGTCTCCTAGTCAGCCTGAGGCCTGTCTCAGGTGTTAATGTATACTGAGGCTGTTGCCCATCTCTGCACCTGCAAGCCAGCAGTGGCGTAGCACGGGTTACTAGCACCAGGGGCGGGCAAACCGCTGATGATGACACAGTGCCCCCCCCAACAGAGCCAAGTGGGGCTGCGTTGCATAACCTGCCCATGCAGGGGGAAGCCTGGCTAGCCAATGCAGCCCTTGGCAGGTGAATCCTCCCCCTGACGCTTGTGGAATAGACTGCCGGGCTGGGCTAGGGTGGCCGCTTGTCTACATCCCTCTATTCACACCCACTCACCATGGGCCTGAGGCCTGAGCTGCTCTTCCACCTTCAGCAGGGCAGGATGGGGATCATTGTGGAAGCTGGCACCTGTGTGGGGGCACCTGGTTGTGTCCCCTCAAAGTGGTGCACCCAGGGCCATGCCCCCACTGGCTCCCCCTATGCTACACCACTGCAACCCATCATGGGCTGGTTTGCTGCTCCAGGTGAAAATTAGTTTGGCTTCCCTTTCCCGAGTCTTTTACATTTTCTTGAATTTTTTGTACTTGTGAGTGGAATGATAGTCTGCGTTAACATACAGTGAGCAAAAGCGATATGATAAAAACTTTTAATGGAAGTCACAAGTTCTCCCTTCTTTTGCTGGCTTTAGATGAAAGCAATCCCCCCTCCCCTGCCCTTGTACCTGACTTAAATTTGACATGTAGGATCCATGACAGATATCACAATATTTTTGTCTGTATTTTAATGCAGTCACAGGGAGCTCTAGATTTGACTGAGGTGGTGCAGCTGCGAAAAGCATAAGAAGAGCTTACTGGGCCAATGGCCCATCTACTCCAGCAACCTGTTCTCATGGTGGCCATCCAGATGCCTATGGGAAACCCACAAGCAGGATTTGGGCCCTCTCCTCTCCTGTGGTTTGTAGCAACTGGTATTCAGAAGCATTATTGCCTCCAACTGTGGAGACAGAGCATAGTCATCAAGTCTAATAGCCACTAATAGCCTTATCCTTCATGAATTTTTCTAATCCTCTTTTAAAGCCATTGAGGTTAGTGGTCATCACTGCCTTCTGTGGAAAACAGGATACTGCTTCTCCCGCCTTTTTCTTCTTTTTTTCAATTTAAGGCCTAATCTGTGCGATATATTTAAAGCAGTACTGTACCACTTTAAATAATCATTCCTTTCCCCAAAGAAGCATGGGAAGTGTAGTTTGTTTATGGTGCTGAGAGTTGTAAGGAGATCCCTATTCCCCTCACAGAGCTATGATTCCAAGTTTACTGGGCAGAGGTGCCACCTTCTCCAAAGGACTGAGAGGGTGCACTGTGATGTCCTGACGTTAGAATGTCACACACATTACATTGCATGATGTCAGGACATTGCACACGGAGCCCTCTGAACATTGAGGGGGCCCAGCCCTTCAAAAAAAGATTGGCGGGGGGGGGGGGCCTGCACCCTTGTCCATGGGAAACAGGACTGACTGTTAAACCACTTTGGGAATCATACCTCAGTGAGGATGATAGAGACCTTCTCATAGTTCCCTTCAACAAAATACAGTTCTCAGGATTCTTTGATGTAAGAGAGCTTTAAATGTACAGTTATACCTTGGTTTATGAACACAATTGATTCCGGAAGTCTGTTCATATACTGAAGCGTTCATAAACTGAAGCGAACTTTCCCATTGAAAGTAGTGGAAAGTGGATTAATCTGTTCCAGACGGGTCCGTGGAGTACTCAACCTGAAGCGTACTTAACCCGAAGCATGGGTGTAATTGGTTCCGGAAGTCTGTTCATAAACTGAAGCATTCATAAACTGAAGCGAACTTTCCCATTGAAAGTAATGGAAAGTGAATTAATCCGTTCCAGATGGGTCCGCGGCATTTGTAAACCGAAAATTCATAAACCGAGGTGTTCGTAAACAGAGGTTCCACTGTATAGCAGTTAATCCTATAGGGGGAAATGCCCCTGTATTTTTCCCCTTTGAGGATCTAACTGCAATTTGAAAAGCCCCAAAATAGGTTTTAAATTTTTTTTAAGATGGGATATTTGTTTTATATTAAATTGCACGGCAGGGTGGTGGTGGTAGGTGAAGGGTGGGTACTTAGACCCTGAACATGAGCTTGTGGAAATTGCTGAGTACCTCTTTCCCAACCTCGTTCTCTAACCCTAACCTCCTGTTTGCAGTGTCACTCCCATACATGGCTACACAGACATGAGCCCCAATTAAGTCCAACAGAACTTACTCCCAGGTATATAGGATTGCAAACTCAAAGTATAAGCAAAGATGCAGTAAGCACCAGGCAAGGATCTTCCATGTAACTGTCACATGTAGTTTGCAAACTGTGGTTTTGTCCTCACAAAGGGTCTGGAGCAGGACAGGAGCATTGCCCTCCTCCCAGGACTCAAGTTTTCTCCCATTGAAGATCATTCTCCCTAATCAATACAAATGAATGGTTACTCCTGCTCCATTCACCTGTATGGAAAGAGACGAAGAGACTATTTTCAGGTAAACCAAACAGCTGATGGAAAGGTGAAGCAGTATATCAGCTCTTACTGTGCCAAAATTTTGAGAAACCCAGATTTTAAAAAAGTTTTTTCCATCTGTGAAAGGGGATTCAATTTCTCTGCCTCTTTTTCAAGCTGCGTTATAGTTTCTTTATGCTTTTAAAGGGCACAAGATGGAGTTTTATCACTGTGAGCGGGTGGGCAGTGTGTATGTCTTCCTGTCACACATTTCTCCAGCTCTTTGCAGCCTCTCCAGCTGCTGTGCTTCCTAATCTCCAAAAACCCCATAGGAGAAATTAGCTCATGAGTTGGAGCTGGGCATATTTATCCTGGAGAAGAAAAGACTGAGAGGAGATATGATAGCCATCTTCACATATCTGAAGGGCTGTCATATAGAAGATAGAATAAGCTTGTTCTCTGCTGGTCCAGAGGGGTGGACCCAAAACCAATGAATTCAAATGACAAAAAAGGAGATTCCAAATACAGTGGCAACCTTGGTTTACAAACTTTATCCATTCCGGAAGTCGATTCTTAAACCAAGGCGTGCTTTCCCATAGCAGCAGGGAACTCAATTTACACTCAACAGGAAGCGGAAGATGTTCTGTTTCCAAGGCAAAGTTCACAAACCAAAACACCTACTTCCGGGTTTGTAGCGTTCTTAATCCAAGTTGTTCATAAACTAAGCAGTTCTTAAACCAAGGTACAACTGTAAACTCTAGGAAAAACTTTCCAATACCGGTAGTCAACAGTGGAATGGGCTGCCTCAGAATGTGGTGGACATTCTGTCAGGGATTATTTAGCTGTGGGTCCTGCATTGCAAGGGGTTGGACTAAATTCACCTTGGGGACCCTTCCAACTCTACAATTCTGTGAATCTGTGTCTTCCCGTGATTTTAATGGAAGTGTAGGAAGACTGTTTTTTTATGTGTGATTACTGAGCACCTGAATTCAGTGCACTCATTCTTCCTTTTATCTTTTAGAAAAGATCTCGTTGCACTGATTTCTGTAACAGTTCCACTTTTTGAAAAATGTAGCATTGTTAGGTATACTCAATGGAGACAACAAAGGATTGTTGAATAAACACGTAATTGGTCACTTATTAAGAACAGCAAGAACAATGAAGGCCAGAAACTAGAAAGAAACAAATATTTTTAATCGTACAAACATGGTATAACACGATTTGGGAGATAGCACTTTATCAAAATCTGACACAATTTTTTTCCATGCCTAGAGGGCAAAAAGAGAGAAAGACTTTTGTGATGGGCTGGTGGCTATTCATAGAGCACATGAACAAAGTCCCTACAGGACAAACTGTACCTGTTGCATTTTGTAATAGATGGTTGTGTCAACGTCTTGACACCAGCAACTTTTTGACTCCCCACTACTATTCTTTAGAGCTTCAGGTTTGTAATGGGGAAGAGGAGTGGGATGCTTAGTTTGTCATTTTTCTCTTTTAAACAAAAAAACCCCCAAGGAATTGTTGTCAGGAGCAGGGAAGGCAGCATCTCTGCTGCCTCCACTTAAAGAAAAGCCTTTTTGAGGATGTCACAGGGCTGTCAGAAAACCTGGGCACTCAGAAAGGCTGCCCCTGTGGGTGGGGTGTGTGTTGGGTAGAGGACTCTGTGATCCCCCTGCAGGAATTCGACCAATGGCAGCCCCTCCCATCCTGCATGTTGGGTTGAGCTTCTGTTGAGCAGGGCTACAGTGAACATACTGTGCATAATAGCATAGTTGTTTCATGAGATTATGGGGATGGAGCCAGTGCCACAAGTAGTGATTTCTAGACCCTGGGGCTGGCAGCCAATTTTCTGGCCTCTTTCATCCCCTGGAAAGCAGCACCAAGCTGAGTTAAGGATAATCGTGGGCCTTTTAAGGGTCCTGCTGCTGAATTTGTTCAAGTCCCTGCTGCTCAGCTGGTCTAATCCTGCTCTGCAGCTGAGGCACAAAAATAAGTTTGTGGCCAGTCTTTAAAGGGCTTGATGTGTCTTTCTACTATCAGGCTGCCGACTGTTTCCCTTTCTGGTCTGCTGTCTTTACTAAGGCCCCAAGTAGGCAAGCATTGCTAATTTGACATTATTTTAGTTGATGGTGTACAAGTGTGTCCCCAGAACCTCACTTTGTGCTCCTGGTTGTGCTCACAGGTGGGTTTAAGATTTGGTGCCCCAAATTTATGATCAGAAGGAGCTATCTTAATCAAACCTACTGATCGGGACAACCCTCCACATTTACAAATACCAGAAGATGGAGTATTGCTTTGCTGGTGCATACAGTGTCCTTCAAGTCCAGCATTCTATTTCCAGCTGTGGTCAGCCAGATGCCCCACAATCATAGCCCTTCCCTGTATATTGTCTCTGATCCTGGATGTCATACAAACTTAAGCTGGTGGCCATAATACCTTGTGACACTGAATGCCTTAAATCTTGTTAAACTATGGAACAAGGTGGTAGTGAAGGCCACCAACTTGGATGGCTTTGAAAGAGGATTAGACAAATGCATGAGGACAAGGCTGTCAATGGCTACCAGCAATGATGGCTATGTTCTCCTTCCAATGTTGGAGATAATATGCCAGTTGCTGGGAATCACAAGTGGGGAGAATTGCTGTTGTGCTCATGTCTTTCTATGTTGAACCAAAGGTGAGCTGTTCTGGAAGCTTTGCTAACACCACAATTCAAAGTGCTGGTGATGACCTATAAAGCCCTAAATGACCTTGGCCCAGTATACCTGAATGAGCATCTCCACTCCCATCATTCAGCCTAGACGCTGAGGTCCAGCTCCGAGGGCCTTCTGGCAGTTCCCTCACTGCGAGAAGTGAATTTCAGGGAACCAGACAGAGGGCCTTCTTGGTAGTGGCACCTGCCCTGTGGAACACCCTCCCATCAGATGTCAAGGAAATAAACAACTATCTGACTTCTGGAAGACATCTGAAGGCAGCCCTGTTTAGGGAAGTTTTTAATGGTTTTAATGTTTGATGCTTTATCATGTTTTTAATATTCTGTTGGGAGCTGTCCAGAGTGGCTGGGGAAACCTAGTCAGATGGGTGGGGTATAAATAAATAAATAAATATTCAAGATAAACCAACAATTAACTGGTATTGGTTGCAGCAATGAGCTCATTTGTTTCGATATATGTCAATTGGTTTGCTTTGATGTTATCCTTATCTGCAGAATTGGGGTGCTGGGCTGTGAGCCTAAAAAGGGGAGCTATCTGTAAGGGTTGGGTATTTGCCACCTATGCCCTCATCTAGTGAGGTGAAATGATGTATGCTGTATAAAGAATCTATGCACTTTTACATAATAAGTTTACATAAGAAATCAGAAGGAAGGATGGAGAATTGAGGCAACTTCAGGAGTTGCACAAAATGAAGACAAGCGCTGCAGATGGCTTACCTGTGCTTTAAAGTAGGCCTCACCAAACTTGTGCCTTCCAGCTGTTTTGAACTACAACTCCCATGAGTCTTGGCTACCATGACAGTGCTGGCTAGAACTGGTGGGAGTGGCAGTCCAGATAACCAGGGGCCATCAGGTTGGTGAAGGCTGCTCTAAACAATTCATAATTTTAGGAGCTTCTATCATTTTGCACTCTTCTCCTTTCCTCTTTTATATTGTTGTTATTGCATTATTTATTGTAGATCTTGCCTGATAAGCTGCCCCTCTCAAAGAGGTGCAACAATACAGAGCCAGCCTTAAATTACTAGCCATTTACTCATGCAAGGGGACTTTCCCTGCCTGCCTCTGCCCCTTGGCGTTCAGCCAGATGTAATCATTCTGAATGTGCTGCTTCCATTAGCTCATCACTGCACTCATGCAGGAATAATGTAATCCCTTTGCCGTCTCAGTGCATTTTCCCATTGCTGTGGCTTCTCAGCACCCCAAATGCAAGTATAAATCTGATCTTAAATGACCCCATCAGCTTGCCCCACCCCAAAGGCAAGCTTGATGGGGTCAGCTTGCCTATGGGGAGGTTTGAGGAGGTTTCTGACATCCCTGGTGGCTCATCCAAAACAATGTACTCTGTTGATTTTGGTGAAAGAGGAGCAGGGAAGACCTCAGTTTGTGTGCTTGGTACTCCCCTTGAAAAGAAGCAGACTTAAAATGTGTTTGTTGGTGATGCTGGTCCTGTTGTGGAGGTGGGGATGATTAACAAAATCAATCCTCCTGGCTAACTGGGAATATCCACTCACTCACCCAAGTTTAGGATATTCCACCATTCTTCAGCAGAGTTTCTTTCTTTGAGAAAAATAAGGGGCTCATGTAAATCTAAACTAAGCTTTAATAATACTGTAAAGAAAACTGTAAAAATAACATAATGAGAGAAACTTAATACAGTACAACCACTTGAGGCAAGTCTGAGGCAAGAAGCAAGAAGAGGCAGTTGGTCCCTTACCGGCCATGAGCTGGATCACTCCTGTGGAGATCGTCCGTGGGCCAGACCGGCGCAGTGCGATGCTGGAAATCGCTTCTGTGCATGCCAAGACACTGAAAATCACTTCTGCGCAGGCACAATTTTTGGCATCTGGGCATGCACAGAAGTGATTTCTGGTATCTGTGTGTGTGCAGATGTGATTTGCGGCACCGCTCTGTGAGTCCCCATGTCACACTGCGCCGGTTTAGCGTAGCAAGGCGGGAACTTGCCGAGCAGGCGGCTCGGTTCAGGGGCAGCTCATGGGCCGGTAAAACAGTCTTTGTGGGATGGATCCGGCCCATGGGCCACAGGTTGCCGACCCCTGCTCTTAACTGACATTCTTAATGGAATACAGATTGAAGGGAGGGGCTGATTCCAGAGCAAAACACACAAGCCCCGCCCACCACATACCAAACATTCTACTGATCAAATTAGGCCTCATCTCGCTTTACTGGCCGAGGGAGTTGAATTTGTCCACAGACAGTTTTTCCGGGTCATGTGGCCAGCATGACTAAGCTGCTTCTCAGGGCAGTCTCGAGTAGGTCAGCCGCCCTGGTGCTGAGGGGCGGAGATTGCTCCGGCGCCCCCGTCCTCGCAGGGCGCAGCATGGTTTCCGCGTGGCAAAGCCGTGCGGCGCCCTGCCTACCGGCCCGGCACCCTACTACAGTGTTTCTCAACCTTTTTTGGGCCATGGCACACTTGTTCCATGAAAAAAATCACGAGGCACACCACCATTAAAAAAGTTAAAAAATTTAACTCTGTGCCGCCCTATATTATAATTATGACTGTAAGAAACACTTGCCAAATATTGCTTTCCGGCGGGTCAGTGCTGTGCATTGGTGGCCGCCAGGCTCGTTTGCACTGAGCTTTGGGAAAGAGGAGGAGAAATATTGTTTTCCTGCCGGTAAGCGTTGTGTATTGGCGGCCGCCAGGCACGTGACAATGCAAATCGCCCTTCTCGTCGCCGCACGTCGCGGCACACCAGCCAGCGTCTCGCGGCACACTAATGTGCCGCGGAACAGTGGTTGAGAAATGCTGCCCTAGTACACTGCGCCACCGGGGGTCTACCTAGAGCCGGCCCTGCTGCTTCTGGCAGCTAGAGCGTTACCTATTTATCTACTTACACTTTGACGTGCTTTCGAACTGATTGGTTGGCAGGAAGTTTCAATTGTAGCCTGGACCAAATATCCATATCTTTTAAAATTTCTTTCCAAATTCTTTTATAGTTGTCTTCAAACAGATTGATGTTTTTCATATTGATGTCAATTCCTATGTCTTTGGCTTTCTTAACAATTAATAAGCTTGTTTTTTCTTTTACGGTAATTCCTCTTTCTCAGAGTCCAGCATATTTTTTGACCCTTAATTTTGTTTTAGATTTGTTAAGTTTGAACCCTGAGACCTTACCAAATTCCGTCATTTTTTCTAAGATTTTTGGAATACTTTCTTCTGGCTGTTCCACCATTAATATTAAATCATCCACGAAGCTTTCCGTTTAAAGGACCCCCCCCCAATGTTATTCCTTGAATTCCTTGGTCTTTTCTTATATCCAGTGTAAGTATTTCTAGGACTATAATAAACAGTAAGGGGGGAAGTGGACAACTCTGCCTGGTCCCTTTTTCTATTTGGAAAAACTCTGTCATTTCACTATTAATTATCAGATTGGCTTTCTGTTTTTCATAGATTGCCCTTATTCCTCTAGTAAAATGGTCTCCCATTGTCATTAATTCAACAATTTTCCTCATGAGCTTCCAGGAAACATTGTCGAACACCTTCTTTGCATCCACTAGCATAAAGGCTGCTTTCTTTCCTCGGTTTAAGTCTAGATATTCAATTACATTATTCAACATTCTCATATTATTTTTCATTTGTCTATCTGGCAAGAATTTGACCTGATCTTCATTAATAATATCTTTGAGTACTTTTTTAAAAAAATCTATTGGCCAGAATTCCTGCATAAAGTTTATGATCATTATTAAGCAATGAGATTGGTTATAGTTGTTAACAGATTCTCGAGTTGTTCCTTGCTTAGGTATCAACACTATATTAGCTGCTTGCCAAGTCGCTGGTATTCTTCCATCTTCCAAGATCTTGTTCATAAGTATCTTCAGAGGTAAGGCTAATGCCTCTTCTAGTGTTTTATAATGTATTACTGGCAGACCATCTTGTACGGGGGATTTTCCAATATTGGCCTTTGAGGTAGCTTGGTGCATATCCATCATAGATACTGTATAGGTGAATTTAATTGTTCAATTTTGTCTTTTACCACCTTTGGGATTTCCTTTCCCTAGAGATATTTTATTATGTCCTGTTCTTCTATTTTTTATAATTTTTTTAATTGGTTTTTCCATGTATACGTCCTCTAACAACATTTCTCTAACAATTTTCCATATTTCCCCCCTTCCTCCCCTGGACTTCTCTCATATTCCCATGTTGTTTTATTTCCATATTTCTCACCCTACGTGTTGTTTCCCAATTTTTTCCCATACATACCATATAATCTTACTTTTTGTTATATACAATTGTGTTTGTTTATTCAAACCCTGCCAGTGAGTCCAACTCTTTATGTCACTTTTTCATATATGCTGTAAATGGTTCCCATTCTCTTTTAAAGTCTTTGTTATCCTTTTCATGTAATTTATCTGTTAATTTTGCCAGTTCTGCATATTCCGTAAATTTCCCTTGCCATTCTTCTTTCGTTGGTATTACTTCTGTCTTCCAAGCTTGTACTATGTCCTGTTCTTCTTCTATATCTGCCTTGATATACATTTTTTTGAAATATCTTACAAAACACTTGCTTATTTCTTCTGGCTCATCAATTATCTTCTCTTCTCCGTTTCTCTTTAAAATTGTTCAGGTTAGGAACATATACAGATTAGGAACAAGATTGCTCTCCTCTGAAATACACTATGCTTTCACTTCTCTTGCCTTTAGATTAGGAATTCTGTAACTTTTGCATCCCTTCTCAAAGCCAAAAAAATATTCCTAACTCAGTCTTGGTGATACGTTTGGTATGTCTTTGTGCTGGCACATATGCAAAAACTTTAGATCCAAATACTCTAATGTGACTGATGTTTGGTACTCTTCCAAATCAAAGTTCAAATGCTGTTTTATTTGTAGCTTTTGTTGGCAGTCTGTTCTGCAAATATGTTGCTATCATCGCTTCCTTACCCCAATATTCCATTCCTCTCACCAAACCTTTCTTTGGCAGGTCTGCAATAATCCTGAAGTCTCTATGCCCAAGCCTTATTGCCATAGATGGATACAGGTTGCACTTGAATTCTTCTTGACCATATTCTTCTTGACCTGTATCTAGCAGAAAGACTCCATTATTTTCAAAACCATGTGTGTATAAAACTCCATGTTTGGTAATTACAAATCTGTTGTGATTAAAATTTACATTAAAACTATATTTGGTCAGGGTTGACACACTTAGCCAACTGCCTGTTAATTCTGGCAAGTAAACTACACCTCTCACTTCATTGCAAACTGTTTTTCTGCCTGAACACATTTGAGTGAACCTGCTCCTTTTCCTTGCACAGAAATTTTGTGGCCATTTGCAACTGTAACTGTCTCTGATGAGTTTTCATTTAACTCTCTGAAAAAAATAGCATCACATGTCATGTGCAATGAAGCTCCCAAATCAATTAACCAGCCAGAAGAGTTACTGTTAATAGTATCAATTCTCCTATAACTTGAGATTGCTAGATAGTTCTGATGAACTGCAAACACATTTTTAGTTTGCTTTCTGTGACATGTCATTTTGTACAATTCTTTGCAAAATGTCCTATTTTACCACACAAAAAGCATCTAGATTTGTCTCTTTTGTCTGCACCTTGAAAAGCAGCCTTATTTTTAAATATATACGTATCAGACTTTTGTACAGCAAATACTTACGTTTCACACTCTGCTGCTTTTTCAGCTCTCCTAGCAGTCTCCTCTTTAAGTCTTGATACAACATATTTCCTATCAAGTTTATCTTTAGTCTCGTGCGTGTATAAAAAACTGCAACTTTCAGGCAAACTTCACAGAATTAAAATCACTTTGTCCCCTTCTTCAGATTTCTTGCCTATAATATCTAAATGATTCATCAACTTTGTCACTTGACTTAGATGCTTTTCTAAATATCCATTTGCTTTCTATTTTAAATTAAACAGCGTTCTTGATAAAAACGGTCTCTGATTCAGAGTGTTTCTCTCACACAACTCTTTCAGACCTTGCCACAACTCTTTGGCAGTCTTAACATTTCTTATATGGTTTAAGTCACTGTCACTCACATAAATTGAAATTTCTGTCCTTGCCTTTCTGTCCTGCTTTTCCCACTTTACTTTTTCTGCCTCTTCTGCTGATGCAAATTTTTCAATTGTTTTGAAATGTCCATAAAAGATAGTTACTTGAAGTGAGAACAGACACAGCAGGCTCTAGGGCAGGCGTTGGCAATGTTTTCCAGGTGTGGCTGGAGCATTCCCACGGACTATCATCTGTGGGCCGGACATGCACAGAAGCTATTTCCGGCGCCGCACCACCCTTGTCTGGGACGCCGAAAATAGCTTCTGCGCATGTCCGCAGCGCCAGAAATCGCTTCTGCAGCTGCACAGACACCATAAATCGCCCTTGCGCAGAAGCGATTTTCGGCATCTGGGCATGCGCAGATGCGATTTCTGGTGTCTGCACAGAAGCAGACGCCATTTCCGGCACCGCTTGGTGACTCCCTGCGCCGCGCCAGTTTAGCGCAGTGCACGGGGGACTCGCCGAGCGGGCAGTTTGGTTCATGGGTGGTTCGTGGGCCAGATACACGGCCTTCGTGGGCCACATCCGGCCCATGGGCTGGACGTTGCTGACCTATGCTCTAGGGCTTTCATAGCTTTTATATACGTGGCCATATTATTATTTCCTCTCTTCCAGACTGGGCCCATAAGCCAATTGTTGTGGAGGTGGGGGATGATTAACAAAATCAATCCTTCTGTCAGACTGGAAATATCCCCTCACTCACCCAAGTTTAGGATATTCCACGCCTTTCCTCAGCAGAGTTTCTTTTTCTTTGAGGAAAATAAGTGGCTCACGTAAATGTAAACTAAGCTTTAACATTAAAGGAAACTGTAACAAAATAGCACGATGAGAGAGGTTAAATACAACATGAGGCAAGTCTGAGGCAAGAAGCAAGAAGAGGAGGCAGTTGGTCCCTCTTAACTGACATTCTTAACGGAACACAGACTGAAGGGAGGGGCTGATTCCGGAGCAAAACACACAAGCCCCGCCCACCAGATACCAAACACTCTTCTGTACTCAAGTTAGGCCCCGGGGGTTTTTTCTTACAAGTGCTAGGCTGCATATGTCTTAAAGAAGGAGAGAGATGGTGAACTAAATGCATGTGGTCGCCTTAAAAAAGGTAAAGGACCCCTGACAGTTAAGTCCAGCTGCAGACGACTCTGGGGTTGCGGCACTCATCTCGCTTTACAATTGCAACATTATACACTGCTTGATTGTAAAACAACCTCCTCAAAGTTTTTTTACAGAAAAGATAAAGCACTAATATTAGCAATAAGAAAAATTAACAACAATAGTTTAAAACTTTCAGAATGTCAAATTAACAATAGACTTAAAAACAGATTAAAATTTGCACCAAATTCACACTTCTCTGACTCTTGCAATACAGTTATTTAGCCAAGTTATGTGTACAAATGCATATACTGTACAAGGGTAAATTTTGAACCATTTAGAGAAAATTGCATGGTGAAATTATTTTGTAAAAATGTGTATATTAGCATTGTTGTTGTTGTTTAGTCGTTTAGTCGTGACCCCATGGACCATAGCACGCCAGGCACTCCTGTCTTCCACTGCCTCCCGCAGTTTGGTCAAACTCATGTTCGTAGCTTCGAGAACACTGTCCAACCATCTCGTCCTCTGTCGTCCCCTTCTCCTAGTGCCCTCAATCTTTCCCAACATCAGGGTCTTTTCCAAGGATTCTTCTCTTCTCATGAGGTGGCCAAAGTATTGGAGCCTCAGCTTCACGATCTATATTAGCATACATTCGCCCTAAAATGCAGATTAATTTTCACAAGGACTTAAAAACAACAACCACAAACTGATGTGGAATTGTGGAAAGCTGAACTTATGTCTGGGAAAATGGCAACTAGAGAGAAATTAAAACTGACAAATTTAACCATCCCTTCTCCGGAGGAGCCAATAGACTGCCTGGGTATGGAGCCATATTGGAACCTGAAAAGCTATGCTAGCACCCTCCACCATATTATTTTGCAATGCCCAGGAGTATCTGTTGGGGACTCAATAAAAAATGGGATCTGCTGATGAGGAAATATATTAAACTGTAAAGGAATCAAGTCTTCCTCTTTCTTTAAATCCTCCTGAGAAGTCTTGCTTGGCACTTAAAGTTTACACAAACCATCCCCAACCTGGTGTCCAGGTGTTTTGGATGACACATTCCCAGCCAGCATGGCCAATGGTCAAGAATTATGAGAACAGGGATTAATTCAAAACATGCGGTAGGGAGAGATTTAAGAGCTGGATGAGGGAGGGGGGAGTTACAAAATAAAGAAATAGAATGTGAGTTGAAATGGCATCACTAAAAGAAAAAGTATGGGGAACCTTTGGTCTCAAAATGCTGCTTCCATTATCCCTGGCCATTGGGCATGCTTGCTGGGGCTGATGGGAGTTGTGGTTCAGCAATTCCCAGAGGGCCAGAGGTTATGCATATCTGCTGCAGAATTTTAACTTCAATTTTAAAAGCATGCAGGTCTTGGTTGGAGTCATTCTAGGCCAGGCATCCCCAAACTTCAGCCCTCCAGATGTTTGGGACTACAATTCCCTTCTTTCCTGACCACTGGTCCTGCTAGCTAGGGATCATGGGAGTTGTAGGCCAAAACATCTGGAGGGCCGCAGTTTGGGGATGCCTGTTCTAGGCATTTAACAGCCCATGGAAATGGCAGGAGCTCGTTGTGTTGTGAAATAAATAAATAAAATTAAAAATTGTCCAGTAGCACCTTAGAGACCAACTAATTTTGTTCTGGCTTTCATGTGCATGCACACTTCTTCAGAATCATTGTATTGTGTTGGGGAAAGCGTATCTCAGAAAGGAGCATGCTCTGATGCCAGTGCCAGGCATGCTTGCTCTCGCTCTCGCTCTTTCTCTCTCTCCCCCACCCCTCAGATTTAACATGTGCATTGAGTTGGACTGAGCAAACAGATTCATCTCCCAGAACAGAAACAGCTTGGGGAGGTCAGTGGATCTGACAGAGCTGAGATTCCAAAGAGGTTTGACGGATGCATTTTTGGAAACAGAAAAATGCCACTGGAGGAAGTGACCATATGCTACTAGACAAGAGACATCTCCCCCTCCGCATTAAGTGGGGAGGCTCTGCCTTTATGGGAGAACTGCAGAGACTGACCTGGCCTACATAACAAGTGTTTAGAGAGAGTGAGCTATGGACTCCTACTCATGATGGAACACCCTTTAATATTTCTTGTAAACCACTTAGAGACTTCACTACAATCAAGCAGCATATACCATGTTTTCCCGAAAATAAGACATTGTCTTATATTTATTTATTTCTCAAGAAGACACACTATGGCTTATTTTCGGGGGGTGTCTTATTCCAGTGGGAAGGGCTCTCCATGTCTTATTTTTTTGGTATGGCTTATATTGCGGAAATGCTTAGAAATCCTGCTATGGCTTATTTTATGGGTATGTCTTATTTTCGGGGAAAACAGGGTAATTTTTGTTAAATAAATAAACAATTAAGAAATCTATTTGGCTCCAAATTCTTTACGATCTATTATTACCTGATATCAGTGCCACAAAATCAATGGTCTCTTTAATAGTCCCCAAATTTCTATTAATAAATTTGTTTCATTTTTATATATTGAAACATAGGGATAATGCCTCATTTATTCTTAGATTTTTCTGTATGCTTTTTACCAATCCATCCCCAAACATGTCTTGAAGTTTTGTAAGACTGTAAGAGGCCCAACACTACCTGGAGAAGCTCTGCAGACAGCACAATAAGGATGCAATGGCGGCAGCAAAGTATGCCTTCTTCGCTGCTTCACTGCCACTAGGTAGGCTTGACTAGTGTTCGATTGTGTTCCCAGCTTGTTTCCTCACCCTAATCTCTGGAGTATACCAGGGGGCCAAATGGGCTCTATGAAGTGGGAGAGAGCGCTCAGGAGCAATCATGTCAATGGCCTGAACCTTTGGATGTTCCAGAGGCCAGCTGAATAAAGGAAAGGAGACTGTGAACAGGCAACAGAACAGATGCTGGTATTCAGAGGCATACTGCTTCCGACAGTGGAGGTACAGCATAGCCATTGTGGCTGATAGTCTTGATGCACCATGAATTTGTCTAATCCTATAAAAATGAATGTCTGCTTACTAAGAATCTTCCAGTGTTCAGAAGCTGGTTGCACAGTCAAGTGCATCAGTCACTTAAAATCTACAAGTGTGTGCTCCTTGAGTGGGCTCTTTGTGCAAGACGAAAGAGGCACTGGAATTTCTCAGTCTTTTGTACCATCCAGATTCTCAACTGCCATGACAGCCGGCAATAAATTAGAGCCATTCCAATAGCCATTTTAGCTTTCAGCCAGTTTAAAATTATTGCCACACAAGTGGAAAGTAAAATGCTGCTGCAGCTTTCTCCTCAGAAAAAATATGTATTTCTTTTTATTCGCATGCATGCATTTCCCAACTTTGTTTCATCACTGAAGTGAAGCAGGTCTATGCAGGCTGTAGGTTAGGTTATTAGAAACAGTAGAAATATGCAAGGTGAACATATATGTAACTTGAATATATACAATAGTCTGAGTATAAGGCAGTTTCCCATGTTCCTATGATAGACCACGGGCTTGTCATTCCTGTCCTAGACAGAAGCAGGGGACAAACAAGGGCAGGCTCTGCCATGGACTGTGGCCACTCCTACGGCCTTCCTGTGCACTACTGCACTATCCCCATCTCAGTAAATCAGAGGCAAATTCATGCCAAGGCATCAAGAATGTTTGTGTGTGTGCATGCCCAGAGCTGAGGCATGTATCCTTTCAGGCTCAACTTACGATGCACATACTAAAAAGACCAGCCAACATTAACTTATGACAACTCAGGCCAATGGTCTTTCTTGATTAGTACTATTTGTAAAACAAAGGACTACTTCACACAGCACAGAGTTAAACTATGGCAGTAGCTCCCACAGGGGACAGTGATGACCACTTGCTTGGATGGCCTTAAAAGAGGGTTAAACAGATTTATGGAGGAGAGGGCTACTGATGGTTACTAGCAATGATGTCTTTGCTCTGCCTCCACAGTTGGAGGCAATAATGCTTTTGAATACCAGTTGCTGGAAACCACAGAACAAGAGATGGCTCTTGTGAGTGGCTCCTGTTTACAGGTTTCCTACAGGCATCTGGATGGCCACTGTGTGAACAAGATATTAGACCACATGGGTCATTCTCCTGATTCTCCAGAAACTTCTTATGTGATATAATGTCCCCAAGTTCATTTTAAGTGGAGCTGTTGAAGCAAAGCATGTGCTCTATGAATGATCTCTAACAATGCACCCACAGGACATTTACTATTTTCATAAACATTTTTGCTTCTGTGTGAGCCACAGTAGTTCCATAGCCTTGCTCAGCTGCTTTTCCTAGGCCAGGCATAGGCAACCTTGGCTCTCCAGAAGTTTTGGAACTACAACTCCCATAATCCCTGACCACCGGCCCTGTTAGCTAGGGATCATGGGAGTTGTAGTTCTAAAACATCTGGAGAGCCAGGGTTGCCTATGCCTGTCCTAGGCTCTGCCAGTCTCTAGGCTAAAAGATGAGAGTATAATTTAGCTAAGCTGTTTCATTGCACTCTCATGATGGAATGTACTGAATGGAATCTCTCTCTCTCTTCCTCCCCTTTCTCTCATGCAGTAGCCAAAGTCTTGAACAAGATGACTGCTCATCAAAATACCATTTGTCTTGACATAATTCTGTATGTTCTGCTCTACTCATTGTCTTTCCAACTTGGTTTCTCTCCTGCATAAGGATCCGTTGGATGCCTTATGCATAGCCACCTCCTCTGAACTATAGGCACAATGGAGGGCTCGTGGGAGTGGTTGGATGCAGGGATACCAAACAAGTCAGCATATACTATTTGGAAGGAAGGGCTTCTGCTCTAGGTCATGTTTGTGAGATTTATCAAGGAAGGGGACCTAGGTCAGTTATAGTGCATTGCATGCAGAAGATCCCACATGCCTACAACTGATCTCCAGTTTTTGGCATTTATGAAGGTAGTGATGGGGAGGAAGTACTAACTAACATTACAACATTGCAAATATACTAACATACTAACTAACATTGCAAATATATAACACCAAGCACTACCCATGACTGTGTATAGGAAACACTGGGAAACACCCATGCATATGACTGAAAGTGTTCATGTGTAGCCAGACGTGCACAAATGCACAGTGGTGGCTGGTGAAAATTGGGACTGGCAAGGTGAAAGGCACAGAGCCCAACAGTAGGTGGAGCTACAGCCAAAGAAAGGTAGAGCCAACTAGCTGCAGCTTTGTCTCCCAATCTCCTACTGATTTCTGCAAGGGCAAGACAAAAGGGTAGGAGAATGACAGCCAGTGCCACTCCTTGGACAGTTTGCAAGTAAGAAGGCAGGCAGGTGGAGGCTGGGTGAAGGCAAACTGAGGTTGGGGACAGTGCCCCATTTGCCCAAATGATCTAGCCTCCACTACAAATACACAGAAACAGTGGCCCACATATGCATGAATGCCCTAGCATGGACACAACCTAGATGGTCCTTTGATCTGATCTGGAAGGTTCCTTCATATGTCTTATGTCCATCTGCTGGTATTCATAAGCTAGAGCATAGCCATCATGGCTAGTAGCCGTTGACAGTCTTACTGGCCATTAATTTGTCCAGTCCTCTACTAAAGCCATCCAAGTTTAATGACAAAATGCCTTGCACACATGATTAAGTAAACCCATCAGTTATTTCATGCATTTACCATATTTAATTAATTGTGGGACTGAATTACTTAATTGCTTCTGAAGATGCTTAATTTTCCTGGCTGCCTTATTTATACAACTTACAGTGAGAATGTTCAGTCCCTGTGGAATGTTTACTTGTTCTGCATTCCCCTAAAACACCATTTTGTGTAGTAAAACTGCATGTTTAGTGTGTCTTTCAGAATCTGCTCATTTTTCCTTTTCAGAGTTTTGAACTTTCATGGTTTTAACTCTTCAGGCTGCGATTTCCGGAGGCTGGGTTTATAGCAAACACAGGTGTCACCATCCCTGTGTTTGCTGGACCTGATAGGAGCAGTACTACAAAGCATATGGGGGGCTCAAGATGGGGGAAGGCTGGTCTAGACAATGCATAGGCATGCCATAGATGACACACTGGCATCCCATTCCCATCCTCTATTATTATTAATAATTACATTTATATTCCACCTTTCCTCTAAGGAGCTAAAGGTGGCATGCACAGTTCTCCCTCTCCCAAATCTAATCCTTACAATTGTGTAACAGAGGCAATGATCCCGAAATACCAGAAAGAGTCTGGAATAGTGGTAATACTGAAACCTGGTAAAGATTCAGAGGCTCCAGAATCATTTCACACAATGGGCAGTATACTAAAATCTTTACTGGTATTTTAGCTTACAGATTGGCAAATATATTACCTAGTATAATGCATACAAATCAAGCAGGTTTTGTTAAGCGTAGACGTATATCAGACCCCAAACATAAGATGTCAAACACAGTATATTATTGGAAACTGTCAAGGAATCCACGTGTGATTGCTTCATTAGATGTTCATGAAACCTTTGATAAAATATGTTGAAGCTATTTGTATCTACTCTTCAAGTTAACTTTGATGATGGTTTTATGTTAGCATTTTAACATTTATATACCAATAGCAAGGCAGTTGTAAGGGCTAATGGACAGGACTCTTCCACATCAGATGTACAGAGAGGTTCTAAGCAAAGCTGCCCTCTATCACTGCTACTTTTCATGTTAGCTATAGAACCACATCAAACACTCTTCAAAATAGTAATAAAATCAATGACATTAGATGTAATGGTCAATCCTATCCGCTCAATTTATTTGCTGATTATATAGCCTGATTGTCTCGTGATCCAGAGGTGTCATTGACAGGCCACTGGGGAAATAAAAGTGATTGGGAGAGTGACCGGACTGACAATAAAAGAATTGTTGTGTTTGAATGTGCCAACTGATTTACAAGATGAATAAAGAGAGAAGATAGGTTTTAAGATCTGCCCACAATAAATTAAATATCTTGGAACTAATATAACAAAAATCTGGAAGAAACTTTATACAGCTAATTTTCTGACATTAATAAGAAATATTAAGACAGGTTTCAAAAACTGGTCCAGGCTGACATTATCATGGATGGGTAGAGTGTTGTTGGTGAAAATGATGGTTCTACCAAAGTTTTTGTTTTTGTTTCAGACTATAGCCATTTGTATTTTGATTTAAAGGTAAAGGGGCCCCTGACCATCAGGTCCAGTCGTGTCCGACTCTGGGGTTGCGGCGCTCATCTCGCTCTATAGGCCGAGGGAGCCGGCGTTTGTCCGCAGACAGCTTCCGGGTCATGTGGCCAGCATGACAAAGCTGCTTCTGGCGAACCAGAGCAGCACACAGAAACGCCGTTTACCTTCCCGCCGGAGCGGTCCCTATTTATCTACTTGCACTTTGATGTGCTTTCGAACTGCTAGGTGGGCAGGAGCAGGGACCGAGCAACGGGAGCTCACCCCGTTGCAGGGATTCGAACTGCCAACCTTCTGATCGGCAAGCCCTAGGCTCTGTGGTTTAACCCACAGCGCCACCTGAGTCCCTTATTTTGATTTAGATATTGTAAAAATGGCAAAAGATAGTAAACTTTGTACACCAGGGTAAAAGACCCAGATTATGATTAGCTGTGATTTACCAGCAGTCTCTGTGGGTTAAACCACTGAGCCTAGGGCTTGCCAATCAGAAGGTCGGCGGTTCAAATCCCCATGATGCGATGAGCTCCCGTTGCTCGGTCCCTGCTCCTGCCAACCTAGCAGTTCAAAAGCACATCAAAGTGCAAGTAGATAAATAGGTACCACTGCAGTCGGAAGGTAAATGGCGTTTCCATGTACTGCTCTGTTTCGCTAGAAGCGGCTTTGTCATGCTGGCCACATGACCTGGAAACTATACGCCGGCTCCCTCGGCCAATAATGCGAGATGAGCACCGCAACCCCAGAGTCGGTCACGACTGGACCTAATGGTCAGGGGTCCCTTTACCTTACCAGCAGTCTCAGAGGATGTGTGTGTTGCTTTACTTTATTTACAAAGTAATGATGATGCTACTCATATTCAAAATGGATTGGAATAATGTGTTAACACAAATGATAAAACATGGCTGCAAACGGTTTTTGAAAGAGATATATAGAGCACCAAGTTTACAATATTTAATACATAAGAAAAACAGTTTTGATTCCATAGTAAATCCACTTGCACAGGCAGATCTGAAAGTACAGTAGGGAACATGTAGACACCTAAATTAGCTCCTTCAATCTCGCCATTGTCACCTTCTGTACTGCATCTACTTTTTATATGACAGGAAAATAGCATGTTATTCAGAAACTGAGAGAGAAATCTTTATAGGCCAACTGATTTATTTGAAAATGGTTCACCTATATCACCTGAACAAATAATGAGATAATTTGGAATGCAGAGTGTAAATTGGCTTTATGCTAATCAAATAGTGTATTTTATATCCAATTCTGAAGTTAAAACGCAAGCCACATGACCTTTAACATCATTTGCATGCATTTGATTTTACATGCAAATGAATATTTTTTTTAAAAAAAAAATCCATACTCTATTAAATAATAAATGAGTTAACAATTGGAGGATGTAATTCTGTGAAACAGCAATGGGAATTTGATTTAGAGATAGAGATTGCCGAGGTAGATTGGAATAATTTGTGGGCTAAAAAACCACTAATATCAGTATCAACTCATATACGAGAAAATACATTTAAATTATCACACCGATGGCATTTGACACCATTACACTATAGCTATATTAATAAAACAATCTCACCATTGGGCTGAAGAGGGTGCAATAGTAGAGGTACAACATATCACATGTGGTGGACGTGTGAGCATATTAAACCCTTTTTAAGTTTGGGATTGTTAACCATTTTTAAAGAAGGGCACTTTTTACCTTTGTTATAAAGAACTAATTGCTTTTATTTTAGTAGCAGCATGCCTGGCATAGAATTGGAAAGGATTGGATGGAACATCTGTGTATTGCTTGCTGGAAACAGAATGCATGGTTTATTGCTGTACAGTATCAGAAAAAATAACAAAGAGATGACAAGCATTGAATAATACAAATGAAATAGAAGGTTGTGTGGAAATATGGTATCCTTTTATAAAGTAATTTACTGATAACTGTGTGGAATAGCAACCACTGAAACCACAGACTAGACTTTGGCAAACTTAAATAGATTGATTTATCCTAGAGTGGGGAGTGGGGTAAGCTGGATTTTTGTTTGTTTAATTTTCTTTTTGTATTGGTTGTTGCATAAAGGTAAATGTGGGTGTGGGTGGTGCTGTGATCTAAATCACTGAGCCTCCTGGGTTTGCCAATCAGAAGGTCAGCAGTTCGAATCCCCGCAATGGGGCGAGCAGTTTAGTCATGCTAGCCACATGACCTGGAAAGCTGTCTGTGGACAAACACTGGCTCCCTTGGCCTGAAGCAAGATGAGCGCCGCAACCCCATAGTCATCTTTGACTGGACTTAACAATCCAGGGGTCCTTTACCTTACCTTTTTAAAATAATGGATACACACACAAACAAACAAACAAACAATAACCCTGTGATGGAGGTTAGGATGAGAGACTGTGTTCATCCAGGGCCGTCTTAAGCCCACTCAGCGCCCTGGCGCTAGGTCCCTCCAGCGCCCCCCTCCAGCACCTCTCCAAGGGCCCAGGAGTGCCAAGCGGACCGCGGCAGCAGCGGAAGGCCACCTCTGAGGACTCCGCGCTGTGCCTCCTTCTTGTTTCCCCAGCGCTGGGTTCCGCTCAGTCAAGCTTCACCACCAGTGCACGCACCGCGGGACCAGCAAGAGCTGTTTGGGCGCTGTGCGTGCGCTGGTGGCGAAGCTTGACTGAGCAGAACCCAGCGCTGGGGAAACGAGAAGGAGGCGCAGCGCGGAGTTCTCGGAGAAGGAGCGCAGTCCTGGCCAGATCGCCGGAACCCTGCGCTCACTTGGCGCCCTTCCAGCGACCTCCAGCACCCGGCGCCATGGTTCTCCACGCCACTAGCCTCTATGGCTAGGACAGGCCTGTGTTCATCATTGTTGCTGCATCCCTTGTGGCATCCTCGGGGCTCAGTGCCCAGTGCAAGCAAACCAGTCACACTCCCCAAAATAGATCTCTGCGGGGAGAAAGACATGGAGAATGGTGTAAACTCTGGTTAATCTGCAGTTTGGAACAAGATAGAAGAGACTCTGCCTGGGGTGCAAATATCTTTTGTTTCAGTAAGGCAGCATTCACCAACCTGGTGCCTGCCAGATATTTTAGCCTACAACTCCCATAATCCCTCACCATTGGCTGTGCTGGCTGGGACTGATGGGGGATGTAGTTCAGAGCATCTGGAAGCCACCATGCTGATGACTGTGGCAGTAAAGTATATTGAGACCAAGAGCCAGGAACTGTTCTCCCTTGAAAGAATATAAATTCAGCAGTTACTCTGATTCTGTTCCTACTACTACCCAGCACTCGCAGGTCCTTGGTAAAGCAGAGAGTAGAAGAAAATTGGTAGCCCTTCTCTTATTAAAAGATTTAACAGTGATTCAGTTGTTAAAATATTTAGTGGTTTTAGGTGATGCAGAGGCTAATGAAACCTTAATAATCACAATGTGTCCTAGCTGTAGTCATGTTCATTTCATCCTGTCATACTGACTCTTTGCTTCTTAACTGTTTCTCTGTCATCCGATTGACGGACGCAGGTGGCGCTGTGGGTTAAACCACTGAGCCTAGGGCTTGCCAATCAGAAGGTCAGTGGTTCGAATCCCCATGATGGGGTGAGCTCCCGTTGCTTGGTCCCAACTCCTGCCAGCCTAGCAATTTGAAAGCACGTCAAAGTGCAAGTAGATAAATAGGAACCGCTACAGCGGGAAGGTAAACGGCGTTTCCGTGTGCTGCTCTGGTTCACCAGAAGCGGCTTTGTCATGCTGGCCACATGCTGGAAGCTGTACGCTGGCTCCCTCGGCCAATAAAGCGAGATGAGCACCGCAACCCCAGAGTCGGTCACGACTGGACCTAATGGTCAGGGTCCCTTTACATTTACTTTTACCTATCATCCCAGAGTATAAAAAAATACTCTGCATGAGGAGAGCTGCAAAAAGGAAGGAAGGGAGGGAGGAGGGGAGGGATGGAGGGTTAGGTTTACAGCTGTATACAGTTATACATTGTACTGTATGTACAGGAATATTTATTTATTTAATTTATTTCATAAAATTGATACTTCACTTGATTGTAAAAAACAAACAACCACCCTCAAAGCAGTTAACAAAAAAGATGAAACAAAAAATATCAATAAGAAAAATTAACAATAATTTAAGCCTTTCAAAGAGTTAAATGTAACAATAGATTCTATAACATAAAAACTTGCATCAACTTTCTAAACAGCTAGGTAGGCTTGTCGAAACAAGAATGTCTTGGGCAGGTACCTAAAAGAGTACAGTAAAGGTGCCTTGCCAGTTGTCAGTAGGCAGGAAGTTCCAAAGTGTAGGTGCTGCAACACTAAGAAAGCAATTTCTTACAAATGTGTAACAGGTATTTTGTGGCACCCATAACAGTGCCAGTTCCAGCAATCAAAGCAGTTGATTGGGCATATATAGGGTCAGGCAATCTCATATGGTAGGTAAACTGACCCCAAGATGTTAAGGGCTTTATATACTGATAGCTTTTCAAAATATGTCTTTGGAGCACCCTCTAGGGAAATTTTGTTGGTTTTGCTAGGTATGGGCTACTCCCCCCCCCCTAGAATGTACATGTGATGATTCTTAGAATAATACTTATATTTGGCTTCCAGTTCTGCTCTGCCTTAATGGAGGTAGCCCCCATGACAGTGGGAGATCGTTGGTGTAGGAAAAACAAGGATGATTGAGGGTAATTATCCTTGCAAGTTTCCCCCAGGGATAGGGAGAACGGGCTTCACTTGCAGTTCATCTTGGTACCTGGTTCTTGCTCTGGCATGGAATGTGGGGGGCAGGGAGGTGCTGAGTGCAAAAGCACTTTGCCTGCCAAAAACCCTCCAACACTGCCATTAAGAAGCAGAGGTTCTCCTGGTAATTAGAGTTTAATTGCACTAAAGTATAGACACATGCTAGAAGAGATGAGATCACAAACTGCGAAACAAAACCAACTGCAAGGACTTTAAGGTTTGAACTTGAGATAAGACTTCATTCGGTGCAAAAAATAGTGGGGGGAGCCTACAGTTCCTTTATTTAAAGTTTTCTTCTCTACATTTATGATTCAGCAACCCTCATCTGAATGTTCAAATTATATTTGTACAAGCAAGGATGGAAGAAATTGGATTATAAATATGGAATATAACATCAAACAGAACTGTGTGTGTAAAAAAAGAAAAAGGGGAGGGTAGCTCTATTTTGGAAAAGGTATACAATTGAAACTTAGAGCTGACTCTTCCCACCCTTTATTATTTATGGAGTGAACTGAATAACACTAAGAGGATTTAATTTAATTGGAAGTATAATTGCTCATATATCTCCAGTTGGAAGGAAGAATGAAAGGAGTCTGTGAACTGCCAAGGAACTGAGAAGATTCTTTATTGAGTCATCTGCAGTTCGACAGACAGCTCTTCTTCCCAGGCTGAGAGGGAAAATGGTGAAAATCGGTTATTTATTGGGACAGAGTGACCTTTGCAGCTGTTGTTAAAGTTGCAAAATATCAAAGCGGGACAGAGCGATGGAGAAATTTCTAGAACAACAATGGGATAGCGCCGCCCAAAGCATGATGGATAACATCAACAACAAGGAGAAAGAAAGACATAACATCTTACAAGGACAGGAAGAAACACCACGGTCAGAATAATTGCCACTCACAGGAAGAACAAGTTACAGGTAGGAAGAACAAGGATATAGTTTGAGTTCCTCACTTGTAGTTTTGTAAATCACTAAAGTGTCAACACAAATAGAAGTTATTATTATTGCAGTTGTTGTATAAAGGATTATTATTATGACTGGAATGTAATGGAAATTAATATGATTTTGGAATGCAGAAATAAAGCAAATAATCAAGCCATCAAATCGAGCATGCAGGGGGCAACTTTATCTAAATTATATAATTTATTTGAATGATTGGTGTTAATAATTGTATTATAAATTGGTATTGCTATAATGAGGCTATTATTGGATTGTATTTGAAAACTAATAAAAATTATTATTAAAAAAATAATCCTTTTTTTAAAAAAAAGTTTTAAAAATACATTGACAAAACTTCACAATGTAGGATGTATAAGAAATATATGTACTATTGTGTTTTAAAAATGTTTTCATAACAAAAAATAAAATAAATAAATATCAATTTACATTAAAAGAAAGTTCAAGTGATGGGAAGATAAATAGACTGGACTAGAATTGCAAAACTATGTGAAATTTCCCCAACCCAGTTCTAAATTGCCCTAATTTACAGTGGGAGACCCCCACCATATTTTTTTGGCAAAGCTGTTAAATTATGAGCAAGTGGATGAATGGGACCTGGTTAGCTCTGCCTTCAGCCGTGATGATCTTTCAATATTATTGCTTGAGATGGTTAATGGGGAGGTGGCGCACTGAAGAGGAACTGCTGCAACAACTCCGTTCTTCCCCAGTGGCCTTGTCCCAAAGCACTTGTACTCTTCCAAGTTCACTGGGTATGAAGACCCAGTGCTGCCTTTTCCTCTTGCCCATCGTTTTGCTCAACCAAATTCCTTCCTTGCATTCATTCTTTTCTAGACCAGTGTTTGCAAGTTCATTTCATAACAGAATGCTGGCATTTAATTGGTAGGTGGAGTCAGTAGCTCTTCTGTTCCAGGTCCCTTAATCATGCCACTAATTCAAGTAGCTTGTGAAATGCTTTCTCGGGCTCTCCCTTACCCTCCCTATCCCTTCCATACTGTCTGAGCAGCATCCCATCAGAAATTGAAAATAAATGGGTGCAGGAATGGGTGCAGGTCATGGAAATAGGCTTGATAAGAGATCTAGAAAAGTTTGTCCTCCAGTAATTAGACATGCTTGATCTCTAATAAGAAAGCTTAGGTATGATTTGGTATATAGCCCCTGATCACTCAGTTGCCATCATCTCAAAGTAGAATGACGAAAGACGCCTGCCTGAAACTCTGAAGAGCCACTGCTAATCAGTGTAGGCCAGAGTTAGTGCAGAGGTCCTCAACCTTTTTGAGTCCACAGCTCCCTTGACCAACTACATTTTTTTCTGCGGCACCCTGTGGGGCTCCCTTGCCTGCAGAGGTGGCAGCCCCTCACCCCTTTTCAAACACCCTCCCTTGTGGAGTGTTCCCTCATCTTCCTCTCCTCTTCTTGGGAGCCCTCTGGGCAGCTGCACCTGCTGTCCCTGATTTCTGAGCTGCCTCCCTTGCCCCAAAGAGAAGTGCCTCCTCACATTGCCCCACGGACCTGGGATTCACCCCCTAGCCAGCACCAGTGGCATAATTTGCTTGGGGAGCTTGTAGCCAGGGTTGCTGCAACAAACAGCTGTGCAAGCCTTTGGGAGACAGAGGCTCACGAGAGAGGGCATCACAGGAAGGGAGGGAAGGAAAGAGGGACAGAGGCCAGTGTTGCTTGTGGCGCCCTTGACCATCATTCAAGGCACCCCAGGGTGCCACTGTGTTAGTGTGTCAGCTGCAGCGTGTAGGTGCGTCACACAAAAACACTCCCCACACTCCTCCCGGAGCTGGAAGGGGGTTAGTTTAAGCTCTGGTTTGCTAGTAAAACTGAATTACTGTGTCGTGAAATGATGCATGTCTAAAAAGTGTGTCACCAACTTGAAAAGTTTGGAAAGCGCTGGTGTAGGCAGTACTGAGCTGGATGGACCACTGGTCTAACACAGAACAAGACAACTTTTTAAGTTCCTGACAGATGCATTGTGCCATAGCTCCATAGTCAAGCATTTACTTTGCATGTAGAAGGTCTCAGGTTCAATTCTCAGGCAGGCCTGGAAATACCACTTACCTTAAGCAGTGGGTGGCTTTGCAGGATAGGGCCTGCCCACCACCATAGCAGCCACAGCAACAGGAGATTTCCTGTTGGATGGAGGCGTTCCTGGCCTTACTTTGATTGGATGGGTTGAGGTTAGCCCATCTGCCATATTGGGCTAATAGGAATGACTCCTGCCTGTGAGCATGTGGAGCCACTGACAGCCAGTGTATAGAATACTGAGCTAGATGGACTAGTGCTCTGACTTGGAAGCTAAGGCAGCTTCCAACATTCCTTTTTATTTTATTTTATTTTATTTTATTTGGGGGGGGGAATACAGATTTACATACATATTTGGGGAGAGAACACACATTTTAATAGGTACCGGTATTGTGGATTTGGAATGTCAGCCTGCATCATGTCCTGAGTCACTTCCAATTATTGGGGTCATGTATCCCGTGGGGTTTAGAATTTAAAAGAGGGGGGTTGCTGGACTACTAAATTTTCTTTGTAAGACAGTGGCCTTTGCAGGCCACTTAAGGGTCCTCATCAGCATCTCAAAATGATGAACTAGGTTGCAAGAGCTACAACTGGGTGATGGTGCCCTCCAGGCTAACGGGTGGACTTTCCCTCCACCCCACTCACCTACCTGCTAGGTAGGAGAGCAATAGCCAAAGTAGTGCAAGTGAGCTCAGCTGGAAACAGGCTGGAAACACAGGGACCTGCTTGCTCTGTGCTGGACCCAAAGCTTTAACTAACAGAGAAGCAGGATCTGTTGGGGGTGTTAATGCTGTGAGCCCTTCCATCCTATGGTCAGGTTGTATATAGGTGTAAATAAAAAAAACCACCATATAATCTAAAGAGTCTCTGCTGACCTTCATTGCAAGGAAACAGAATCTGGGTAAGTGCCTGGAACCCCTGAGTATAGTGTTTAACAGTATTTTGAGGGGTTTTTGTTTTGTTTTGTTTTGTTTTGTTTTAAAGATTAAAAGAGAAATGGAACGGAATTATGGGTAAAAAAAATAAAGGCAGGGGGAGGCCTGGGAAATAAGTTCATTAAAACTTGTTTAACACAAGGGTCCCTAGTGTGTATTGAGCCCATCAGGAAATTAAATGTCACTTGATTCTTCAGCAGCTCCTCAGATTCCTTGCCAATGTGTGTAATGATGATAGCGGCTAATGCAGTGCATTCATTGCCCACAGGCTATTGCAGAATTGACAGTGCAATTTATATGCCACTCATCATCCGTTTAAGCAGCTGGGTTCTTGTTCAGTGATGTACAATAGTTCACTTCAAAATGAGCAAAAAAGTGGCAAAGATTTTGGGATTCAGCACACATTCCGGATGAAGGAATGCACACCAAATGTACTAAGCTTTTGAAGCATGGTTCACAAAATGAAAAGTGTGCATCAATTCCTTTGTACCTAGGGAAAGCCACAATGAGCATATCAAGGCAAATCCAGCAAAATGCAGCTGTGTCCACTCAAATGGGAACAGCACACATTGAATTCTTGTTGTGAGTCTAGTCTAATAGGGTGGTGTGTGCTAAAAATAAAACAGAATTCTGAATCCAGGCACTCTTGAGTTCCTAGCCAAGAAAAGCTAAATTCTGCCACCTCAATAAATGTGTGCCATGGCAACTCTGAAGAGCTCAAGTCATTCACCTTTCCCCATAACTGTATGTTCTGAATATCCCAGGTGGTTCTGTTAGGTAAGTTATACCCACCTGCTTTCTAAATTAATAACATATATTCATTATTTTGTGTGTATACACAGAATGTGATGCTTATGCTCAGCTTACGTCTTCCTCAGTAATATAAGTATTTCTTCTGTGGCGACGCAGAAATGCGCCTAGGAAGAAAGCAGAAGTGGATTCCTGCATACAAGGCGTGCAGGAAACTTTGTGGCAGTTTTTGGAACATCATCCAGGCAGTCCCCCCCCCCCAAAAAAATCCCCCTCATACTGTACTGTTTGTGGCTAAATAAATGTTGTCACAGAGAGTGGAATGCTGATGTTAGTGCTTTTGGGGGTATTGTTTTTGTTTGTTATTATGCTATAACCTTTTGTGTTTTTATATTGTAAACTACCCTGTGATCTTCGGGTGAAGGATGGTGTGGAAATTTAATAAATAATATAGATAAAATAAAACTCCCTCTTCATTTGTATATTTTACAAGTTTTTACTGTGGGTTATCATTGGAGAGGGGCAAGTTGCTATCTAAGGCCCCCAAGAGTGCAAACTTTATTCAGTCATGGAATCATGGAATTTGGTGTAAGCCAGCTTCCTGTGCTTCTCTGTTCTTGTCCCTTGTTTGCTTTGCCTCGGCTTTCTTTCCTTCTGTTCTCCTCAACACCAGTTTCAGGATGTCACCTCCTCTGGGAGAGACCCTGGTTGTTGTTGTTTTGCTTATGAAAACTTTGTGAAGTGTAATGTCCTTTGACACAAAAATTCTTACAAGAAATCTGAACTGGTCTCTGTAATCTCTTCTACCCTTTATCCAGGGCGAAGCCCTGCTGATTCCCTTCCAAGATGCCGTTGGTGAAGAGAAACATAGAACCTCGTCACCTCTGCCGTGGAGCCCTTCCAGGTGGGGTTACCAGTGAGCTGGAATGTGTGACCAACAGCACTTTAGCCGCCATCATTAAGCAGCTGGGGAGCCTCAGTAAGTTGCTGATGAGTTTTGCATCTTAGATAAGTTTGAATGCCGTTCAGCTGGCAGAAAAGGGTTTGCATGGGGTTTAAGGGGACTCCAGTTTCCCAGACTATCCCTGTATCTTTAACCTCTATGCTGGCTTCTCTCTATCCTTTGAGGTTTAGACTGATATGTCTTAGGTTGCATTCTGTTTACAGTTTCATCCTCCTCAGCACACTTACTCTGGATCTCGAGGCACGAGGCCATCTTGGATCTACCCCCTGAGAACAAAGGGGCAAGCATGACTTCTTTGTTTCCCCAACTAGTTAGGTCTACAGAACTCTTTCCTATAAAAAATAGGCTTCCTTTAATAAGCATAAGCTTCCTTATTTTATACAAAGTGTCATTCTGAATACCTTTTAACTAATGGTGAGCTCCAAGCAAGCATTCTTTTAACTAAAAAATTGTGTGTCCTGCATCATGCTTGAGGCTGCAGCCAGATATGAATTCTGAAAGCAATAAGAGGGAGAAATCATTGCCTGCACTGTAGGGATGATTTGCAGTAGATTGTCAAGGATTTCTGACTCTCAGTTGATTTAATAACAAAATGACTCCCTTCCTGCCCTAAATAAAATTGCTGAAATGAAAGAAGATTGAGGTATCAGGAGTGGTGT
This sequence comes from Zootoca vivipara, assembly GCF_965207765.1. Taxonomy (NCBI): domain Eukaryota; kingdom Metazoa; phylum Chordata; class Lepidosauria; order Squamata; family Lacertidae; genus Zootoca; species Zootoca vivipara. Next base: position 28,185,439 of record NC_142585.1, on the reverse strand, counting down.
TTTGCATGGAAGGACTGTGAGCCTCATTTTGTTCCGATACTCATTACAAACGCTGGTGTGATAATCCTTTAATTTTGAGTCTTTTGCACCAATCTGGTTAGTGGATCTTGGGGTTCTGCAAAAATATTTTTGCCGAAGACAACAGTGGGACAGAAATAAAACGCGCATATTACTTTAACTTGGGAATGAGAAAATTGCAGCCCTCTAGATGTTGTTGGACTCCAGTCCCATCAGCCCCAGCCAGCATGGCCACTGATCAGGGATCATGGGAGTTGCAGTCCAGTTCTGCATCCCTAGGACAGGTTATGTACATTATAGTTTTCCCATTTTAAAAATTTGTTGATGTATCCGCATGACAAACTTATATTGGGTTTATGCCAGCTGAACAGTTATCACCCTGGAGAGATGCTGCCAGTTAGTGTTGACAATACCGAGCTAGATGGACCAATGTTCCGACTTGGTATATTCTTCTGTGAGTGGAACTGCCAGGACAGGCTCGTTCAGTGGTGCTGAATAGAACCATCTCTGTGGTAGCATCCTGTTTCTGGAATGATAGGAGGGGTGGATAATCTTGTTTCACCCTCCAGCTGTCTTACTGGCCCCTGGGACTCTGCCCAGGCCATGTATATTTCTGAGGCTGCACCTCTCACCAGATCTGCTTTTTTGTGTCTTCTTGAACTGTGATAATGATGCTTCTTGCTTGTCTGGATGGAGGGTGTGTGTGCGTGCACGTGCATGCATGGATGCTTAGAAGTATCTGAGAATGTAGCCTCTCACCTCTTTCTCTGCCCACCTTCGCCTCTGTGACCTCCAGAAGCTTGCACATAGGGGAATGTGGTCATTGGGATGAAAAAGCTTTATTCGTTTTATTGCCTGCATAAGCCTGACGGAATAGAAGAGCTTTCAGCAGGCATTTAAAGGTTGGCACAGGAGGTGCCTGGTGAATCTCCAGTGGCTGAGTATTCGACAGGACTGGGCCAAAGACACTCAAGGCTTAGTTTCTTGCTGTTGTCAGATGAGCCTCACCAACCTGGGGAATGACCAAGGACACCAATGCAGATGATCTCAGTGACAGAGCTGAGGCAAAAGGGTTCAGGCGCTCCCTGAGTCAGGACCCAAGTTGTTCTGGGCTTTGTCAGTTAATGCAAGGACCTTGAACTTGGCTCAGTAGTAGATGGGCAGCCAGTGTAGATGTTTTAACAATGGAATCACATGTTCTCACCCCTGCCTGACAGGCACCAGCACTGTTATAATTTCAGTGCCAAATGATCTACCTGCTTGCTCAGGCATTTTAGGCTTTTCAACAGGTGACCTCTCTCCTCTGTTTTTAGCTTTCTCTGTTTTTAGCTGCCTCTGCTGGTAGGTTTTGTTGTTGTTGTTCTTTTACACGTCATCTTTTAAAAATTGTTCTTATCCATAGAAATATAAGAACATAACTAAAAACATAAAACTGTGAACTTAGTCTAAAACAAAAATAAAAAGAGGCACAAGAAAAACCACACATGAATTATTTGGTGTTCACTTGGGTGTCACACAGTGGATGGGGTGACAGGCACAATGTAGGGCAGTCAATCTGACTATGGGCAAGTGCTGAGGGCAAGTGAAGTTAGCTGAAATTGATAGCAAGGAAAGGCAATGCACATCAATAAGTAAACATGGACTTTTAAAAGGGGGCTAGACAGATTCATGGAAGATTAGCCTGCCAATGGCTGCTAGGCACAAAGGCCGCGTAGAAACTTCAGCCTCAGAGGCAGTACAGTATATGCCTCTAAATTATTTTATACATCATTAAATTTCTATCCCACCTTTCCTCCAAGGAGTTCAAGACGATGTATATGGTCCTCCCTCTCCCCATTTTATCCTTACAACACCTCTGTAAGGTAGGTTAGTCTGAAAGGCAACTAGTGGCCCACAGTCACCCAGTGATCTTCATGGTTGAGCTGTGGATTTGAACTCCCAGACCCTTGTCCAACACCCTAACCACTAGGACACACTAGCTTAATTACCAATCATGAGAAATAACAGTGAGAGAGGCAGGGCTAGTGTCAAAGGTCCACATGATCAAGGCAACTGCTTGACCATAAAAAGAGGACCACTAGTAGGAGCCCCTGAAGCTGCTCCTTCTATTCACTATGGCAACTTGCTAGCTTGTTTTCCTACTTCTTGCTGTGGCCCAGACAGCTGTCGATTTGATTGCTCACCTGTTTTCTGCCTGGAAAGCAAGCAGGTGGTAACAGTGAGAAGGAAGAGGAACGGCATCACCCCAAAACACATACCTGCTTACCAGAATTGATAAACTTCCCAACATCCAGACCTGGGAACCACTCACCCACAATCTCCATCTTATCAGGATTCAGTCTGTTCACCCTCCACTGGTTCAAAACAGTCACAGTGTCTCCTGATTCAGATGTAACAGTGAAATAGAACTCTGTTTCACAGTACTGTATACTGATGGCATCATGACCACATTCACACCATACATTTAAAACACCATGATACCACTTTAAACAGTCATGGCTTTTCCTCAAATAATCTTAGGGGTTGTAGGGTGCTGGGAGTTGTTAGGAGACTCTATATTCTCTTCCCAGAGCTACAAGTGCCAGAGTAGTTTTACAATCAGTTCCACAGGCTGTGGGAGGGGAATATTGGGGGGAGGGCGTGGTTCCTAAAAAACTATAGCTCCGAGAATTATTGGTGAGAAACCATGACAGTTCAAAGTGATTTCATAGTGCTTCAAATATATAGTGTGAATGTAGCCCATGTCCTAAATCCTCTAGTGATTGTTCTTAGCGGCTTCATGTAGATATTAAACAGCACTGGTTTGGGTGTGCAGTGTGGGAACGGGACAAAATAGCCATTTGCAGCATGCCACAGCACCACTGCCAGGGAGTAGACACACAATTCCCCAAGACAATTCTCTGAGCTCAATCCCATAAGCAGCAATGGATAAAGGTAAAAGGTAAGGGACCCTTGGAAGGTTAAGTCCAGTCAAAGGCGAATATGGGGTTGCGGCGCTCATCTCGCTTTCAGGCCAAGGGAGCCAGCATTTGTCCACAGACAGCTTTCCAGGTCATGTGGCCAGCATGACTAAACCGCTTCTGATGCATCAGAACACCATGACAGAAGCCAGAGCGCATAAAAACACCGTTTACCTTCCTGCTGCAGCAGTAACTATTTATCTACTTGCTCTGGCATGCTTTCGAACTGCTAGGTTGGAAGAAGCTGGGAAAGAGCAACAGGAGCTCACCCTGTTGTGCGGATTCAGAGCCCAAGAGGCTCAGTGGTTTGGACAAACAATTCCCCAACACAATTCTCTGAGCTAAATCCCATAAGTAGCAGTGGAACCGCTGCAAGACTGTGCCACCAACTCCAACTCATGGTGTGGTCCAGGAGGATACAATGGCAAAGGAATCTAAAGTTGCTAAGGCCAAGAGCAACAGGCTTACTTTCACTCTCCCATTCCTCTCCCAGCAAAAGCCATCCACCACCACCCTCTCATGCATCTTTCTCATGCATCTTACCTCCAAGGCCATAGTTGTCAAGTCCCTCACAATCTGGAAAGGGCTTTTTAGGAGCTGCCACACTGCCACTTTCTTCAATACATTGGGTATCAACTCCTTTTGCAAAGATGCATTAGCCACATACTGTATATATACACACATACATACATAGCAAGCATGAGCAAGCCATGATGAGCAATGGTTGATAGAGCATGTTGTGAGCCAAACTGCAGCAACATCATGTCCATGTCCTCAGGTGAGGAGGTCAACTTGTGGGCTACCCAAAAGACATATCTTTGGCCACTGTGGAAGAGACAATGCTAGAGTAAGGCCACATGCACACCATATATGTATTTAAAACACTTTGATACTACTTTAAACAGTCATGGCTTCTCCAAAATAATTCTGAGAGCTGTAAAGGGTGCTGAGGCTGTCTAGGAGGTCTTTATTCCCTCAGAACTATAATTTGCAGAGTGGTTTAACAATCCACCTTGGGAACTCTGAGAATTGTAGGTTTATGATTGGAATAGGGGCCTCCTAACAATTCTCAGCGCTGGATTATGGAGAAAGCTAGAGAGTTCCAGAAAAACGTCTACTTCTGCTTCATTGACTATGCAAAAGCCTTTGACTGTGTCGACCACAGCAAACTATGGCAAGTTCTTAAAGAAATGGGAGTGCCTGATCACCTCATCTGTCTCCTGAGAAATCTCTATGTGGGACAAGAAGCTACAGTTAGAACTGGATATGGAACAACTGATTGGTTCAAAATTGGGAAAGGAGTACGACAAGGTTGTATATTGTCTCCCTGCTTATTTAACTTATATGCAGAATTCATCATGCGAAAGGCTGGACTAGATGAATCCCAAGCCGGAATTAAGATTGCCGGAAGAAATATCAACAACCTCAGATATGCAGATGACACAACCTTGATGGCAGAAAGCGAGGAGGAATTAAAGAACCTTTTAATGAGGGTGAAAGAGGAGAGCGCAAAATATGGTCTGAAGCTCAACATCAAAAAAACCAAGATCATGGCCACTGGTCCCATCACCTCCTGGCAAATAGAAGGGGAAGAAATGGAGGCAGTGAGAGATTTTACTTTCTTGGGCTCCTTGATCACTGCAGATGGTGACAGCAGTCACGAAATTAAAAGACGCCTGCTTCTTGGGAGAAAAGCAATGACAAACCTAGACAGCATCTTAAAAAGCAGAGACATCACCTTGCCTACAAAGGTCCGTATAGTTAAAGCTATGGTTTTCCCAGTAGTGATGTATGGAAGTGAGAGCTGGACCATAAAGAAGGCTGATCATCGAAGAATTGATGCTTTTGAATTATGGTGCTAGAGGAGACTCTTGAGAGTCCCATGGACTGCAAGAAGATCAAACCTATCCATTCTGAAGGAAATCAGCCCTGAGTGCTCACTGGAAGGACGGATCCTGAAGCTGAGGCTCCAATACTTTGGTCACCTCATGAGAAGAGAAGAATCCTGGGGAAAGACCCTGATGTTGGGAACAATTGATGGCACTAGGAGAAGGGGGCGACAGAGGACGAGATGGTTGGACAGTGTTCTCGAAGCTACGAACATGAGTCTGACCAAACTGCGGGAGGCAGTGGAAGACAGGAGTGCCTGGCGTGCTATGGTCCATGGGGTCACGAAGAGTCGGACACGACTAAACGACTAAACAACAACAACAACAATTCTCAGCATCCTCAACAAACTACAGCTCCCAGGATTCTTTGGAGGAAGCCATTAATGTAAAGTGGTATCATAGTTCTTTAATGTATGGTGTGAATGTGGCCTAGGTAGGCCTTTGGACTGATTTAACAGCCAGCTCTTCTTCTGTTCCTAACCTTTTCACAAGGTGTACTGAAAATAAAATTTTAATAAAGTAAGAGAGATTTTCTGGCAGTGCTGAAAATGTTTGTGCAAAACTGTTGATTGTTTTGACCTAGTGCAAGTCTGAATAAAAAAAAGCATGGCTACTCCACAAGGCTTGTAAACTACAAGGAAGACCATTTTCTTATGCCTTGAGTGAGCATCCAATAACAGGCCTACATAATGCCTCCCCAAACTGCTAGCCAGAGTAGATCCACAAAGGGTGACGATTACCTCCTGTTTTGCAGCTTCTTTTATTCTTTTTTCAATACTGTGTGTTATTTTGGAGTCTCTTCCTCAGGCGAGCACATGTGACTGACAAAGCATACCCCTGTGTTGCTCTCTTCGGGGAACAAGACTAGCATTGTAATTTGCTGGAGAGACATCTCTCTCTGAAAAACCCTCTGTTTGGCCCATCAAAAGGATCTGAAGCAAAACTAAATCAAAGTGAGACTGCATGTAGCAGTTTGTGATGGTGGAGTTGGCTCAGAGGGTATTTACACTGGATTTGTCACTTTTTCTAGTCATATTTTTGGCTATTTGATTTTGTTTCTCAGTATGTTGTATGCTGATTCACATGGTTCTCTAAAGGCTTGAGTAAATGTTAGTAGACAAAAAAGGACTTGCAAAAGCAAGCATCACCAATGTGGCAGTCATGCGAACAATTACTTTTATATTGTAATGGTGCCCTTGAGGCATAACTGTCAACCCTCCCGTTTTTTGCTGAAAACTCCCTTATTTCAATCCGTTTCCCACTGCTATCCTGGATTGTTAGATATCCCGTAATTTTCCTGGATTTCAAAGGAAGCAGCTCCTCTACTTCCCTGCTGGCCACGAAGGCTCCACTCGGCACCCCCCCCCCCCGAGCGAGCAGCCAGCTGCCGCCCGGTAAAATGCCTCTCTCAGCGGCTGGCTGCTCACTCACTTGCCGAGTGCTGCTGGAAATCGCCTCTGCCCATGCCCGGGCATGCACAGAACCAATTTCCAGTGCAGCTTTGCCCATGTCTGGGCACTAGAAATTCCTTCTGCGCATGTCCAGACATGCGCAGAAGCTATTTCCAGTGACCAGACATGTGGACATGGGCAGAGCCAGCACCGGAAGTAACTTCTGCGCATGTCTGGACATGTGCAGAACCGATTTCCAGTGCTGCGCCGCTGGGTGAGGCTGCTGATCCCTTATTTTCCAATCCGGAAGTTGACAGCTATGCCTTGAGGTCTTCCCCTGGTGCCCTCAAAGCCTCTAGGCTGCTCCACTTGCAGCCATGGTGGTGAGGGTGGTTACCTCTGCCCCTTTGGAAAAGTGGGGTAACCAGTCTCATATAACCAACTTTTAATAGTGTAATTAATGCATGAAGGGGTTCAGACCATAGAGTAAACTGTCCTGCCAGGCCTAGGCTAGGTAGCTCCACAGAGCTGAAGGAAGTTGGAAGAGTGAATCTATTTCCCATTTCCTTTTATAGCTCTATGTGCTTTTCTTTCTTTCTTTCTTTCTTTCTTTCTTTCTTTCTTTCTCTCTCTTTTTAAATTATAAATTCTTTACTAAGGGATTAATACAAAGACAAGAATTCTACCTAATGACATGCAAGTAAAATAAAAATAAATAAAATAATGGAAACTAAAAACATTGAAATAAATAAAAGACAGCATATGATGGAACATTATCATTAAACTTATTATTCCAAAATATTTTTTAAACCACCCATTTCCCCAAAAACTTACTGAGCTATTTTACACAAAATTTGCACATAAAGTAGGTGAACTTGATCAAAGTTGAAACAAAATAAAAAAAATCCTTCCAGCAGCACCTTAAAGATCAACTAAGTTTTTTATTTTGGTATGAGCTTCCGTGTGCATGCACACTTCTTCAGATATCTTTGTTTCGACTACGTCAGACCAACATAGCTACCTACCTGTAACTTGATCAAAGTTGCAAGGAATCAGATGTTTTCAATCCATTCAAATTCTGTAGGAATTTTTTAGGATTAGTTACTACTTCTAGATCATTTTCCAAGATAATCTCCAATATACTTTCCAAATTGCCAGGTACTTCATGTTCTAAAGGTATACGGCATCCTAATGTATCTGATATTTGGAAATCACATAGAATTATTATTATTATTATTATTATTATTATTATTATTATTATTATATTACCTGGTGGCAGTTCCAAAAGATATGTATAAAATTTGCTTTAGCTGAGCCCCATCTCCAGCAATTATCTAAATGCTTTTCAAAACCCAGATTAATTTTACTCTGTCCAACTTGTACCCAGAGCTCATAGCACTTACTCAGAAATACAGATGTGCCTAGAGGCCTAAAAAGGTTGGCAAGCCTTGCACAAGTCACATAACTCTGATGTAGGTAGGCCTTTGTAAACAATAAAATCAACAAAAAGAGTTGCACTAATTGTTAGGTTCCCAACACCTTTTCAGTACTGTATTGTTAATGGCAAGGGAGGGAAGGTAGAATATATATATATATATATATATATATATATATATATATATATATATAAAGGAAAATTTATTGGATGCCTAGATTCAGGTTTGGGGAAGTTCTCTTTGGTGAGAGAACCCCAGCAGAGATTTAAAGTCACAAAATATGCAGCAAAGTAATGTCAAATTTTAAGCTGCATACCTTTAAAATATGCCCTTGTGAGTTCCAAGACTTCCTTCTTCCCCTAGCATAGGAGAAGACCGAACATTAGGTAAGTTAAAATTTGTACTTACAAACTTTTCAGAGGTCATTTCAGAGGTTCATTTTTCCATGCATTAGTCAGAAAAGTTGCACAGGCAGTAAAACTTGGCTTAGTTGCAAAGTGGTGAATGTTGCTAAATTATTGGTATAGGAAATCAATAGAAGCTTGTTAGAGTGTAGCCTCTTCACACCTTGAGCTTCTCAAGTAGACTGGAGGGGAATAAAGTCTTGATTATGTAGTCCAACCTTCATACAAGAGGGCTACAATAGTACTTTGACATGGAATCTGTGGACTGCACACTTCCTTTTCACATGAGGAAGCAAGGCCAAAATCTGACACCCTTCTACCTAGCCCTCATGCTGCTTTTCCCAAGTGGCTGAGGTTTAGGAATGCACTGGGCTTTGGGAAGGAGGTGTGAGGATCTGGCAGTGTCCTAGAGCCCTGCCACCTCCTTCCCAGAGCTGGGAAAGCACTAACTAGGCTTTGGGAAGGAGGAGGAAGAACTCTAGGATAAGGTTATCAGACGTCCCTGCTTCCCAGGGACAGTCCCCGGATTTACAAATCAGTCCCCTGACAAAATCCATCTATTTAGTAGGAAGTTGAAAAGTGTCACTAGATTCACTGAAAAAGATATGGTAACCTTACTCTAGGACCCTATCAAGAGTCCTCATACTTCTTTCCCAAATCCCAGCTTCTCGCTGCAAAAAAAGATAAAGAAAACCTGAGCGGCTAGGGGTCACCAAACTTTTTCAGTACGGGGCCGGTCCACTGTCCCTCAGACCTTGTGGGGGGCCAGACTATATTTTTTGGGGGAAAATTGAACGAATTCCTATGCCCCACAAATAACCCAGAGGTGCATTTTAAATAAAAGGACACATTCTACTCATGTAAAAACATGCTGATTCCCAGACCGTCCGCGGGCCGGATTGAAAAGGCGATTGGGCCGCATTCGGCCCCTGGGCCTTAGTTTGGGGACCCCTGCCTGAGCCTTGCAGGACAGCTTTTTCTATGGTCTGAACCCCTTCATGCATTAATTAGACTTAAGAATGTTGGTTATATGAGGCTAGTTATCCCACATTTATCAAGGAAATATATATATAAAATAATACAATTATACACCCTTCGCAATGCAGCGCTATAAAATCACAAGCTCTGAGAAGACACCACCAAGGGGAATAAGAGTGGTTTTGTCACATGTTTGTAAATGCATGCATATGGAGAGACATGCCAGTGTGTTGCTTTCCTTGCCCCCATTGCAGCACAAAGTTTGTACAGGTGGCGACCATTTTGCACGCGTCCTATTGACGTGCGACTGCCAACACATGCATGGCTCTCAGTCCTAGAACTGGGGTGGGACAGGCTTATGTGTGACTGCTGGCAAATGCAATGACCCAGAACACAACCCCTGCACAAATGAGCTTCATGTACTGTACTATAATCATTGCTATTTTTTTCTAGAAAAACAGGTGCTGGAATTCACTATGAATGCCTCCCTTGTTCTCTTATAATGGCAATGGCGCCCACCTGAGAACTGCCGGAACTGAGCTCCAGTGAGTTCCGGCTGAAAAAATCCCCTCAATATAATAATTGCAGCCTTGAAAAAAAGGTGGGGGGATGCACCAAACACAGGAAGCAAACAAAAGAGATAAAATATCCAGGTGCATATTCAGAATCCAAGGCTGAAAAACAGCAAGCGATAACAGCCGGTGACGTTAGGAACAGAAATACAGGATTCCATAATGTCAAGGCCAGGCCAATGCAGAGGAAAGGGGAGCTGGGTACACTTGATCCAGGCCTTGGAGGGCTACGTTGGCCAGAGGGGCCTGCCAGACTTACACTGTCATGCCAAAAATGCCCCATCCTTCCCAGCCGACCTGGGACTTGATGGGCGAAACGGCCATGCCTGTCCATCTGCACTGCAAGACTTCAATAGTAAAATCTGGACCTGTGTTGATGCAAATTAGTGTGTAGCATCAGATCAGATGAGGCGGTTGCACTGCAGTGGTCCGTCTTATGGACAAACCTCCCACCCTGGGCCTCAGACAAGCTCTGACCCTTTGCTTGGAAATTAAACAAAAGGTCTGCTGGTTTCTCTTTAAGGTTTCCAGACTCAAAAGAGAGCAGGGCAATTAAAGGCACAGAAGTCCTGTGCTCTATTGCAGTGGTCCTCAACCTTGGGCCTCCAGATGTTTTGAGACTACAATTCCCATCATCCCTGACCACTGGTCCTACTATCTAGGGATCATGGGAGTTGTAGGCCAAAAACATCTGGAGGCCCAAGGTTGAGGACCATTGCTCTATTGAGTCTGGCAACCCTATCTGCACTGGCCTGGTCAAAGCACTATAAGTGATCCAAGATGTTATGGGGGAATGAAACTTGTTGTTTAGTCGTTTAGTCGTGTCCGACTCTTTGTGACCCCATGGACCATAGCACGCCAGGCACTCCTGACTTGCACTGCCTCCCGCAGTTTGGTCAAACTCATGTTCGTAGCTTCGAGAACACTGTCCAACCATCTCGTCCTCTGTCGTCCCCTTCTCCTAGTGCCCTCAATCTTTCCCAACATCAGGGTCTTTTCCAAGGTCTTTTCATAAGTGATCCAAGATGTTATGGGGGAATGAAACTTACCATTGCTGTTTCCTTTTGCAAACCCTTGTTTAACGTAATCTGTAATTCCAGTCGAAGAATGCATTTGGTCTCTCATTTCAGATTTCTCTTGCATTAGATTTTGTCAAGCTGTAGAAGGTACAGAAAAGGGGGCTGGAGCAAGTGAAAGTTATAATATATTGTTGGGGGGTAGTTTATTTTCAAAAGATATGCAAAAGAAGCATAACTGAGGATTATTAATGTTATGCATGGCATGTAGCAACCTTTTGGGGCTTGTGGGCACATTTAGAATTCTGGGTGAGTGCCACTGGCCCAATCACAAAATGGCTGCTGTAGGGTCTGTGGCATGATACAAAATGGTTGCTACATCTAAAAGAAAAGAAAAAAGACAGGACCAGTGTTTTTTTTCTGGGGAGACGCACACCCCTAAACATTTTGTGAATCTAAATTTGGGCTCATTGAGGGGCAGTATTTCAATATGAGTAGGAAAATGAGAGTACCCCTAAACTTTTTTTAGAAAAAAAAGCACTGGGCAGGACCATTAAATGGTGTGGACACGCCCTGCTTCAGCCGCCTCACCCCACTCCATGGAAGAAAGGGCACATGCAGGAGCCACTGTTGCGCTTGCTAACAAGAAGGATCTCTTTTGCACTCTTGTTTGTTCATAACAGATTAGAGCAGTGTTTCCCAACCTTGTGCCTCCAGCTGTTTTCAGACTACAATTCCCATCATTCCTGACCACTGGTCTTGCTAGCTAGGGATGATGGGAGTTGTAGTCCCAAAACATCTGGAGGCACAAGGTTGGGAAACACTGGATTAGAGGATGGGTGTCCAATCTTTGTATCTACAGTCATACCTCTTCTTGTGAATGCTTCATGTTGCGGTTTTTCAGGTTAAGAACGTGGCAAACCTGGAAATGTTTACTTCTGGGTTTTGCTGCACACACAGAAGCATTTTGTGTGGTTCGCACATGCGCAGAAGCACCGCTCTGGTTGCGGACTTTTCGGGGTGCAAACGGCACCCCGGAATGGATCGTGTCTGCAACCAGAGGTACCACTGTAATGAAATGTGAGCACTTCTAATGCAGCATATTCAATGTAGAAAAAGCTGAGCCACTGCAAACAAGAACTGAACAGGAAGAGCAACAGTCTATCATGCATTAACGGCTTTTCTGTGTGCTGCTCTGGTTCTCCAGAAGCGCCTTTGTCATGCTGGCCACATGACCTGGAAGCTGTATGCCGGCTCCCTTGGCCAATAATGTGAGATGAGTGCCACAACCCCAGAGTTGGTCACGACTGGACCTAATGGTCAGGGGTCCCTTTATCTTTAATATTTTTAGAATTTGCAGTCAGAAGATACGATAGTGCCCACCAACATAGACAGCTGTAGAAAGAGGATTAGTCAAATGTATTTTGGAGAATAAATCTATTAATGGTTATTCGAAATAATTACTATATGTTGCCGCACACTTTGCCAACCTGGTGCCCTCCACATGTTTTGGACTACCATCAGTTGGCTGGGGCTGATGGGAGTTGCAGCCAAACTTTTGGAAGACTCCAGGTTGGAGAAGGCTGTGCTACCATCTCTGAACTATTTGCTGATATGCAATGGAAAATGATTTTGTAGAAATACGGTATTCCTTTATAATGTATGTATTAGAAGCTGATTCTGACACACAGCCTCTGGCAACACGTGTCCAGTTATGGCAGACTATCCTCTGTACCATATTCTCATGATGGGAAAGGGGTTGTGTTTATTGTATGGGGGCTTCTTGTGCTGTTAAACTGGAAAATAGAATAAAAGCATTTCCAGGAAATAAAAAGAACAGTATGCCGTGTTGCGGAAAAAACTCCTGCACTTGTTTTGTTGCTATTACTTCTGCCCTCTAGTTCATAAACAAATTTGCTCCCCTTTCCTCTGACTACCTGAAAGGCACCTCAATCTATTTTGCCTGGAACAGGTCACCTCTTTTGTTTCATGGTCTTTCAGGCAGACATGCTGAAGACATATTTGGGGAGCTTTTTAATGAAGCCAATAGTTTCTACATGCGGATGAATTCCCTGCAGGAGCGAGTGGATCTTCTGGTGATCAAGGTCACCCAACTGGACTCCACTGTGGAAGAAGGTAAGCAGCATCAGTAGCAGCCACTTGGGTCACATTAACCTTTGGTTTTGTTTATCTGGTCAAGGAGGACAGAATTGCATTTAGATGTTTGCTTCCTTAAGCACTAATGAAGTGTTGCCATTTTCAAGCTTCCCTTTGTGACTCAGTAGAACAAAACCCTGCCGTAGAACAGGCAAAACACTCCCAGGAAAAGGAAATTCTAGGAAACAATCTGTTTTCCTAGAATATTAGGGGGTTTTGACCCATACATTATGAAGAGGATGATTTATGGTTGGAGAGTAATTTGGGAGAGTAATTTGTCAGGGCTTGCATGCCAAGGTGGATAGGGTTAGAGCCAAACGTGGGTGGTGTGGCAAACTCCACCAGTAAAAATGGTAGCAAGGTAACATGACTGGGTCTGGGTGATTTAAACTTAGAGACTCTGTCAAAAACAACTATTAATTCAGAGATTCTATGTATATGGTAGCATTTACTATAATTGTAGGGATCCTGTGGCCCCTTATTTCTTGCGCTGGGAATATATTAAAGATGAGGCATGGTGGAAGCAAAATTTGATTTTAGTAACAAGCACTCTGTGGGATAAAGCTTAGTGGTTTCACTAGTAAAGGCACAGTACTTTGTTTCAGTAAAAACTTCTTTTAAAGATGTAATTAAGAATGTTACTTATAATTTTCTTTTAACTTTCCTCTCTAACACTGTTTTTTTTAATAAACCTAATTCCTCCTAGAATGGATATCTGTTTTACCCTGACTGTAAAATGCCTGTAGCCTTTTTCTAGGATCTCTTCATTTCCCTAAGGAAATTAAACTGGTTTGTCCTGCCTAGCAAACCCCTATCCCAGAGCTTTCCAAACTTTTCATATTGGTGGCACACATTTTAGACATGCATAATTTCATGACACAGTAATTCAGTTTTACTAGCAAACCAGAGATTAAACTAACCCCTTTGTCACAGATTTCAATTTAGGCAAAAGGCAACATTTAGGCCAGGCATACCCAAACTTTGGCCCTCCAGATGTTTTGTACGACAATTCCCATCTTCCCCGACCACTGGTTCTGCTAGCAAGGGATCATGGGAGTTGTAGGCCAAAACATCTGGAGGGCCGCAGTTTGGGGGTGCCTGATTTAGGCCTTCAATCTCAGGTTATCCATCCTTGATTTATGGATTCTAGCACTCCCCCTTTCCCTCCTTTATTTTGCAGTGGGCACCTTTTATCTAAAGCACAATATATGGTCCTGTTGAATGCAAGCAGTTTGGGTTAACAAAGTCACAAACCTGGACCTTGGGAAATGTCAGTCCTTCAATTATCTCATGATGAAAAGAACAGGCCTATGGTTTCACTCTGAATTTTCAGTCTCTGAAGATAATTGCTTATTTGTTGAGAAGCTAAGCTGTATTTCTCAGTCCATAAGACCATAAGACCCATCTTTTTTTTTTAAGGTGGAAAATAAGAAAAAAATATTCTGCCTCAAACCTGGCGGTGGCAGCTGCAGAAGAGGATACAACAGCTTTTGGGCTGCACTTTCCTCCTCCGCAGCTGCAGCCTTCAGGCCAAGGGAGCCAAGGCATTTGTCCGAAAACAGTTTTCCGGGTAATGTGGCCAGCATGACTAAACCGCTACTGGTGCACAGAGGACCGGGACGAGTGCCAGAGCGCACGGAAATGCCGTTTGCCTTCCCACCGCAGCAGTACCTATTTATCTACTTGCACTGGCGTGCTTTCGAACTGCTAGGTTGGCAGGAGCTGGGACAGAGCAACGTGAGCTCACCGCATCACGGGGATTTGAATCGCCGACCTTCCGATCACCAAGCCCAAGAGGCTCAGTGAATAGACCACAGCACCACCCGTGTCCCAGAGATGGACTGAGAGCCAGTGCAGATATCTCAGCACTATCAATATATTTTCTTTGTGCACAGTCCTAGTTAGCAGTCTTGCAACAGAAGTTTGCACTAACTGCAGTTTCAGAGGCAGCCCTATATTTAACACACTACAGTGGTACCTCTAGTTACGAACTTAATTTGTTCCGGAGGTCCGTTCTTTACCTGAAACTGTTCTTAACTAGAAGCGTGCTTTCACTAATGGGGCCTCTTGCTGTCGCTACGCCACCGGCAAACGATTTCCATTCTCATCCTGGGGCAAAGTTCTCAACTCGAGGTAACTCTTTCAGGTTAGCGGAGTTTGTAACCTGAGGCATTTGTAACTCTAGTTATCACTGCACAGTGAACAAACATAGAAATTAGCAGGACATGGATAATAGAAGCAAGGCATGTGGGAGAAATACATTATTGTTACAAAAGTAACTTGGGTGCCACCCCCACAAGACGCAGTTGAGACTGTCATAACTTTAAGAAATGTGAATTATACACACACTTACACCCTCAGTCTGCATGGAGGGATTCCAGATCTTGCAGCATGGTCATTTCAAGAGGGATTTGTCCCCGACATCAGTGCAGCACTGGAGTCCAAGGCATCTCTTCCAGCCAGCCTTCAGCCTGCCTGCCCAAGAAATAGCTCTCTTTTTTCTCCCTTCTTCCTAGCACACTTTGCTAAAAAGACTATTTTCCTGTCACCTCACACACATACCCCATCATGTGGCAACCTCTGTCTGCCTAGGGCCAAGGATTCCTCTTTGATGGGCCATCAACACTTTTTGTCATGCTAATGTCAGGTGAGGCCCTGACTTGGAAGGAAGCTTAGCCTGTACTTTTCCACTGGCTTCCAATCTTCACTTCAATACTCCAAATAATCAAAATCCTACCATTTAATAATTTCTAGGGTTTGGGGCAGTGTCCCCCCACCCAAAAACTTTTGTCACTGAACCAAATCAGACCACCTGACCACCTACAGATCAGGTGGTGGCCCTTACCGTTTAGTTTTGTTCATTTCCGCTGGCCATGATTTTTTTTTTAACCTCTTTGTGTTCTCAACAGGTGGTGAGGGGGAATTCTTGCTCTTGCAGGATTAGCTTTAGCACTTAGTTTTCTCTGCTAATCCACTGGGGGAGTGAAATACAAGCTCTGAAGGACAGGACAAGCCCACTTGTTTTTCCATCAGCAGCTGGAAAACTTTCCTCAAAACAACCTTAACCTTTGGTGTTTTTCTCACTGAATTTTGGGTTGTGCTACTTCAAGCTGCAGGTGGTGACTCCCATCAGTGAATGCTCCTAAGGTACACAAACCCCATAAAGGTAAAGGTAAAGGGACCCCTGACCATTAGGTCCAGTCGTGACTGACTCTGGGGTTGCGCGCTCATCTCGCATTATTGGCCGAGGGAGCCGACGTACAGCTTCCAGGTCATGTGGCCAGCATGACAAATCTGCTTCTGGCAAACCAGAGCAGCACATGGAAACGCTGTTTACCTTCCCGCTGGAGTGGTACCTATTTATCTACTTGCAGTTTGACGTGCTTTCGAACTGCTAGGTTGGCAGGAGCTGGGACCAAGCAACGGGAGCTCACCCCGTCACAGGGATTCGAACCACCGACCTTCTGATCAGCAAGCCCTAGGCTCAGTGATTTAACCCACAGTGCCACCTGGGTCCCTACACAACCCCCATGCCCCCCCAAATACCATGGTTGGTTGGTGAGAGCAGAGTTATACCCTACCCTTCTTCTCTGATACTAGAATTCAGTGGCTCTCAAAGTAGGCAGTACTTTGGGGGGGGGTAACCTGTGTGAGGGCCGCTGGAACTGTACGTGACTATCAGGTTTTGAAAAGCTGGTATCAATAGATCAAGTTCAGTTTTGTTGAATTAATTGAAATACTTTTAACTGGATTTTGAATAAATGTGCAATTGATCATTATTAATTCCATTTATATACTGCCCTTTGTCAAAAGATCCCAGGGCAGTGTACAACATTAAAAACACATTATAGAACATAAATGATAAAAACATAATCAAAAACTTAATAAAAAGCATACTGACAGACAGCCTAAGAATAAAATAGTCATCGTAATAGCAGTCCTAGCCCTCACACTTTCACAAGCCATAGATCAGGCATCCCCAAACTGCGGCCCTCCAGATGTTTTGGCCTACAACTCCCATGATCCCTAGCTAACAGGACCAGTGGTCGGGGAAGATGGGAATTGTAGTCCAAAACATCTGGAGGGCCGAAGTTTGGGAATGCCTGCCATAGATTATTTAATAGCCATAGGCCTGGGTAAAGAGGGATGTTTTTGCCTGGCACCTAAAGACATATAATGATGACATCAGGCAAGTCTCTCTGGGGAGAGCTTTCCACAATCAGGGAGCCACTACAGAAAGGACCCGTTCTCTTATTGCCACCCTCTGAACTTCTCTCGAATGGGGGATATAGAGAAGGGCCTTAGATGACTAGCACAGGGTCGGGTCGATTTGTTTGGGGAGAGGTGAGCCTTATAGTATTGAGCTCCTGAGCTGTGTTATAGGTCAACACCAGCACTTTGAATTGGGCCTGGAAACTAATTGGCAGCCAGTGCAGTTGTGCCAGGATTGGTGATATATGCTCAAACCATCATGTTCTGGTGAGCAATCTGGCCACTGCATTTTGCACCAGCTGAAGTTTCTGAACTGTCATCAGAGGCAGCCCCACGTACATCACAGTGCAGCAATCCAACCTAGAGGTTACCAGAGAGGAGACCACAGAAATCAGGCTATCCCTGTCCAGATAGGGGAGCAGCTGGGCCACCAGCCAAATCTGACATAAGGTATTCCACACCACTGAGGCCACCTGGGCCTTAAGCGACAGAATGGATCCAGGAGCACCTCCAAGCCATGTACCTGCTGCATAAGAGGGACTGTAACCCTCTCAAGAGCAGGTAATCTCCCACCTAACTGTTCTAGGGAACCACTCACTAACAGTGCTTCAGTCTTACCTGGATTGAGCTTCAGTTTGTTGCCTCTCATCCAGTCCATTACCGAGGAAAGACAGTGGTCCTGCACATCCACTGCCTCACCTGCAGATGTAAAGGAGAAATAGAGTTGTCTGTCATTAGCATACTGCCAACAGTGCATGCCAAAACTCCAGATGATTCCATTCAGTGGTTCCATATAGATATTAAACAACATGGGCCATTGAATTGAGCCCTGAGGGACACCATATTGAAGGCCCCATGGTGCTAAAAACAAACCCAAAAACAGTCCCCAAGCATCACCCACTGAAAACGACCCCCCAAGTAGGAATGGAACCACTGCAAAGCAATGCTGCCCACCCACAACTCAGATAGCCTCTCTAGGAGGATACAGTGGGCTATATGTATGTGAGCAGGAATATATGTATGCAGGAATATTCCACTGTTGGAGCCCTCACTTGAAGTCTGAAATGGTACAGCCCAGATTTGATGTGGCTAACATGTAATCCACCAGATGTGGTTGGATTCCATCTCCCATCCTCCCTGATACCTGGCCATGCTGGCTGGAGGGATGATGGGAGCCATAGTCCAACAACATAAGGAGGGACACAGCCTCTCTGCTCCCTGTTTTAGATCCATATTTGCCACCCACACTTAACCTTTTCAGAAGAGTGTAAGGGGTGTGATCTCAGATACACCAATAAAGGCAGGTGTTAGAATAATAATAATAATAATAATAATAATAATAATAATAATAATAATTTATTTGTACCCACCCATCTGGCTGGGTTTCCCAGCATTTCTTGAGTATAATGCTGTTTCACTTCTTCAACAATCAGATAATAGTTCTAGTATTTGCTTTAACACGGTCCTTTTCTATGCTAGCTGCCTGACACACACAACTCCCGCCTTCAATCTGTCCCTGGTTGATCAATCAGACTCCAATGCCCCAACCCATAATCAGCACAACACTCTATTACCTACTAGCAGATATCTCACAGGACAAGCAGAATGAGGCAGGCAGAAAACATCGGCACACTCTTGCTGGCTGGGAGAGAAGATCAGGCAGAGGCAAGGATCGTGCAATGCAATCCATCCTCTCCCTGCTTCTTCCTCTGTAGGTCTGCTCCTTCCTTGTACTTTGATGATAGACCTGGAAAGTTCTTGTCAGGTTTTTTTTTTTTAATCAATCTTGTTAAAAAAATTGAAACCAGGAACCTTCAGTTTAGCCACATGAACAGCTGTCTAATCTTCCCATCTGCCATTTCCGTTAATCAGAAAATTGCCATCCCCCCACAAATCATACTGACCCCCTGCTTTCCTAGCAACCTTAATCTTTTTCAGAAATCTGATGAAGTAATTGCTTGTGTTCCACCACCCCTCAGTAGTGGAGCTGGATAACTGCTGCTTCATGGAAAGCGTAGGTGATGCAGAAGGCATAGAATATCATAGGGGGTGTTGTTGTTGCTATAGCAATTTATCACCTGCCCTTTTACCCAAGGTCCCAGGGCAGGTACATCTTACAGCGGTACTTTGGCTGAGTGGATACAGCTGGGGGGTGTGTGTGGGTGTTGGCCAAGGTCCTGCTTTGCTATAAAAGCAAGCACTGCCGCACTTTCCGCCTTGGGAGCAGACCTACAGAAGACGGCGTGGGCTGGTTTGCACCATTCCAGCCCCTGCCCTGGTCTGCTCTCCGAGCCAGCAAGAGGGTGCTGAGCTTTTTGTTTATCGCATCGGGCTCATTTATCCTGTGAGGTAAATCAGGGGTGGGGAACCTCTGGCCCTCCAGGTGTTTTTGGACTCCCAATTCCCGTTGCCCCAGGCAATGTGGCCAATGGTCAGAGGAGAAAGTCCAGCTACACCTGGAGGGCCACAAGGATCCCCACCCCTGAAGTAACAGGGTCTTTGTAGAAAGTATGTCCATACTTATTGCGCATTTTAAAATCTGCAATAATTCTCAAAGCAGAGATTGTCAATGCAGTTTTCATGGTTCCACTCTGGATGCCGCTTGTAAGTAAGCAAATGTGATATAACAGCTGTCTAAATCTTAGGGTTATGATAATTAAGCCTCAGTTGTATGCACACTTACCTGGAAGTAAGTCTCTGACTGAACTCAGTGAGACTTCCTTTTGAGTAAATTGCATAGGATTGTTAGTTCATTAACTGGTTATATTGATTACCCATTGTTAATTACTTTTAATTGTATTAAATATTTAACTTGCTTTTTCTGTATTTAAACTGTTTTTCCCTCTGTATTTATATTACAAAAAATATTTGTCATAGTGAATTACAGCATTTTTATTTTTATTTTTTAAAGTGTTTGTGTTATATGTCAAACCTAGCTCTTGAGAGATGAGGGAGATTATAATCTGGCAGGCAGGAGTTTTAGGTTTCGGTAGGTGATGGGATTCTGCTTAGGATCTTTAATCTTGCTCCCCCCCCCCCATATTACAATATTTAAAATATTGGTTATAAAGAATTGCAGTATAGTGTAAAGTGTTACCTGCCTTGAGATGGTAGGGTAAGCATGGGAATCATCGCATCAAAGAACCAGTGCGTGACTTGTAGGAAACAAAACCCACATTGTGTGTTGGGATTGCGGGTGCACAGTGTTGAGTTTCATCCTTTTCACATTTCTGCCTTGGATTTCCAGTCTCGCTGCAGGATATCAACATGCGGAAAGCCTTCAAGAGCTCCACCATTCAGAACCAACAGGTGGTGTCTCGCAATTCCATCCCAAACCCTGTGATGGAGATGTACCAGCGGTGCGATAAGCCCCCGCCACTCAACATCCTTACTCCTTACAGGTAGGGCATTTGGCAAAAGAGCCGCTGTTACTAAGTCTGTGCCCATTTGGGGAGTCTAATGAGTTTTAAAGAAATTGTCCCATAATGGTTAGCTTATGCAATTTATGTGTTCCTTTTATAGCAAAGGGCATAGGTGTCCTGTAAGGGCAAGGACCAAGGAGGGGCACTCCTCCCCCCAATTCCTAAATGCATTTATTTGTTTATTTTAATGTACACAAACACACACATACCTCTGGCTGGTCAGCAAAAAGCTTGGGGTGATCTCTGAGGCCACTTTGAATTGAGAGTAGCTGCCACACTCAATTTTCTTGAGAGCCTTCCTGTGCTAGTCAGCAGCTGAAGTGAATGCTGCTTACTCCAATCTAATGATGCAAATTTCACAAGATTTGGAAACCCTAGAAATAGAATGATAATATAAACAGAGGAGTTGTGGTGCTTTTTTTTTTTATCTACTGATCATTTGCAGTGCTTGTTGGGGCTAATGAGAGCTATTCATTAATGTTGCAGGGGTTCCAACACTTACCTTAGGTTTAATTTCCTTGCAATGAGAGTCAATGGAGACTGTGGTGTATTTAGATTATGTTGTTTTATTTGCACATATATACAGCCAGAGCATAGGATGGAGGGGCTCATAGCATTAACACCCCCGAAGATCTTTCTTCCCCATAGGGCTTCCAGGGAAGTCACAAGCTAAGATTTGAGTCCAGTATGGAGCAAGCAATACCTCTGTGCTGCAGCTTCCAGTATGAGCCAACACACACACACACACACACACACACACACACACACACACACACACACAGCCTGTTGTTCCCCAACCACTGTGTTATCTTGGGAGATGAGATGAGAAAAGGCTCACTAGTTTGTCTTTATGGCAACAGAGCCACTCTTTAAGATGTGGATTACGGATTCTTAGCTGAGCAGCCTTGACTGTTTCAGCAGATTTCTCCTTATAGATGCTAGCCTCATCTACAAAGGATCATAGGTTTGGAAGGGACTCCTGGGTGTCATTCAGACTGACCCCCCTAACCTGTAACAATAACAGTGGGAAAGCCACAAGTTTCCCTCTTCTATTCTACCTGTGAATGTTTTCCTTACTGATGATTTATTCTCTTTGAGGGTTGTGGGTTTTGTTTTGTTTTTTTACAATCAAGTGGTATATAAATTTTATGAAATAAAAATTAAAATAGTTCTCTCTCTCTCTCCCTCAACCCCCCCCCCCCGCCCCACTTGTTCATTCTAGAGATGACAAGAAAGACGGTTTGAAGTTTTACACGGACCCTTCATATTTCTTCAACTTGTGGAAAGAGAAGATGCTGCAGGCAACAGAGGACAAGAGGAAAGAGAAACGCAGGCAGAAGGTACATTTTTGTGAAGGGGGAATATATAGGAGTTGGGATTCAGGTAGTCTCTCTATAGAGCACCTAAGCAGATAATCTGCCTCTCTAGAGATGATTGAAAGAGGAGATAATTCTCACACCCCACCAGAGATTAAATGCTAAATAAATTGTTGATTGCAAACAGTGTGCAGGTGGGGGCTGGTAGGAAGAGGTGGCCCTGAACACCCGATGCCGCCAACCTTGTTCTTCACCCTCTTCAAGTGCTTCTGCATGGTCAGAATGTGTCCTTTAACTGTGATAATACCTGGAAGCTGGAAAGTTGTGGGTGGGTGTAAAAAGCTCTCACTTTTACGTGTTTAAAATGCAAAGGTATAAAAGTCATGCTGTTTGCTGTTTTTGCCCTTACGTTGGCCAATTACCTTGGCAAATGTGGAAACATGGACCTGGGGCAAGGTCCATCAAAACCCTGCTGTAGAGTCATCATGAGGTTGTAGAACTGAGGTTTCCAAAGTGGGCAGTACTACACCCTGTGGGGGATTTCCAGGGGGTGGCCCAGGAAGTGTTTGAAAAGTGAGTGTCACTGCATCAGGTAAAACCAAATAGTTTTAATTCATTGTTACTGCTTTGAATTTTATTCTTTCTTAGTGGATGGTGCAAGCAGCTATTCTGAATAATGCTTTATGTGGGGTAGGGTAGGGGGCACTAGGGATGAGTGTACAGAATCAAGGGGGCAGTGACCCCACTGTTATAGAATAACCTAGACAACCTCAGAATATAGACGCATGAATTCATTTTTGAATCACTTACATTATGAAAAAACAAAGCACAGCTCTCTGTAAATAACAACTGTGTTGAGCTGAAAGCATTCTCACCTTTTGTTGTGCTGGTTTGTGTTTTTTTTTTCTTGTAAGGAATTATTTACATATGGGAAACTCAAATGCGCGCACACACGCACATTACAAAAGAAACCCTCAGACTCTGCAGCCTGAAGGTATTTTAACCCCTTGTGGATTCTCTTCCATTGTGGAGGCCAGCCAAGCCTTACAATTCACATCGGTAGCAGAAAGGTGGTTGACACAGCAGATACTTTACTCTGTTTCTCTGTAGGAGCAGCGGCTGGTTGAGGACTCCACCAGGGAAGTGAAGAAAGTGCGAAAGGCTCGCAACCGGCGGCTGGAATGGAACATGATGGCATACGATAAGGAATTCCGGCCCGATAACAGGTTCTCACCATCCCCATATCACATGGCCTCATCGGAAGGATCACTGTCCCCAGATAATAGGCAGGTTTTATGTATTACACGCTTTGCTCGATCTTTTTTATTTCTTTTGCTGTTTTTTGGGCTTGATTATTGTTTGACTTATTATTATTATTTTTCTGGATGCTTTTATTGCTCACAACAGCAAGGGTTCTGATCTTACTAGTTGGAGGTTCAGGGAAATTAGGCCTTTTGACAAACTCTCCTCCCGCCCCAAATTAAAAAAAACTACAATGTTTGTTGCTCTGGGGCTGCTGAATCTTTGCATGGGCTTTGCTGCTGCATTTACATGATGCTGAGATGAGAAGTCAGTGTGCTGTTTGGAGCACAAGTTAGGAGTACTTAAACCCCTATAGAAGGCTAATCTCTTAAACTGTGGTGCTAACTTCCTAATCCATGCCTGCTCCATCCTTGCTGCATGTGCGTGTTCCTTTAAGTGTGTGTGCGTGTGCGTGTAAATGTGTGTGTGTGTGTGTGCGCGCGCACACACACACACACACACACACACACACACACACACCATGCCTTGATCCCAGCAGCTGATAGATGTCATCTTAATCTTCCCTTCAGTTTGGTTCCTTCCATCCACCCACCCCATTCAGGAGTACAACCTTTTGGTGTTTTTGTGTGTGACAGATCTTATGCGTCAGATGCAGCTGATCATTCATACCCGGCCAGCCCTAACCATCCTGCCCAGCAGATATTAGCTCCAGCCTCACACCTGTCAGCAGACAACAAAGAGGTCATCCTGGTGGCTAACCAGGCCCAGGAACATGTCTACAGGCCCTCAGCAGCAGGAAGCCGGCAGAACAGTCTCAACCGGGTCCAACAGCCCCATGTACCGCAGCCGTCAGAGACTATGCTAAATGGACCGAGGCCTCAGATAGTCAAGGATTATGGGTATGGATTCCTGCCTGCTTTCCTTCCCCCGTTAGGTGTGGCTTTCTGCTTTCAGAAAGAGAGTTTGGCACTGTCTAAAGCTACCAGGGTATTGATAGTGTAGGAAACTTGTGTAGGAAAGGTGTTAAGAAGCAGAATGCAGTCAGATCCATGGATATGCAAGGAGCTGGGAAACTTCACCCCAACCCCTTTCTTTGCCATTGATTTATTATTATTATTATTCCTATTTTGGTATGACCAAGCTCAAGTTTCCACCCTTTGGTTTCCACATTGGAAAACAGCTGGTCCAGAGATCAGCTGATTACAAGGAATAGAGCTGTATTTGTAAATCCTGAGAAATATGAGGAAAATATAAATATTCCTCTTTTTCTACATTTGTTGGAAGGTCATATGAGTTTTCCCCATAGTAGGGCAGGCTTGCATTCTATAAAACCAGCTGGCAATAATATGGTTGCACAGAGGCTGCTCATTGGTACAGTAATGTGAGCGACAATCTAAATCCTGCCAGGACTCCCAAGAGAGAACTTGATTGTATATTCATCACTGTTCATCCCTTCATGTAAACGCCAGCCAGCATCCATGTCGCCCAACCTGGGAAAGTGCTGGCATCTGAAACAGCACTGAATGCTGCTAGCCTTCTCTGGTGGCCACAAGGGCAGGCTGACTTCACTCCGTTAGGCTCAGCAAGAATCCCCAATCATTTCCCTGCATCCTTTACTCACCTAGCTCCTTTCCCCTTGATTAAGTTCTGTCCCAGTTGTTCCTAGCCTTTGTCATTACTCAGTAAATGAATGCTGAAAACTGAGCTTAAGACCCAAATTCTGCCATTCCCATGCTGCTCTTGACCCCCTTTTGCATGGAGGCCCATGGGCAGAATTTACTCCCTCATTGTTAATTTGCAAGAATTTACATGCCAATTTACTTATCTTTTTCCCTCCTTTGGAAGAAGAGGCATTCCCAGTGGAAAAATTAAACCATCTGCAAGTCCTTGTAGGATCAATGGCTAAGGGCTTCAAAAGCCAGGCTTGAAAAAAGACCAAGGGGGCTGCATAGAAAATATAGAAATGCAATAGGCTGACACCTATAGTTGGAGGATCTGTAAAATGTGAAATAGCACTTCTAGACAAAGGGCTTATCCATACTTACCTTTTGCCCTGCACTTTACAGCAACAGGTCCTTGCCTCAAAGCTCCATGCCCAAGTGTCATTTTCCTCTCAGGACTTTCCCCTGCAAAAACCTGTTCTTTAAAGCTGAAGCACAACAATTCAGGTTTACCATGGATTGCTATTTGCTCTGATTCACTGGTAAAGAGTGGGGTTTTGCAGGGAAATCTCTGGGAGGGGGGAGCGGAGAGTGCTCAGATATGGAGTTTTAAAGTGCAGTCTGTGCCTGGAAAGTGTGGAGGAGGTCTCACTTTTTCAGAGCTCTTCCTTTTTCAGGACTATGGACAGCAGACAGCAAGAGAGCAGTTACCGTACTTTTCCTATGAGATTTTTGTCTGGAAAGGGATTTTATTGAACTCGCCAGTCAGTTTTTCACCATGCAAACAGATACAGTTAGTATACAGTTAGTATACAGTTAGTTTGTCCAAACAGATACAGTTAGTATTAAACATGTATGCAATTTGAACATGAGATTTGTGCACACAGAGTAGTGAGTACATCTGGGAAGCTCATCTGAATGCTACTTGTGAGGAATCACAGGTGGGGGGGAGTGCTGTTGCACGCAGATCCTGCTTGCTGGCTACCCGCAGGCAATCTGTGAGATCAATATGGTGGACTAAATGGGCCTTTGGACTGATTCAGCAGGAATTTTCTGGTGTGTGTGTCATTATTTTTTTATTTATACCTCCCGTTAGAAGGTATAGTGGTTAATGATAACCAACATGAAATGGTTTTATGCAACCTAATTCTTACATTAATTGGGAAATGGCCATAGCTTAGTGGCACAGCATCTGCTTAGCATGCAGAAGGTCCCTGGTTCATTCCCTGGCATTTTCAGAGGGGACTGGAAGAGAAAGCCTGAAACCCTGGAAAGCCACTTCCGGGCAGCATACATAACATACAGTACCACTTCCTTTTTACCCCTTATCCAAAAATTAGAGGTTTTAGTCTAGTTTACTGTGATCCCTCAGTCTTTACTGCTTAACTGCTTGCCTAGGAAAACAAAATGTTTTTGCACATCTTGGTGGGTCATGAGTTGGGCAAGCTCACCACAAGAGTTCATTAGCAACTGGACTTTCTTGCACTAGTACTGGTTGCCATTCTGTATCTGGATGCCTGCCATGTCTGAGTACTCTGAAAATTCCCACGTATGTGGGACTGTATCTGCTCTAGCTCACTTACTTGGAGGGAGGAGTTGCCTTTAACCATAGCTCTAGCTCCAAAGTTGTGCAGCAGTTAAGAAGGGCTAAACTTAAAATAGCCTAATTCTGTGACTTGAGCTGCTCATTTGTTTTTGTTTCCATTTTATTATAGATGCAATAAAGTAAACCAAAATATACATAAAGAAATAATCATAGAATTACAGCAGCATAAGGTTGAACAGTATCAGTAAACTAGCTGTTCCTAAACATTACAAAAAACACAAATTCTTCCAAAACCTATTAGGTTAATGTATATGTATTATTTTATAATTAGTTAACTCAATCAACTGTTACTGTAGACCAGGGTGGTTTCCCCCCCCCCAACCCTTAACATATATTAAGAGATATAACCTCCCCCACCATTTTTAGCTATCATAATCTTAGCAGCTATAAGGTGGATCACTATTTTCCAATCATTTCCAAAGATAACACCCTCCAGATAACCAAGTAGAAATATTTTCAGTTCTAACAGTGAACAATATTAGAAACATTAGCCTTTTGAAACAGATTTTCAAAATGTATCTGAGAGCAGTTCCAAAAGATGTGTCTGTAATTCGCTTTATTCGATCCACGTATCTAGCATTTGTCTGATGCCGACTTATATATTAAATTTAACTTGTAGATCTTTCAAAAAAAAATCCTTCCAGTAGCACTTTAGAGACCAACTAAGTTTGTAATATGTATGAGCTTTCGTGTGCATGCACACTTCTTCAGATCAGACCAACACGGCTACCTACCTGTATCTTGTAGATGTGTGCCATGTTTGATTGGACCAGAGTGTGTTTCAAATTGTCTCTTTTCCTTTCTCGTTTCAGCCCACAGCAAGTGCCAATGGCCGAGTACTTTGTGCCACCTGCTCCCCCTCCTCCTCCCCCGGTGATACCCTCCGCTCAAACTGCCTTTGACAGCCCTATCTCTGCCCCTCCCACCATGGCGCCCAATGCAGCTGCCACTGCTGCTCACTCCTCTTACGCACCTTCCCCTCCACCAGCCCCACCTTGCCCCTACTCTGCTTCTCCCCCTCAGACTGGCCCAATGGGGCCCCCCGTTGCACCTCCGCCCCCTCCCCCTGGACCCCCAACGATTACCACCTCACCAGCTCACTTGGCCTCTCCCCCAGCCATGATGGTTGAACCACGGAAGCCTCAGTTCCCGCTGATACCAATGAGTGATGCCAGGAGCGACCTGCTTGCTGCAATTCGTAGAGGTGAGCTTTTTCTGTATAACAATATTCCCTCCCGCAAAGAGTCCATGTTGTTATTTATTTATTTATTTGCTTGCTTTTGAAATTCTAAAGGGTAAAAATAAAGTGATTGGAAGCCATTAAACAATGCTTATCCAAACAGCATGTACAGGCATCAGTACTTCCAATAGTATGTTCCATGGTGCCCACAAAAGGTCTCAGTAAATATCTCATCCAAATCCACCATTTGTGAGAGGCTGGCTGCTCTTCCACCTCAGTTCCTGTTTGCATTGGCTTGACCTCTCATTCTCCTTAAACAGGATACTTATAGAGTGCTTGTCTTTGTGAGTGAGCATGGTGATGACTGATGTACCGTGTTTCTCATATTGTAAGTCATGTCTTATATTTTTTTTTACTCAAGAAAATAAGCCTATGGCTTATTTTCGGGGGTGTCTTATTTTTTGCTGAGCCCCGACTGAGCGGGAGCTGGCAAAGGCAGCAGCCCGCCGCCGGCTTGGAGCTCGAGCCGGCAAAGGCAGCAGCGGCGCTTTGCCGAGCTCCAAGCCGGCGGCGGGCTGCTGCCTTTGCTGGTTTTCGCTCCGTTGGGGGGGGGGAGCAGGAAGTCGCTCGCAACTTTCCGGATCCCTCCCTGCCGGTCTCCTCCTCCTTCCCGCTGCGCCTCCCCTTTCTGGGTTTCTCGGCGGCACCTCCTTCTCCTCTTCCGACGCTGGCTGGCGGCTTTGTGCTGGAATGCCGCGTGCGCAGCTTTCAGGTACCGGTAGACGAGGACGCGGGTCGGGGGTGGGGATGCACGTGTGAACGCCCTGGGTGAAGGGTCGGAGGCTGCAAGGCAGGGGTACGAACGCAATTCTCACCCGATTCGGTGGAGCTCGGCAAAGCGCGGCTGCTGCCTTTGCCGGCTCGAGCTCCAAGCCGGCGGCGGGCTGCTGCCTTTGCCAGCTCCCGCTCAGTCGGGGCTCGGCAAAGCGCGCACTGCTGCCCTTGCTGGGTCCCGCTGGGTCGGGACTTGGCGCGGTGTGCCCTTCCATACCATACCAGCATGTCTTATTTTCGGGGTATGCCTTATATTTCGCCAGGTCTGGAAAATCCTGCCATGCCTTATTTTTTAGGGATGCCTTAAAATATGAGAAACACGGTAGATGTATTTTATCCCCTTAATGGGAGCAGTGAGGCATCCAAAGCCACTCCATTTTGTGGTCATGCCTCTTTTTCTGCTGTTTTAGTTGTGGTAGTCATTTTCTTTTATGCCATGCTCTATTGTGGCCATTTTTGTAGCTGGTGCCCACACCACACTTTCAGAATTCCAAAGGTGCCCAGTAGCCCCCAAAGGTTGGCTACCCCTTAACAAATGCAGAATTAATTAGTATCAAATAAAGTGATTGAGAAGGGTTGGAGATTTGTTTTGGTCAGGCCTGTGCAAATTGTTCACTGTCCCACAATTCCATCTACCCCCACCTTTCCATGGCGAGGAGGAGAAGTGAAGCTCCACTTCACTCTACAGTTGGGGAGGAAGCAATGCCCATTGTTTGTGCTGAGCTGTGGAAGGTTCAGTGCAACTACAAGGGAAATCTCACTCCAACCTCTGTAGCTCCAAGCTGGAAATGGAAGCTAGAGATGGGTGTCTAGGCAATCAGGCCCTTTGGCACCAAGTGCCAAGACAAGCCCCAGATTTTCCTCTGCCTTCAGCAAGGAAAAATGGGTGGATAATGGCCACTCAGGCTTCCTAACAGCAAAACAAGCCCCAGCTCCAAATTTAGAACTAGAGGTTGATGGGGATCGCCCCTGCTGCTGTGCTGGGCTTCTCAAGGTGAACGATTCCTGCATTGCAGGGTGTTGGATTTACTGACCCTTTGGGTGCCTTCCAGCTCTACAGATCTGTTTCTAAGCTCAGTGTAGCTGTTGGGACCCCAGTTGGGACTTGGGAAGGGAACAGGGATTGTCTTTCATGGCTTGGAGTCTCAGTGTCAAGTCAGGTCCCAGCAACACATCTGCCCAGAAGCCAGTCCTCCAAAGTATTTCTTCCTTTGCAAATGCAGGGATTCAACTCCGGAAGGTACAAGAGCAATGGGAGCAAGAGGCAAAGAAAGAGCCAGTGGGCAACGACGTGGCGACAATCCTCTCCCGCAGAATCGCCGTCGAGTACAGTGAATCAGATGATGACTCGGAGCTGGACGAGAATGAATGGTCAGATTGAGAAGGGGCAGAGTGCTGCCTTGGAGAGGATCCCCCCAAGTTCTTTTTGCCACCTTTCCACAGTCAGGTGTATGTGTGTGTGACCAGGTGCCCCTGCGGGTAAATTCCAGCTGCTGCCAGGTGCTCATGTTCAGTGAGCTTTGCTTTCATGCCATGTTGCACTGTTGAAATTTTTTTAAGGTGGCCTCTTTGTGGGCAAGTGTGCATTAGTGACTTTTGTCTTTTGAAAAAAGCATTTGGTGGTGGTGGACCAGCAGTTGACCAATTTTTTCCCCAGGTGTGAGAAATGGCATTTGAGGCTTTGAAAGTCCTAGAAAAGCTAAAACAAACAACAACCACAACTCACTCCTGGTTCGGTTGTCAGTGTGGTCTATTACAGCTTAAGATATGGTCCCAGAGATAACATGCAGATTGAGGGAGCAGTCAAACACAAGAGACAAAGTTTTAAGGCTTATTTAAGCAGATGCACTTTCTATGTTCCTGGGTATGGTTGGGAAGCCTTCTTTCTGTGTAGAGTGGTGTCATGGGTTAGGGGAATGTGCTTTTACATGCTTGTAAAGTTTCCTCTATGGCTTAACATTTTAGAGGCAAGTTCCAGAGAAGTAGCCGTGTTAGTCTGTTGTAGCAAAAGCAACAGAGTTTTGTGGCACTTTAAATTATCATGATGGCAGCTTTCATGGGTCTAAGGTCACTTCATCACATGCATGGTAATTCACTTTTGAAGGTACAGAGAGAACCAAAACATGTTGTTGTTGCTGGTTACAAAGTAGAGTTAAAACACAGCAGTAGGTGTATTTCACTGTGAAGAGTGAATACCAATGAATACCAGAGCCAATTGATTGAGTATAAGTCATTATAAGAACATAAGAAGAGCCTGCTGGATCAGACCATCTAATACAGCATCCTGATACAATCAGATGCTTATGGGAAGCCCAAAAGCAGGACTTGAGGGCAATAGCACTCTACCCTCCTGTGATTCGCAGTAACTGGTATTCAGAGTCATTGTGGTATTAATGATATAGGCAGTTTTTCAAAATATAAGGCATTGCAAAACCTAGTAAGTGCACTGTGTTAGACAGCAACCACTTTATTCTATCTGTACTAAGGGATAAGAACATGTAAGTGGTCATATCATGCATGTAACAAAGTGAACTCTGATCCACTAAAACACCTGTTTAGGCAACCATCCCCCTGAATACAACCAGTGATTTCATTGTTTTAACAGTTCCTTTTTAAAAAAATAACACCCCAACTGTATTTATTGTTATGCTTTTTTAATGGTTTAGTGCTTGGGGCTTGAGCTGCAATTCTATCTGCACTTTTCTGAAAGCTAGACCCACTGATTATAGCGAGACTTACTTCAGGGTAAACTTAAATTAGAAAGCACTGCACATGAGGAGTAACTTCAGTTGAATTGGGGCCAAGCTGATTTATGACCAGTTCCTTCTTAAACACTGCTCCAAAGTTGTGACAAAGTGCTGTTTGTGTGTGGCATCACTGTTTGGCCCTTGGCATGGTAAACAGAAACAAACAAAAATGAAAGGTCAAAATGGTAAAATAGCTTGTTTTGCATAATTTATCCACCTTTCCAAAGTCAGTTTTTCTTGGTTGAGAATCACTGCCAAGTGCCTCCATCTTTCCATTCGTAAACCAGAGGGAAATCTTGTCTTGGCTCTGGTGCTTGTAACTTCTGTTCCAAGCATTGCTCAAACATCCATCTCAATACTTCCCCTTCAGCTTGGGGTTGCACACAAAGGGCTCTCCCCTCCCCAAATCTCAGCTGCAGAGGAGGTTGAGGCCTCTCTTCTCACCCTTGCCAAAGAGTAGTGGAGCAATCACCATGGAGATGGTGGCAGGTAGAATTGCAGACCCTCCTCTGTGACATCAGGATAGGAAATGCAGGGGAAATAAGGTGGTGGGCCAGTCAGGTATGGTGTTGGTTGTTTTTGTAAGCTGCTTGGGATTGTTTAGCTGTTTTAGAGATAAATAGGTCATAATAGAAAACAATTTCCGTAGAATGGCTGGGGCAGTGGGGTTGGGAAGTTACCACTACAGTGTTCTAAGGTTAGCCCTGTGCATTATGTGTCTAGTGAACAACTGGGTGCATTTTAGGGATGATACCTTATGTAACAACATCATATAAGCTAAGCATTCCGCGTGATTGGTTATCGTTGTACTGTATTAGTATAGTGGCTTTGATATGAAGCATCTATTAAAAGGGTTAGGTTCATTTCTTCTCCCTCTCACCTATATTATTCTAGAAGAATATATGTTAGCATTTATTTTCAAAGAAGAATATATCTACATAGTGAAGAGATGTATTCGTTAAGCTTTTATTTTGTGTTGATTAGTTAACGTAGTTGCTAGGTCCTAGGGGCTCTGATTTGGGCAGAGGTGTTGAACAGCTTCCTCTTAAAGATTGATCAGATAGGCAGAGTTTTGAATCAGAATTCAAAGGCTGGATTTAAAGGCTTGACTTGTTCATACATGAGACAAGAACAGGAAAGGTTGCATGGAATATTTTGTTCCCCCATTCATTATAACATCTGAGGGTGGCAGGAGGTAGAGAGGACAGATTTCTCTCTCAGCATAAGGTTGAGCTTGGTCCAGGAAAATCCATATTAAAAGTACTGGGACTAAATTTGCATATAAAACGATATTGCAGGTAAACTGGTCCCATGTTGCTCAGGGCTCTATATACTAATAGTAACATCTTAAACTAGGCCCCGTTAGCAAATTGGCAACCAGAGCAGGTTTCTGAGCACAGGTGCTCTGTTAGCAAGGTCTCGCTCCTGTCAACAATCTTGCTGTAGTATTCTGCACTAACTGCAGCTTCTGGGATCAAGCTGCCAAACTGAACAGTTGATTCCTTGCAAGTGCAGAACTCCCTTGACATTCTTTTTTCTAAGTCCAGGTTCTGGGCCATGATGACACTGAGAGACAAAGTAAACACCTTTGCCACCAATGTACTCTGCTTGCCTCTTACCTTGTATTTCAGCGGTGGCCAATGCCCATCGAGACTGGTAGGATGGAAGGCAGGGAGGCCAACAGTAGGTGGAGATAGAGCTCATGTCAGGCCCAGATGACTAATTCTCTTTCTGTCCCCACCTTCCTCCCTGCTAAGCCGTAAGTAAGCAGGGATGCAGTCTGGAAGCACACTGAGGTTGGTGGTGCTCGGCCCCATTCATCCTAACGGACCAGCCTGCACTGATGTTTCTTCTGGCTTATGAGCTTCCAGCTACTAACATGAGATTCTGTGCACTTCTTCATAGAGAGGACAAAAGCAAGTAAAACTAAATAGCCTTTCTCACTCCACCTTTGTCACCCAACAGGACCAGGCATCCATCTCTGCAAGGTTGGAAGCAATGGTTAAGTTGCATACTGAAATTTTAGACTGTAATTTGCCCCCCACTCAAGTCTTTGTGGTAAGAGGGAAAAAATAACCAATTGATGGCATCTGGCTATCACAGAATTCAAGCTTCTTGTGGCAGGATTTATGTGTAGCTCTTATTTGTCTCTTTTTGAGTTAGGCATCAATTGATGCAGCATTATATTTAGCAAACTATACTGGGAATGGTACTACTGAATTAAACTTCACAGTTTAGAGCAGCTGCTGACGAATACAATATGTAAAAAAAGGCTTCCTTCTCATTCTGTTTGGGTGCCTCTGCCAAAAGTTAAGCCAGGCAGGGTTATGCAACCCCCAGTATTCAAAAATCCCTAAAGAAGATAATAATGCCCATTTAATATTTAAACTGCTGCATCTCAATTGGCAGTCCCTCGTTAAGTTAAAAATTTATTTATTTCACAAAATTTATACATCACTTGGTTGTTTTGCTTTTTTTAAAAAAAACAACAACAGCAAGCCACAAAGTGGTTTTCAAGAATAATAAAAACAATGGCACTGTTAGTTTAAAACAATTATTTAAACATTCAGAAATAATTAAATTAATAATTAAATCAGCAACATGCTAAAAACCAAATTAAAACACGTGTCAACATTCTTACCTGTCTGAATAGGCTGGCCTATTCATAATCAGGAATGGGAATTTCTAGGATGTAACTTTGCTGTTAGCTTCATGATGGCAGTAATTAATATTCATCTGGCCCCTCCCTGGAGTTCTGTTGCATGCCCCTGAGGATGAGAGGAGTGGCAGCTGCCATCCCCATCACACAGCTCTGTGTGATTGAGGTGCTCACTGATTATACAGGCATTAAATAACTAAAGAAATAAAGAAATAAGGTGGGTGGGTAGGAAGAACTATTATTTAGATTCAGGCATCATCAAACAAGAGATACTTCTTGTCTTCATCCTCACATTGTGAAACTGATTTGAAAGTTCACTTTGGGATTGCATATAACCCTGTTTGAATTACAACCCCCCCCCAGACATTTTGATACCTGATCGTGTGTGTGTGTGTGTGTGTGTGCGCGCGCGCGCGCCTCTCTCTCTCCCCCCTCCCTATTCCACAACTCCCTGTTCAGAAGCTGAGTGAATTCACAGTTGAATCTTGCTTCAACACTGGTGTTTACAATATAGTATCCTGCACCGCAGCTGAGGGCTAGAGTAGGCAGGGCAGGTGGTGTGACATACATAACATGAAACTTCCTATAAAGTCGTAAAGGAACTGACAGTTGAAATGTGAAGATTGTAGAGGCAGACTTGGCAAACTCTTCTGTGAACTGTCATGGCATGTAATCTGATGCTTTTGGAAGCATAAAGTGGCTTCCCAATGGGGAAGGTAATGGTATCTTCCTGGGCAATGCTGCTTACAGATGGGACTCCATGGGCAGGCTGTTTTATGGCCATAGGGTGGTTCAGAATGGCTTCCTTTCATTTTCTGCTTGTTTTCATATCTAAAAAGCACCTTCTGGCTTTTGCACTATATAGGAATTGTTGCAGTAATGTATTGTGTTTGTTGCAGTAACGTATTCTGTGTGTACGTTTGTGTATGTAGGATGTTAGGCTGATTTCAATGGTACTATTTTGTCCCTTGCTTTTGCCATAGTCACCATCATTTGGCATTTAACATTATGGTGATGTGTGATTCAGTCAGCGCTTTGTCCATTCCATTCCATGCATGCATACCCTACTCAATTAGTTTAGAAGGCTCTTAGGCACAATTACCAAAACAGTATTAATATGGACCCTCAAAGTCTGAAAAGACATGATAACGCGAGAAAAGATGAACTCGAGCTCAAGAACAAGTTCATGGAGTTACAGTTCTTATGAGGCAGCTATGTAGTTTGGTTTGCGCAGATTTTAATTGCCTGGAAATCCTCTTTCCATTGTCTGGGTTTGTTAGTGTCAGTTCTGGCTATCTTGCCCTTAATCAAGCTTCACTATCTCTGAAACACTCTCTCCCCACCCCTGCTACTCCCCACCCCCCATCATATCCAGAAGCAGAGCTGGTGACAGTGTCCAGGCCAGGAGGGCCAGGAGTTCCTCTGTCACAGTTCTCCCCCAGAAAGCTGGCCTGATGGCAGTCAAGATCCCAAGGATGATGTCATACTGCTACATCTGACACGATGTCATGCGCAGATGTGAAAAAAATCGTGCAATTCCCTCGGCCAGTCAGCACGCACCCATACCTTAAGATCTCCTTCAGAGGTAGAATTCTTGCCCTCATTATTCCATCATTTGGTGTTTGGTGACACAGGAGAGGGGCTTTTTACTTCTGGCACCAAGATTGTGGGATGTCCTGGGGAACTCTGTTCTGCTTCCTTGTTCCTGATGTTTAGATAGTTGACTAAGGCACTCATCTTTCAGAGAGCCTTAGGGTGCTCTGATTGTTGTTGGGGTTTTTTGGAGGGTAGCTGAGGGAGGGGATTGATTGGCTGTTCATTTACTGTTCTTTCGCTATACCGTAGTGGGCTATATGACTGTTACATTTTTTAATTGTACATTAAGTGCTTAAGCTTTCTTGTAAACCCAGCTATTATATGTGTGCTAATAATTAAAACATCAGCATAAGCTAAGTAGATGGGTGGGGAGATCTACACAGAGAAGCTCACCTGCGCTGAGAGTGTAGACAAGTGAAACTCAAAGAAAATTCTAAGCTGCCTTGCATACCTAAATAGCAGAAAGTTAGGATATAAATCTGTCAAATAAAAAGTAAGAAAGCAAGTTAAAAAAAAGCTGCCCTTGCTTCCTGATCTGGCTCTTGTGGGCATCAGGGCTTAGGATGTTGTTTTCTCTCTGCTGCTCCACTGCATTCCTTCTATCCCACTGAGGTTAAGATTCCTTTGGCCTGTAAGTAAGTAAATAAGGAGACCTCCGAGTAGCAGCAGTTGCTGGGTCGGAAGCAGCTGGGAGAACTGGGGCCGAAGCAATGCAAAATGTTCAGCAATGCAAGTTAACCCTTTTTTTTTGCACTAACCAGTACAGCTCATCATAACACCCAATCTGCTATTTCGAAACAAACACTGAAATTGGAGAATATTCAATACAGCCTGACCTGAATGTGTGAAAATGCTGTTCAACAGCCAATACAGAGCTGACCCTGTCGGTGTGTGTGATAAGCTTGTGCTGGCCTAGCTGCTACCGGTTGGCCCAGTCATGTGAATTTAGCCCCCAAAGGGCAAGAGAAGGGCTCTGTCCTTAGAGAAATTTGCAGTTTGAAGCAAAGATTTCAGAACCTGCACTGCACTTTAGAAGGTGTTGTCCTCTGATTTACTGTTTACTGCTGTTTCCCCCCTCTCGCTTTTTCTTTCTTTTTGTTGGCATTTGTCTGTTTTGGGAGGCAATGGAAGAGTGCGCCTTCTTTTTTATCCTGTCACTGTGAATAAATGATCAATACTTCTGGACTAAATTCGAGGCAGAAATGGTGGTACATGGTGAGAGAAACTGCTTAAAAGGGGGAGGTTGTATCTGAGTTTTATTTTGCAATTGTAAAATGATGCAGTTGAGACCAAGTGGAAGACTTGAGGAGGGGGCAGAGGTAGTTAGGTTTCTCATTCCCAAGAGCAGGCTTGGAAAGAGCCGATGACCCACTGGATGCTGTTGGGCTACAACTCCCATCAGCCCCAGCCACTATGAACAGGGATGGTGGAAGATGTAGCCAAGCAACATCTGGAGAACCACAGGTTCCCCACCCCACCCCACTTCACCCCTGCCCCTAAACCTTCTCCACCCTCAGCCCCATGATGAAGTTTCATGATTATAACACAGTTCCTAAAAGGAAAGCAAATATTTAAGTCCACGTGGCAGCTTGGTTTAAATGCAGTTGGTTACAGTCACGGAGAACGGGTGTATCTCAGTATCCCTATAATAGGAGACTGGGTTTTGGACTTCATGGGAATGAGAGATGTTGCTCCAACCAGCTCTGCTCTAAGTAGGGATGCTACCAAATTCACTGTCTTCCAGCTATTGTGTTCAGTGAGCAGTCTTACTGGCAGTTGCCTTCTTTCGGGAGATGCTGTCTCCTTGCTTTGTTGTAGGACATGAGCCATTAATGCCATGTGCCAGTTCCTTGCTCCCTGAGCCACTGCCTGGAAGAGAGAAGTGTAGGCAATTCAGGCCAGTGTATTGATGTCCAGAATCCCTCTGGTTCCTGGGAATGGGGGCTGGAGGAATTAAAATGGTAGGGACTTGCCATGCACACAATTCTACCTGCCAATATGTATGTATGTATGTATGTATGTATGTATGTATGTATGTATGTATGTGCTAATGGAAGCCAATATTTTTCAGCCCTTTGGAAAGAAATGGATGACCTGTGTCACTTTGCCCCTGACAGCAAATAGTTTTTAAGTTCCTCTTGAGAAGGATCTGACAGTGCATCAGTGCCTTGAGAAACATGGCAACAGCATGACTGGCACTATGGGCTCAGCTGTGCAATTGCTGAATCCCAGCAGGATTGGCCATGCTTTCAGAGGAAGCAAGATCTCAAAGTCCCACCAAGCCTTAAGTCATTGTTCTCCTTCACTGCATGCTCTTAGAGTGCCATGCTTGCCTCCCATTTCCCCCTGAGCTTTCTTAAGCTTCTGTTGTGATGCTAACACACCAACATAGGTGAGTAGAGAAGATCTCTGGGTAATACACTCTGAATGTGAACACTCTATATCAAGTGTGTAACCAACATGGTTCTCTTCAGTTGCTGTGGACTCCATCAGCCCTGCTGGTCAGGGATGATGGTAGTTGTAGACCACAACATCTGAAGGGTGCCATTTTGGTTATCTCTGCTGTGCATCCTAGCCAGTACAGCCACACCATCTGGCGATGCCTCAGGGTGGTGGTCATAGGCAACAACCTTCCCCTATCTTTTGTTCCTAGCAGCTGGTATCCAGAGGTATACTGCCTCTAGAAATGGAAGTTCACTCTAGCTTTCATGGCTAATTGCTGTTGAGGCCTATCCTCCACTTGGGTTGCTGAAGGGACACCCACCAAGCAATGCAAGTGATCTTCAGAGTTTTGTTGCTCTCTCTTCTGCTCATATAATACTTTATACTATTTCTTTTTTCTTTTTGGAAATGAGTGTTTATAAACACACACACACACACACACACACACACACACGTGTACGTTTGATTTCTGTTCAGGAGAAACATGAAGTTTGTACATGCTTCAAGGTATTGATAATTTGATTCATGTGCATTATTATAGAGCTGGCAAAGCAGCAGCACTAATGAGAAGCTTTTCACAGTCTAATGGGGTGTTCTAAACATGTGCATTTAGTCAGTAGATCAGTATATGTTTGCTACTAGTATCTATCTGCCGTACAGTTTGCTGTTTGTAAAGCAAGGGTTCCCGATGTTGTGGGTTCTGCTTGTGTCAGTGCTGACAAAATCAGGACCAAAGTTTATGGTTGCAAAATGGAACTTTATTATTTTCCTGCCTGTAGAGGGGGTGGGGAAACACAATCTGTGCAAGATACTGTGGGATGGGTGGGGGGAACTGCTAGTAATGCTTCATGGGACTTTTTATTTTTTCAAGAAATGTTGTACAACATAATCTGAAGCTGTTGACACTTTATGCATGTTAGTAATAGAAATAAATAAAGCTTTTAAGACAATTTCTGTCTGTGTGGCCACTGGTTTTTCTTCTCTCTGCTCCCCCTTTTGATATTTCCATTAGTTTTAAACAGTGGGCAAAACCTTGCCCAGCCTTCCTTGACCTGGTGGCCTCCATACATTTTGGGCTGTGGCTTCCATCAAATCCAGCCAACACAGTTCTGGCCAGGACTGGTGGTAATTCTAACATCTGGAGGGAGCCTGGTACGGGGATGATTTTGTGAGCTCATGTATGAGAGAGCTCTGATAACTTACTAACAATTAATCACTGGTATATTACTACCCTTTGAATTCTCCCACTCACACACACACACACACACACACACACACACACACACACAAGCTGATGCAATTTACATTTATCTAAATCTGCCAGTTAAAATGCAAAGGTGCATTTAATGTCATGTCTAGTTTGGCCTTAAACACTTTCGTGGTCCCATTGAAATAATGGACATCAAATCTGAGATGAGTAGAAAAGCGCAGATTCCAGATTCACAAAAATCAGACCAGGATCCAGTACTTTGACAGAGTCACTTGATTTCAACATAAGGGAGTAAGGAAGTACTTTTATGCTCCCATTGGAATCAGTAGGGCTTAATTATTTTTTAAGTTTTTGACAGATTGCACCCCAGCTCATATTGTGAGGAACTCCACTGGCCTGCAAGTCAACCCACTATGCAAATTGTGGCACTTCTGACAAAATTGGAGACTTGCCACATCCTTATACCTACAAAGCTAGATGGGCCATTGGCATGATCCAGCAAGCTGCTCTTGTGTTCTTAACCTATAGGGCTCATTGGCAAATCAACAGATTGAAAACTAACAAATCAGTGGGCCCAGATGTCATGCACCTGACAGTTTTTCATTCATAAGTGAAATTGCTAATCTATCATTGGTCTGGGATTACCACCCTTCTGCTCCCACCCCACATCAAATGCTACTGACTTTAAATTCATAAATTACTGCTGTTCCTGTGTCCTGTCTTTTTGCCATGTGCTCTGTTGTGGCCAAGCCCTGGGGCCTAGGGTTTGAGTCTCACTTGTCACAAAGCCCATGGCCTAAAATGACTAAAAAGCCCTGGGGCCATGAAAAATATTCTGCCCACCAAAAATGCCCTGGGATCGGCAGGGGCTGAAGGCTACCTACCTAATCCATACAAGAGAATGACTGTCATTTCTCTCCTCTGGAGAAAATAAGGCACTGCATTTGACCCGTATGTGTGTGTTAAAATCTGCTGTCTGCCTTCAACATAGAGTGGGCTGTCTCTACAGATAGGGCTCTCCCTGGAAGAGATGGCAGAAGGGTTGTAATTCACCAATAGTTGAGCATATGATTGCAAATGAAAGGCCCCAAGTTCAGTCTGTCACATTTCCATCTCAGGCTGGAAACTCTGTGGTCTACAGAGTTTGTGTCTCATAAAACTGAACATATCCTACTGGGAGCAGAATAAACTTCCTGTTTTTTGCCTGCATGGACCTGCAGAAGTGGTGTAGGTTGCCAATCACCTGGCAGGTAACTCTATATGACTGATAGACCACACTGGATGCTGTGGGTCACACACTATGCAGCCTTATAATATAGGAAACAGCTCTAAGCACAAGATCATTACTGACATTTATTAAGACAAATCTAAAAAAGCAAAAGACACAAGTATATTGGCACATATCAGAGACAATGCCCCAGAAGTCAACATCTCTCTTTAATCTTTTTAAAAATAATTTTAAGTATCGTTTTGACAAATCACTTCAACATTTTATGTACAGTAATAAAAATAAATTACTCTTAACAGATGAATGTATCAGTATTATATACCGTAGAGATACAGTGCAATAATAGCATTGGTTTCTTGTTTTTCCCACTCATCCATAAAGTGCATTGCAGGGACTTGGTTTCACCAAATGGAATGGTTTCTGTACATTTATATCTCTTTGGAGGGTAAACATGTGGACATTCCATTCAACAAGTAGCACTTCTTGCGCCAAAGAATGGCTTCCCCACACTGTTTTGTCTTTTCAGTGGCCCCCAGGGAAACAGTGAGACCATGCTGGTTGTTGGAGGGACCTGAGGCAAGAGTGAGTGGAGGAACAAATGCAAATTTTACCTTTCTACATTCTGCTTGTTTCTACACAGAGACTCAGACACCCCTCTCTATCCTGTCAAGACAAGCAAGAGGCATGATCAGAGTTCAATAATACAAATTACAATAAAGGAGAGTCTTAACTAAACATTCTGACGGTATGAATTTATTTGACAGTGGAACAGCTTACCTTGGCAAGTGGTGGACTCTCCTTCATTGGAGGTTTTTAAAATAAAGATTGGATGGCCACCTGCCAGGGATTCTTTAGCTAAGATTCTTGGACTTCATGGGGTTGGATTAGATGACGTTTGGTGTCCCTTCCAACTCTACAGTTCTATGATTCTAGGACACATTCCAGCCAGAGAAAAACATTCAGGGTGTGCAGCAGGGCTAGTGAGAAGTGTAACCTAGGGAGAGATTTGAGGGCCAGGCCTGAAGTTCCCACCTATACCATAAGGGGAAATATGTATACAACAGCACCCAATTTCCACATCACACCTATTTCCAGTGTGCGTACACAACTAAGCTCTTCTACAACAGTCATTCAAGTCAAATGTGTTTTTCTTTCTAATACCTCCAAGTAGGTAGATGCACAAGTTTCACAACAGTTTTATTTTTATACAACTTAGAAAACGAAGAATGAAGTGTGTAAAGCAACATTCCTGCAGGGAGATAAAGGTGTTGGGGTGGAGGGAATGGTGTGGTGGAAATAATTTGTGCATTTATGTTCAGGAGTTGCTAATCAAACAGGAATTAATAAATGTAATAAATGTAACCTTGTTTTTAAAACCATCTGAAAATTGTGCATCTTTCTTTTGGGGGTGGGTAACTACATTCACAAAGGGATGCCTACTAACGCAAACCACATCTGCGTAGGTTTCCCTTAGCAATTTTTGTGTGGACTAGTAAGGAAACACCAGTGCACAGACTGAGCTGTTTCTAGGTTGTAACCCAGCAAATCTCTTGGTTTGCACAAAGTAATTTTTGGGATAAGTTTTATGAACAAAACAAATAAACATGAAAAAGTAAACAGAGATTCCCACAGTGATGCAATATCTTCTTGACTCAGCTTAGGTTGGGTTTTGTTTTTGCATGTGTCTGACCAATGCATACATCACAGGGGTGCAATGTTGCAGGTCTGCACAGAATTTGGGTGCAAGAAAAACATCTGGGAAAGCAAAAGAAATCTGCATATATGCAGCTGAAACCTAGTCTGTTAAAGGCATCAAAATTTTGACATAAGTATCATTGGGGAATTTGCTTGTGGATGCTACAAAAGGAATTATTCAAACATAAGAGACACATCTGCATTTTTGCACTTGTGTGCATGCATAAGGTGAAGATACAGCATAGCAGAAAATAGAAGAAAATAATGTTCTGTGGCTATATCTTTTCTACTACATCTAAGCCTCAAATTGCTGGCTGACCTAAACACACACACACACACACAAACATACACAGAAGAGCAACACACTTAGGAACAATCCTGGTCCTATTGTCATCAATAGCAAAGTTCCTTTTAACTTTAATGGTGCAGGATTGCATTTGTCACAAGTAAGTCATGCAAGCCATTGGGTGCATTGCAGTCTCTATCACCACAGTTGTTTTCTGGCTTAATCTAATTGATTCTTCCACGGGACTTTTAATCCTCTTTCTTAAATGACCGAACTGCATTCCCTTTCTTGGTCACGCTACAACCCATTATAAATGTCACTTCATGTCCCCCTGCCTGATTTTACATCACAAATGACATCATACATAGAGGAAAATGAGTTTAGCAAAGAGTGCCTATTCAAACATGTTACTTTAGTAGCTTCAGGTATGCAGAACAATAAGACTGGTGAAGCTGAAGGCCCCAGTCTCTCATCTTCTTCCCTCCTACTAAATAGGGTTGGTATTTTTGCAGAGTAGTACCTCTCATCTTCCTTAAAACTTAAAGTTAACTAACTGGGCTTCCTAATCATATCAACCCTATTCTCCCATATCTGCTCTTTCCTTTCCATTTTAGGTCAGTCTATGTAGCCCCAATTATCTCGGGTCACTTTTAAGTCCAAATAAATAAATAAATTTGGAGGAAATAAATAGTTACTCTATAACTATTACACGGTATTACACGGTGTATTACAGGTGATACACGAATTTAAAGTGTGTTCATTCCCCTTAGAGTACTAGCTCCACAGTAGAATAATGGAACAGCCATTCAACCTTCTCAGTCAACTCATGAGTTGTTGAGTTGTGCAATCTTTATGAGGGCTGGAGGGAAGGTGGGGAGGCAATGACGAGGAATGGCAGTTACTTTTATCTGACTCAACCGGTCCATCTCCTTTGCCCGGGGCTAATAAATCCACACTACACGCTGTCTTTTTTTTTTCAAAACAGAAGCCCGTGTGCTTTTTAAATAAGTCTCTCTCTACACGAGTAGCGTTTAATTGTTTGGTTGCGACTTCCGCGGAGCTGTCCAGTCCTGATGGTGCTGACACGTCTTTGGGATGAGAAGGAATCTGGCAGATTCCACTCGTCCCACGATGTCTCGGTTTCTTTGTTTTTAAACGACTGTTGATATTGCATAGAGGATCAAAACTTGATTAGGATAAAAATGGAAACTCCAAACGGAGCAGCCCACGTTTTTCTCTGGAAATATTCCTGCAAACTATCTGTTTATCATTTTGGTTTGGCTCTTCCCCTCCCGCTTTTGCTATTTTATATTTGACATTAATAAAGGGAAGCAAACATTTAACTGTTTGCGTCTGACTTCCTGCTCCCGCGCTTACCCTCACGCCCTGTTTCGAAAATGTGTGCTTCGTTCAGAGAAGAGCCCTGAGCTGCCCTAGACCTCGGAGTCGAGGCAAAACCTCCTCTTACGCTCCAGTTTCCACGACTAACTACAAGAAACTCAAAGGCTGAATTCACATGACCCATTTTTTAAAAAACTTGTACCCGCAGAATAAAATCAGGCAACTTTTTTTAAAAAAAGAAAAGAAAAGCAGAAGATATCCTCGCCTGCTCCCCGCAAACGCCTTTCCTGAGAATCCTGCTTTCAATCAAAGGAGAAGAAATTTTAGAGGCAAAAAAGTGAATCAAGAAAGCAGAACAAGATTTGTTGTGTTTCGAAACATTATCTTGCAGTTTACGCTTGGATGAATTCCACATTGGCCACAGATTTTGGCAAATGTCCGAGTCTTTCGCCACGCCTCCCTC
This sequence comes from Zootoca vivipara, assembly GCF_965207765.1. Taxonomy (NCBI): domain Eukaryota; kingdom Metazoa; phylum Chordata; class Lepidosauria; order Squamata; family Lacertidae; genus Zootoca; species Zootoca vivipara. Next base: position 28,141,457 of record NC_142585.1, on the reverse strand, counting down.
CCTAAACACAAAGAAACAATAAAATTAAAATATCGCCCGGTCGCTTGCGGGGAGAGGGAGGGGGGAGCGTGTCAGGCACATCTTACTTGTGTATGGTTTATCCAAATAAAACCAGGCATAAGAAAATAACCATCTGGAGAGCCTTGACACTGACACCCTGCTTTCTTTTCCTAAGAAGGTTGGGTAGGGGTTCCTCGCCTCCCCCGTTATGTTTTCTCTCCCCCCCCCCTGCTGCAGCTGCTGGTGCTGGGGGATCATACAAAGGCGAGGAAGGGGAAAGGAGGAGAAAGAGTAAGAGTGAGAGAGAAAGTGAGAGAGAGAGAGAGATTCCAAAACCATAAAGGCAACCATAGACCCTTGTCATACGTCGCTGGATGTCCTGGGCCGAGAGGAGAAGCCGGAGGTGATGCACCCGCAGCAGGCCACCCAGAGGGATTTCTGGATGTCCGGATTTCTGAAGGCATAAATGATGGGGTTGATGAGCGAGTTGCACGCTGCCGGCAGGGCCAAAGAATATGTGTAGACTGCCGGGTAGCTGGAGTCCGCCACCAGGGAATAGATGGCGAACGGGATCCAGCAGAGGGCGAAGGTGCCCAAGATGACCGAGAGCGTGGAGAGCCCCTTGCGGGTGGAGGTGGCCTGAGCGGTAGCGATGAACTGATGCTGGACGGCGATCTGCTGGGCGTGCCGGAAGGCAATCTTGCAGATCTGCAGGTAGAGCTGCAGCATCAGCGCGAAGAGGAGCAGGAAAGCGACGGCCAGCACCGCGGCGTTATCCTTGGTAACGGGTCGGAGGACACTGCAGGTGCCGGGTTCCCGCAGGCAGTTCCAGCCTAGCAGGGGCAGGAGTCCGACGCCCAGGCAGAGCAGCCAGACAAGCAGCAGCATAGCGGCCGTGAAGGTCAGCGTACGCTCCGAGTGGTAAGTCAGCGCGTTGTAGAGCGACAGGTACCGATCGACGGTGATAGCTACCAGGCTGCACACCGAGGCGGAGAAGGCAGCCAGCAGCAGGCCGGCGGCGCTCAGCAGGGCAGTCTCGCTTGGCGAGGACAGCAGGTACTGCACGCTGAAGTTGACGATGAGCCCCAGGCCGGCCAGCAGGTCCGCTAGGGCCAGGCTGCCGATGAGCAGGAACGTGGGTGCGCGCAGACTGGGCGTGTAGAAGAGCACCGCCAGCACCAAGGCATTCTCGCAGGCCATCGCCGTGCCCGTGGCGCACAGCGCGATGTCCCACGGGTTGACCGCCGCGGCCACATCCCCGGCGACTGTGGGTTCTCCGCTGCCCGCGGCTCCGCTCGCCTCCTCTCCCGCTCCTGACGCCGGAGACAGATCCAAAGGGCTCCCCGCGGCGGCAGAGGTGCCAGACGGCGGCCAGAGGCTGGCGAAGGGCCGGGAGGAGGCATTGAGGAGCACTAAGAGTTGCTGCTGCTGCTGTTGCAGACGTTGCTGCTGCAGCAGCAAGTGCTCTTCCATTGCTGCTGCAGCTGCTGTAGGGTGACGGAGCATCACTGGAGAGTGGAAGAAAAAGGCAACGGGAGACAGTTAAAGAGGAGAAGGCAGGGCGGGAGGGAGCAGGGGGGGGGCGGGCGGTCCCTGGGAGAAGGTCAAGGACGAGCTGGCAGGGTTTGGGGTGCGTGTGCCGAGTATGATGGCCACCTGCCCACCCCCAGGTCCGCACGTGGAAGGGAGGAGGGAAGGGCAATTAGAAGTGTTTGCATCCACAGAGCTCTGGTTTGGGTTTCAGTGACTAGGCTGCATTCAAACCGAACGGAAAGGATGCTATGCGACAGAGCACCTTGAATTGCCTGGAGAATGGCCCAGCTTCAATCCCTAGCATCTCCAGGTATAGCTGGGAGATAACCCTTTCCGGAATCCCGCAGAGATGTTTCCAGACAGTATGGGCGATACCAAGCTAGATGGACCACCTGACTCTACGTAAAGGCAGCTCCGTATGCATGGGGAAGTGACTTAGCTCAGTGATAGAGCATCTGCTTTGCACGCAGAAGTTCCAGGTTCAATCTCCCTCATCTCCAGGAAGGGCTAGGAAAGGCCGGAAACGCTGGAGATCCACCGCCAATGGTCTGACCCAGTGCAAAGCAGATGCTTTTGTTCCTAATGACCCAATATATCCCAGTCCCATTTCTGGGGATGGGGAGGCGGGGTAGGGAATGTCAATTCCACCTGGATTTGACACCAAACCAGCCTCCCCATCTCTTTGCCAAAGAAAGGAACCATCAGCCTTTGACCCTGCGGCTGAGAAGGCATCTTATAATCAGCGTGGGTGCTCCCTGGTTAAGGCCCTTCTCTGCCTCAGGAAGTACACATCGGCTCCCGAGCCGCGAAGGTGGAGGCACGGAAGACGACGCGCTCCTCAGCCTGTATTAAAAGCTGTTACCCTAAAAACTCCGGAGCCAGACGCCAGAGGCACTCGCGGGAACACAACAGCAGCTTTGAAAAGGGCACCTTTGGAAAAGCAAAAACCAGTCGCTTCCCTACAAGCAGTGGCCAGTATTCTGGGCGTATGTCTGTGCGCGCAGACTTAGCTGAGTGTAACCTGCCTGGTTACTTCCTCTCCCAAAACCCCAGGTGAAGAATCCTTCATAGGAGGAGGACTGCTGATTTTCGGGGTAGTTGGTATTTTTAATTTACTGTAAATTATCTCCAGACTCCATTCCCCCGCTGCTCATGCCCCTCACCAAAATGAGCAAAAACAGAGTGCCATGTTGTGCATCCAAAATGTTTCCTACCCCCCTCCACACACACACACACACACACACACACACACACACCCTTCACACTGTTAGGATGCAGAAGCGCTTGCATCATCAGTTGTATGTTGGGTGGTGCGGCTACGCGGTGGGGAAGGAAGGAAAATGGGGCACAGGAGAAGACTTACATAGCGTTATATAGCGGGGCTAGAATTTCTTGGCTTAGTCTTTCCCAGAGCTGGTAGTAATAATAATAATAATGATAATGATAATGATAATGATAATACGTTTTGACTCGGATAGGAAAGAATTCTCGCTCTCTAATTAGCTATATATAGAGACAGATAAAATTTGTAGTCTAGTCCTCTCCTGATATCTATTTGCATGAATCCAAAGCACCTTCTCACTCAAATTTCGTCCATAACACATCCAGTTACGGTTAAAACAGTAAGATTGCCGCACCGAAGCGAAGCCAGTTTAATTTGCAGTTCCCGCCCCGATCCCTCCTTTTTTGGGGAATGACACAAGCCGCCTGCGAACAACCGCAGAAGCTCAGCTGCTGCGAAAAAGGAAAAAAAAAAAAAACCAAGCGCGCGCGCACAGACACAATCACAGTTACCCGCGCGCAACCTTCCCAATCTGTGAGACTCCAACGTATTCCCACCCATCACCCCTTCCTTCCACAACCACCGCGCACATTTCTCTCTAGTGTCTGGTTTCAGCGCTGTGAACAAAGAACCCGAGAGCCATTCAAAGGTCACCCTTTGGGCGTTTGGTCTATGCTGCTGCCGCCGTTGCTTTTGATTCTCGTGGCTGCTCCCATAATGCAAAATGCAACTTAGCAGAGCCCACCAAAGAACATTTAGAAAACAGCAGCCAAGCCGTTGGGCTAGTTTCCTCGTTCCATGCAACGCGAACACCCTCCGCCTCCCGCTTTCCAAGACCACTGCGGGGTGGAATAATGTGCGGGTGGGGAAGGAATCAGGCAGACCCCAGACATTCAGAAGAAACAGGCATGCAGTTCCCCACCTCCCCAGTTGTTGTTGGTACTGTACCTTGGTTTCCAATTCTTTGGTCAGTTGTCCTCCCTGCTAAATCCTTCTCAGTCCTCGGAGTTAAGGCTTCCCTCTCTGGTTAACATGGCTAATAACGCTGGCAGGTCTCTGCCAACCGAATTGCTCTTAATATTCTTTCCCCCTTTGGGTCTGCTGATATATCTCTACTCTGACGTCAAAAGTCTTCTCTTATATTCACGATCGGCTCCAAGTCTGTGAATCAGAGGAGCCTGTGATCAGAATAACAACGAGGCGCTCTCTCACACTAGCTCAGCCTCTCCCCTCCTTTTCTCTAAGATACGCGCACAGACGAGGAGATAAACACACTCGCGCGTGCGCGCGCATACACACACGTCCTCTGGAATTTCATTCATAAGGCTGCCGAGACCCGCCTCCTTTTCCCAAGGTCAGGTGCTTCACATCTTCGCTTTGCGGGAAGAGAAGCCTGCAAGATCTCTCCGGTATGAAATACAGAACGACACAATATGAGCATGAAAAAGAATGTTGTATCATCATCATCATCATCATCATCATCATCATCATCATCATCATCATCATCATTATTTTTACTGGAGGATGGATGCGAGCTGGTGGTGACTTCTGGGCTCAACTGCACCTGGATGGATGTTGTGTAATTAGATCGAGCTGCAGGGACCCTTTTGATACTGATGGGGATGAGAAGAGCAACCCAAGGGCGTTAAGCACTGCTTAAACAATAGCAACAGTCTTGTGGCAATTTAAAGACTAGAATATGTGTTATGGCACAAGGACCTCCGATGCATGAAGTGTTATACTGAGTTGCAAGTATATAAACAAATACATGCTGGGGGCATTATAAACACTAAGGTCAGAGGAAAATGAGATGTAGAAAAGTACAGATAATTAGGTAATTGAACAAACATTGTGGATTTTTAAAATCACGCTGCATGTGTTAATTGGCTTACCATGCCAGGATGTTTGTGTTACTGGCACAACTGCTTGCTATGTATGTTTGTTGGAAGCCACCCAGAGTGGCAGGGGAAGCCCAGCCAGATGGGCGTGGCATAAATAAATTATTATTATTATTATTACCACAGCTAACTATGCAAATATGTCTGTACTTGTTTGCATCTCATTTCACTTTCACTTCACTCTTTGCATGCATGTGCACATGTGTGCATGCGCTCGCTCACACACACAGAGAGACAGGAACATAGGAAACTGCCTTTTACTAAGTCAGACCACTGATCCACTATATTTGTGGCAAGGCAAAGAATGGTACAAAAGAATAATTCCCTGTATGCCAAGAGCCAGGTTTGGGGGAAGTACTCTTTGGTGAGAGGAACCCCCCCCCCAAAAAAAAACCCCACCAAAATATGCAGCAAAGTAAAGCATGGAAATATAGGCTGTTAAACGTTTAATATACTGTATGTCTTTCTGAGTGAGTTCCAAAATAGTCCCCTCTTCCTCCAGCACAGGAAAAGAAAGGTCACATGTTTAGTAAGATAAAACTGGTTTACTTACAAACTCTTCTCAGACCTCCTCAGACCAGCTCAGACCTCCTCACATGTTAAACTTCTCAGGTAGACTGGAGTTGAAGAAAGATTTGATTACATGGTAGTCCCTCCCATGGTGAGCTAAGCCTGGCAGGACAGCTTACTTTACAGTATGGACCCCTTCATGGATTGTTGTTGTTGTTTAATCGTTTAGTCGTGTCCGACTCTTTGTGACCCCATGGACCATAGCGCACCAGGCACTCCTGTCTTCCACTGCCTCCCGCAGTTTGGTCAAACTCATGTTTGTACCTTCAAGAACACTGTCCAGCCATCTCATCCTCTGTCGTCCCCTTCTCCTTGTGCCCTTCATCTTTCCCAACATCAGGGTCATTTCCAGGGAGTCTTCTCTTCTCATGAGGTGTCCAAAGTATTGGAGCCTCAGCTTCAGAATCTGTCCTTCCAGTGAGCACTCGGGGCTGATTTCCTTCAGAATGGATAGGTTTGATCTTCTTGCAGTCCATAGGACTCTCAAGAGTCTCCTCCAGCACCAAAATTCAAAAGCATCAATTCTTCGGCGATCAGCCTTCTTTATGGTCCAGCTCTCACTTCCATACATCACTACTGGGAAAACCATAGGTTTCACTATACGGACCTAATTAAGCATGTTGGTTATATGAGGCTGGTTATCACACACACCTAGTTCAATATTGCCTACAATGACTGACAGTGGCTTTCTAGGATTTCAGGCAGGGGTCTCTCCCAACCATGAAGCTCAGTGAGGCAATTACCTTTGGCAGCAGGCCGGGGACAGCTGGAAGGGGCAGCAGATCCAGGTCCCACAGGATCATGCTGCTTGCCAGCAAATGTGGGAGTGGATGAGGAGGGCACCATATTATTATTATTTTTGCCTTGATTGGTAAAACATCCAGAGCTGGCCCTGATGCCAACCCTGCCTGGAGATCCCCATGAAGATTGGACCTGGGGTGTCCTGTTTGCAAGGCAGATACTCCACCACTGAGCTACGACTTCACCCCACCCTCCACAAATTATGTATATATGTATCTGCAACTCAAGATAACACTATTCATCTGATTGAGTGGGCTGTAGCCCACAAACATTTATGCCATGGTAAACATGCTAGTCTTTAAAGTTCCACAATACACTTTGTTGATTTTGCTAACACATAATAATAATAATAATAATAATAATAATAATAATAATAATTTCTTATTTATACTCCATCTGGCTGGGTTTCCCCAGCCACTCTAGGTGGCTTCCAACAGAAGAATAAAATAATTGATTAGCGATTAAAAGCCTCCTTAAACAGGGCTGCCTTCAGATGTACAGTAATAGAATTATAGAGCTGGAGGAGATCCTAATGGTCATTTAGTCCAACCCCCTGCAATGCTGGAATCTCAACTAAAGCATCCATGACAGTTGTCCACCCAACCTTTGCTTAAAAACCTCCAAGGAAGGAGAGTCCAGCACCTTCCGAGGGAGACTGTTCCACTGTCAAACAGCTCTTACCCTCAGAAAGTTCTTCCTGATGTTTAGGAAGGAATCTCCTTTATTGTAACTTGAATCCATTGGTTCGGATTCTACCCTTCAGAACAGGAGAAAGCAAGCTTGCTCCATCTTTCATGTGACAGCCCTTCAGATATTTGAGCATGGGCGTACCCAGGATCAAAACTAGGGGGGGGGCAAGGGGAGGGGCCAAGGCACGCAAGGGGAGGGGCCACAAAGTGGGCGGGAATGGCGAACTCGCGCTCCGGGCTGTGCCCCTCCCTAGCAGCAGGGCTGGTGGGCGGAGGCGGAGCCCAGCCCAGCGGAGCGCGCGTTCGGCATTCCCGCCCACCGCGCCGCGCTCCCTGGTTCCCCGCCGCGCTTGGCCTTGCCTGAGGGCGCGCCGGGGAGCTGGAGGGAGGGTGCGGCGCGGCGCGGCGGGAATGGCGAACTCGCGCTCCGCCGGGCTGTGCTCCGCCTCTGCCCACCAGCCCTGCTTCTAGAGTAGGGCAGCTGCCCTAACTTGCCGCATGGTGGGTACGCCCTTGTATTTGAGATGACTAGGATTGTTATTCTTTTTAAGTGGGGAACACAAAGTTGGGCCAACCCAATAGGAAGTTCAAGATGTTCTCCAGGGCTGCAGTGCCCCAGGGCCTCGAAGCTATTGTTAATGCACATTCTTTCAAGTTAAGCCACTTGAGACCCCTAAATCAAAGGCCCATCTAGTTCAGCTCTCACAGTGGCCAACCAGATGCCTCTGGGAAGCCTGCAAACAGGACATGAGCATAGCACTTGTGATTCCCAACAACTGGCATTTAGCGGCATCCTGTCTCTGACACTGGAGGTGGTAGTACGTAGCTCTTATGGCTAGTAGCCATTGGCAGCTTTATTCTGCTTCTTATCTGGAAGTATCACTTGTACATTGTGTGAGACGATAGATAGATGATAGATAGATAGATGATAGATGATAGATGAAAGAAAGAAAGAAAGAAAGAAAGAAAGAAAGAAAGAAAAATAGATAGATGCATTTAAATAACAAAGCATGTATGAAAATGCTGCCTTTGAGGAAGCATTATGGATTTTTTTAATTACGACAAATATTGTTTAGTTATTATCCTTCCTAGCTCATGTGAGTAAGATCAGCAGAGTACCGGTACCATCCTTTGCAGCTTAAACTCAGAAGCTAAGACAAGGTTGACTCAACATTCTAGAAAAAACAATCCAAGGTGCTCTGAAGCAGTCAGGATTTCCCCTGGTATCACCCCTTTCCCCCCTCTTAAGAACATCAATCACACACATTGTTTTGTGAAAAAATAAAGGTACTATTTACTTGCATGATCTAGGTCTTAAAGAAGGAGTTACAGTAGCAAAATAAAAGCAAGTTTATAACTACTAAGTTACAAAACTTTCTCGAAGCTACCAACATGAGTTTGACCAAACTGTGGGAGGCAGTGGAAGACAGGGGTGCCTGACGTGCTATGGTCCATGGGGTCACGAAGAGTTGGACACAACTAAACGACTAAACAACAACAAAGTTTCAAAAGTACAAAATGTAAGTTCAAAAATAGTGTCTGAGCTGCAGACTTCAGACATGTTCAGGTGGTCAGCTTGGAAGCATGATTAAGAAAAAGAAAGGGGTGCCCAAGCTGGAAGGAAGTATGTAGTGTTACAGCCTCCTGCCAAGGCAGAAGAATGATTTCAGAGTTCTCTCTAGCAAGTTTTATAGGAAAGCTCTGTGAGCTTCAGCCCCTTCATGTGCCCATATGGCAAAACATGATTTGTTGGTTTGACTGCAATAATGTCCCACATGGATAGCCTGCTAAGTTGTTTAATTTGAACTGCTTGCAGGTTCCTACCAAAGATTTGGGAAGATACTTTGCTCACAGTTTCACATGTAAGAAAATGATGCAGTGGGAATCTGTGTGGATTTCAAAATCCATATTACTAGAGCTAGATGGTAAACAAAAGAGGCAGAGTTCTGCAGAACTCAAAATCTTGTGTGCTATTTTTTATAGCATTTGGGTTGATCAAATAAAAGTATTGCCTTAACATGGATTTTGGGAAAAAATTATAGGTCAACACAGCTATTTTCCTTTTATTGTGTGTGAATTTAATTTAGATTGTATGGTACAGCTCTCTCTTGAGCATATTAGAATGGTTAAGAAACACTGCAAGGCTGCAATTCCTATATTTGCATCTGATACACTGGGGTGTATATTAATCAGCACTGTGTACTAAATATTTTAAGAATGCAGAAGAGAAATAATATCAGCTAATTAGTTACTAGATGTGAATCTCCCCACCCCTGAGCAGCAGTGTGCAGTTTTCAGTCCAAACTCACTGGAATAGATTCAAAGGATTACCAAGAACATGTTTATATTAAGCAACTCTTGCAGAAATATGTCACTTTAACCATCTGCCTCCTCAAGTGAGGCTCTCTCTTTCTGACACATCTCTCATTCCGACACATTTAGGCATCACAGTCTGGCACAGTCAGAAACAACTGGCAGTTTTTTGCTAAGCAGAGACTGGATTTGGTACAGCTAAGAGTGAAAATCACACAGGCTAAAAGGCCCTCCATGGTCCCTCTTAGGGGAACAGTCCAGCCAAGTGCACAAAATAGATCAAGTGAGGAAGGTGTCTTACAACATCAGCAGTCAGAAGGCCTAGAAAGGGAAAGGTTATCCAGAAAGGCCTAGAAAGGGAAAGGTTATCCAGAAAGGGAAAGGTTATCCAGAAGGTGTTTACACACACACACACACACAGTATATTATACTATATCCTTACATTTCTTTCCCACCATTCTTCCATGCCATGGAACCCAATCTAGCACTCATATGGTTCCCAAGCAGTCACCCATCGAGGCATAGAACAGATCCAGACCTGCTTAGCTTCAGCAAGGCCTCATTGATATAAGACAGGACTTTCACTGTACAGTACACTTTTCAGCACCTCCTAAGAACATTTTTTGTTTAGGCAAGCTTACACAGGTGTTAAGAAAGTTGGTACTGTACAAGTGTTAAGCTGTTTTTAGTTTATTGCCATTTTAACTGTTGGAAAGTCTTACATTATTGTTGCTAATTCATCTTACTACTGTGCCTTTTTTGTAAACCACTTTGAGGTTTTTGTATTTACAAGTGGTGTAAAAAAAATTGAAATAAATGAATATGCCTTCCTGTGGCTTCAGTGTGTAGCCTAGAATAAATCTATTGAGTAGATCTATGGAGGCCGTGGCACCAGAAGTCTCCAAGCAGTAAGTGAGGGTTTACGTTAGGGTTGAGGAAGCTGCAGTCCACTTCATGTTGTTAGACTACAGTTTCTCTCCAGCCAGTCAGGGATGATGGGAGCTGTAGTCCAATGACATACAGAGGGCCTTGGGTTCCCCATTCCCTGGTTTATGTAGTCAGCTTGGTTGACTCACTCATCCTGATTTATTAATGAGGTTCTCATCCTGACTGGACATGGTTCCCCCTGTCAGGTAGGAATCTGATAGGGCATGCTTCATGTTTCCAAACAAGTCTACACATTGGTTCAGTCTCCTTGTAGTCCATGTTCTTTAGTCTCCTGTGATGATGGAAGAGTGTCCCAAGCTGGGAATGTGTCCAGTTGAAGCAAATTCTTGAGCCTGGTTTCTGGTGTTCACTCTTGGTGATTTATCTCCATCCAGTCCTGGTTCATGCTGGATCACATGCTGGGGTCTTCCTCTGGATAGGGAAGTCTCATCAAATACTGCAACTAGGAGTTGACCCATTTCTGAAGCTGACCTACGCCAAACCTCTCCTTCAAATGTTTTGGATGATAACTCCAGTCATCCTCAATGCTTGGGGAAGTCTATCCTATACAAATAGGCAGACAATGACCACTTTGAGAAGATGTGGCATGTGCATTTGCAAAATTTATATCCAGGGGCATAGGAAGATAGGGGCGGGTGGGGGCGGGGCACCCTGGGCAGCACGATCCCAGGGGCGCCATCTTGGCTGTCCGCCCCACCCCCAAAATGCGTGTCCTGCCCCTGCGCACGGTGCGCCCCGTCCCAAAACGCATGCCCCACCCCTGCGCACAGCGCACCCCGCCCCCAGAATGCACGCCATATCCCTGGGGGCAGCGCGCCTGCTCTCTGTCCCTGGTGGCGGAGCATGAAGCTCCGCCACTGTTTATATCACATTGTATGGCGGAAGTTTAGTCCTGGGTCATGTTGCCCAGATTCCTGTGAGGCCAGAATTAGCACATAGGATTGTTGAATTTCTGGGTTTGTAATTCTGGTGATCCATTGTTGCTGGCGATAAGCTGGCTGTTGAGAGGTAATTTAGAGCTGAGTGAGACCTTTAAAGAGCTGATTGTTGGGGGTGAGGGGGGAGAGAGAAAGAGAAATATAGACAACGTGACAATGGGATACTGAAGTTGGATGCTGCGCTGCTCATTCATAAAAATCCATGCATGTCAGGGTAAAACTGCTCAAGGATGGCAACAAAGGCTTTTTATTGCCATGTGACATGACCACATGCCATTATAAGAATCCATTCCTGAAATTCCTGGGGAGTAAAAAAAATATCCCTTTGTTAATGATCCTGGCTTTAAAAATAGCCTTTTGCTACTGGGTGGCATGGGTAGCACATACACACTTCAGAAATGCTGTTCACAGTGTGCTGTCGTTCATCACAGCCACTTTCCTACGAGAAAGCTCCTCTCTACTATCACAGTGGCATACAATCACATAACATAATGGATGGCATAATAACAGAAAGCTGTCAAGATCATGTTTGGAAATAGAACAAGGCGTAAGTCCCACTTGTCTGGATGGAAGAGAGGGAGGGGGGTATGTGAATCTGTGTAGAAAGCAGCATTCTTGTACAGAGGTGAAGTGTGCATTGGCTTCCCCACCCACTTTTGCCTCTAACCCTGCCCACCCCTGGCATGTGGCCCCTAGATTGGTGCCTAGAAGGAAATGTGGCTCCAGGCTGAAAAAGTCCCTGACCCCTGGGTTACACTACTCCAGGGAGTTTCCCCTTTTTATTTCCTGTTTCTATGACAGCATTTGAGTCGCAGCTTTGCAGCACAATAAATCTGAGTTCAATGGTTCTACTCCCAGGGAACTGTGTGGAGGATTGTGTTTTCAGTCAATTAATTGGCTAGGTTAGGGGTGGCCAACTCCCAAGAGACTGTGATCTACCTCCTTTTTGGGTGTTCAGGTCAACTTCTTTGGGGGGAGCCAATGATCTACCAGTGATCTACAGCAGACGTCCGGTGATCTACCGGTAGATCATGATCTACCTGTTGGACATGCCTGGGCTAGGTTAATCAGTTAAAACATTTAATCGGACAAACTGTAACCGTCAAGTGCTATCTTAGAAGAGGCATCACCCCCATTTGAGTCAGAATGAAGCTGCAATATGGGGTGGGTATCTGTGGGAGAAAGAGAGAGAGTTGCAGTTGCAATGTGGGGCAGGGTGTCGTGATTTGGGGTATTCATAGGGAATTCAGTGTGTGTGGAGCATAGTGAAAGGGCTGCAGCATAGAGTGGGGTATTTGAGGGTATGGACAGAGGCGGATTTAGGGCAGCATAACCGGATCCCCCACACAGGGTGTAAGGGTCAAGAGAGTGCCTTCTCACCTCCTTCCCAAAGCCTAAGTGCTGGGCTTTAAGAAGAAGATGTGAGGGCTCTGACAGGTTCTAGAGTCCTCCTTCCTCCTTCCCAAAGCCTAGTTAGCACTTGCCTAGCTTTGAGAAGGAGGTGGGAAGGCTGTAGGACCCTGCTCACATCTCCTTCACAAAGCTGGCACCGCGGTGGCGGGGGGGGGGTTGGTCTGCTCCAGGGCGCCATATTACCAAGGTCCACCCCTTGTTTGTAGTGGTGCATATGTGGTTGTGGAGTGCATTCTTCAAATAAGCTGGTGTGCTTATCTAACAACTGCACAACACTATCATATTCCATAACTAAATGAATAGGTTGTGGCTCAGTGCGTAGACAATGTACTTTGCATACAAATGTTTAAGGTTTAACCCACAGAATTTCCAGGTAGGACAGGAAGGGAAAGGCCCTGTCTTAAACCCTGGAGAGGTGCTGCTGGTTAGTGTACTGAGCTAGATAGACCTATGGTTTGACTCAATTGAATAAAACTTTATTACGGTAATAGATCAGCATAAGAAGAACATATGAATAAAATAGCAATTAGGATTTAAACAATGGTTTAAAAAATGCACTTTGTTATCTATATTATTATTATTATTATTATTATTATTATTAAAATTTGTATACCGCCCTTCACCCATGAATCTCAAGATGGTTCATAACTTTAAACTACAATATAAAAACACATTCCACCCCTCCCACATCCTTCAATAGGCAGGGAGTTCCAAAGGATAGGTGCTGCCACACTAAAGGACCAAGTTCTTACAAATACAGAATGGGTATTATGTGGCATGTGTTGTAGTGCCAATTCCACCGATTGAAGTGGCTGTGGGGTAAGGCAATCTTGGAGATAAACTGGTTGCAAGTTGTTAAGAGCTTTATACACCAATAGTAACATGTAGAACCTGGCCTGGTAGAAAATTGGCAAGCAATGCAGACCTCTAAGCACAGGTGATATATGCTGACAAGGTCTCACTTCTATCAGCAATTGTGGAGCAGCATTCTGCTCTAACTGCAGCTTCCGGATCAAGCATGAGGGAAGCCCCACATAAAGCATATTGCAGTAGTCCAGTCTTGAAGTAAAGGTAAAGTAAAAGATAAAGGACCCCTGGATGTTTAAGTCTAGTCAAAGGCAACTACGGGGTGTAGTACTCACCTTGCTTTCAGGCCGAGGGAGCTGGCGTTTGTCCACAGACAGCTTTCCAGGTCATGTGGCCAGGATGACTAAACTGCTTCTGCTGCAACAGAACACTGTGACGGAAACCAGTGCACACGGAAACACCGTTTACCTTCCCGCCACAGTGGTACCTATTTACCTACTTGCAGTGGTGTGCTTTTGAATGGCTAGATTGGCAGGAGCTGGGACAGAGCAACGGGAGCTCACCTCATTGCGTCAATTTGAACCGTTGACCTTCCAGTTGGCAAGCCCAAGAGGCTAGGTGGTTTAGACAACAGCACCAACTGTGTCTTGAAGTAACCAGTGCATGAAATACTGTGGCAATGCTTTCCCAGTCCAGGAAACCAATTGCAATTGGTGAAAGGAACATCCAGTCACTGAGGCTACCTGAACCTCCTAGTTCTAGTTACAGGTTGGTAGCCATGTTGGTCTGCCGTAGTCGAAACAAAATAAAAAAAAATCATTCCAGTAGCACATTAGAGACCAACCATGTTTGTCATTGATATGAGCTTCCGTGTGCATGCATACAAAAGCTCATACCAATGACAAACTTAGTTGGTCTACTGGAAGGAATTTATTTATTTTGTTTGAACCTCCTAGTGATAGGGCTTAATCCAGAAGCATACGCAAACTGAGAGCCTGCTCCTCCATGGGAAGTGCAGCCCTATTCAATGTAGGCAACTGACCAATTTCTTGGACCCGAGAGCTACTCACCCACACTTCCTTTGTCTTGCCAGGATTCCAGCTCAGCTTGTTTTTACTCATCCATTTCACCACTGCATCCAAGGACTGCACAACCTCTCCTGATTCAGATGTTATAGAAAAGTAGAGCTGACTGCGAATGACTGCTCTCAGTGACTTCATGCAGATAGCACCGGAGATAAGATAGATCATTGTGGCACCCCATAATGTAGCCAGGGGGGGGGGCAAAAAGCACTCTTATCTAGAGGCAAACCAGGTATCAGCCCCCTTCTCTGTCCCTTGGGTGCTTGGCTTTTTAATATGTAATGTTTTATTGTGCTTTTATATATGTTGGTTTATATATGTTGGAAGCCACCCAGAGTGACTGGAGCAAGCCAGTCAGATGGATATTGTACCACTACTATTACTACTAATTGGCAAAGAGCAGTATCATCACCTAGCAGAGCCTGTGCACCACACCTACCCATGCAGAGCCGCAAAAGAGTGGCCTGGGGAGCAGGCAGATGGGCTCCTAGCCACTCCTAGTCAGAGTGGAGAGGCACAATTTTTGTGCTCCCTTGGTCCTGGGCCCTTCATAGGGGGCCAACTTAACCAACCCTTGGTACACCCCTGCTACTCTCTGGACTTAGTCCTGAAGGTAGGGTTGGAATTTATGTAATACAATGCCCCTATTTCCTATTTCCTGGAGCCAGTCCAGGAGGATACCATTTGATGGTATGGGATTGAATCTCACCCTAGAATAGTCACAGCCTAGAACAGGCATCCCCAAACTGCGGCCCTCCAGATGTTTTGGCCTACAACTCCCATGATCCCTAGCTAAGAGGTCCAGTGGTCAGGGATGATGGGAATTGTAGTCCAAAACATCTGGAGGGCCAAAGTCTGGGGACATCTCACCTGTGCTTGGCAAGGAGAGTGTTCAAGCTGAGAGAGGAGGAACACAGAGGAATCAGCTGCACTTCTAGGGCAAGTTCTGAAAGCAGAATGGACTTGCCATGGAGAGTTAATATAAACTCCTGGGCTTCACAGGGGGAGTGTGGCTTTCGGAATGCAAAAATTACAGAAGCACCTCACCCCATCCAAAAATAGTGTGAGCACTTCATTTTTCTCTCCCCTTTCAATATATTTTGAGTTCTTGACATTTAGCAATGCTAGGAAGCCTCCAGCAGTGCAGCTGCGCTTCTCACATGGTGAGTTGGAGAGAAATGCCTTTGGAAGGTGGTGCTGATGTTTATGGTTACAGAACCAAAACCTGATTTGAGTAATGGTGTGCAATCAATTCTGCTTCAAAGAGCCACTATGATTGCAATGGCAAATCTGAAAGGGCCCAGGCAGTGTGTCTTGAGGACAGAGGGCTGGAGTCAGGGGCCCAGGGCAGAACCTGTACAGAGCTATGGTATACACGGGTAAGGATTAAGGTGACATGAAATTATGTCATGTTTTATTTTCAGTGTGGGTTTTTTTATGGGTTGTTTTTTTTTTAAAGCCATTGCTGTGAAGGAGTTGTAGCTCATACACAGACTTTCCATGAAGAAATCCCTCACATCTCGTTATAATGGTAACAAGGAAACATCTCTGTCAGTCCCTAAATGTGGCCATTAAATCTCAAGCAAGGATGTGTGTAGATGTGCTAGATGGCTGAAGAGACTACTTACTGTTTCTCTCCACTCTTCTGCCTTATCTTATGCCAAACTTGGTGTGCCTAAATCAATGTTGTGTACACTGACTGGCAGCATCTCTCCAGCTTCTCAGCCAGGAGAGTTGCAATGTAAATTATGTAGTCAAACATTAAGTAAGTTTGTAAATAGTTTAAAATTGATTACTGTACCTCCATTAGGTGTCTTCTACTTGCTGTCTTTCCAATGTACTGAATAAACATGTGCCATACTGTTTTAAAATAGTCTTCGGTCTTTGCATTGCTGAACAGTGTTCCTGGGCTTTTAGAATAAAGTAGCAGCTGCTTTCATAGAATCACAGAAATTGTAAAGTTGAAAGGGAACCAAAGGGTCATCTAGTCCAACCCCCTGCCATGCAGTAATCTCAGCTAAAGCATCCCTGAAATTTGACCATCAAACCTCTGCTTAAAAACCTCCAGCGAAGGAGAGCCAACCACCTTCTGAAGGAGTCCATTCCACTGTCAAACAACTTATTGTCAGAAAGTTCTTCCTGGTGTTAAGTTGGAATCTCCTTTCTTGTCATTACAATCCATTGATTTGAGCCCCATCCTCTAAAGCAGCAGAACACAAGCTTGTTCCATCTTCCATGTGACAGTCCTTTAGATATTTAAATGTGGCTATTTTTTCCAGTATTGTGTTGTTATATTTCCAACTGCAGACATGAAAAAGGTTAGTAGATCCTTAAACAGTAAATTCTTTAAAAAGGATAGATCCACCTTTACCTGCAAACAGAACCAATTTTTTCTCCCATCCTCCCTAAAGGTAAAGGTAAAGGGACCCCTGACCATTAGGTCCAGTCGTGACCGACTCTGGGGTTGCGCGCTCATCTCGCATTATTGGCCGAGGGAGCCGGCGTATAGCTTCCAGGTCATGTGGCCAGCATGACAAAGCCGCTTCTGGCAAACCAGAACAGCACATGGAAACGCCATTTACCTTCCCGCTGTAGCGGTTCCTATTTATCTACTTGCATTTTGACGTGCTTTCGAACTGCTAGGTTGGCAGGAGCTGGGACCAAGCAACGGGAGCTCACCCCGTCACAGGGATTCGAACCGCCGACCTTCTGATCAGCAAGCCCTAGGCTCAGTGGTTTAACCACAGCGCCACCTGGGTCCCTTCCCATCCTCCCTATGTGTAAGTAAATCCCACTGAAGAACTTCTGAGTAAACATACAAAGGGCTGCACTTTTCAAGTTTCTAGTCCTCCCAGAGAAAGCCTCACGTGGAAATGTATCTCTTTCCTTTTCGCTCTCTTTAGCTGCAAGCGTTCTGGATGTGCATTCACTCTATTCATGTGTTACAGCCTTTGGGGAACTAAAATAAAACCTGACATGATGTGATGCCTCTATTTATATGCACCCCTTTCCAACTCCTTACCTCCCCCATCCTCTTTTTTTAGCATCTCAAATCGCCACAGTGAACCACTCCCTATTTTAAATAGCATTTTTTAATTGTGTGAGTATTTCTTTTGGCTTTGCTGGTGGTGCCACATCTCTCCCCCCCCCCTCAACCCTGCCACTGCCGCCTGATTGTGAAAGCCACATATCAGGCCCTTTCAAAATGTTGCTTTCAAACTGAGTGGGAAGAATAGAGCTGTCAGGGCCTCACTTTCAGCTCAGGAGCTACCCTTTCTCCTTCTTAAATGTGCATGTAGCAAAGGAAAGCGACACTGACTGACTGGTGCTCACTGTGTCCCACCCCACTTTTGCCAAGCAAAAGGCACTAAATGAAGCTCCAAATCAACAGCCTCCTCCTCTCTTCACGAGCCTGCCATCAAGCACACCCTCCTGGCACACCTATGGCACACAAGAAAAGCCTAGCCACCTTTTGACAGGCTACCTGAACTGGGCTCCTTCGTGAATAAAAAGTCACCTCGACTGGAACAGACGACAATGAAACCCAGTTACTTTTTACTTTTTCTTGAATGCACAAAAAAGGCAAGAATTGATAGCCTTTCCATTTGTTTTGTTCCCAAGTGAACAAAAGAGCAGGCCAGGCCCAGGCCCCACGTCAGGAGTCCCCATGTGCTTTACCAGCTCAACAGAGATGAGCTGCTTATCTATTTTTTTATTGCAATTATATCCCACCTTTTTCTCCAAGGAACTCAAGGTGTGGCATACACAATTCTCTGCCTTCTCATTTAATCCCCACAACAATCCTGTAAGGTAGGCTAGGCTGCCAAATAATGACTAGACCATGGTCATCCAGTGAGCTTTGTGGCCAAGTGGTAGATTTGAACCCTGGTCTTCTGGGTCCTAGCCCATCACTCTTAACTGCTACACCACACTAGTTGCCTTTTCAAACAGCCCGCCCCTATAAATACATCCTCAGGCATGAGGACCCCAAAGTGAGTTAAGTTGGGTTCAGATTTCTGCTCCATTCTTAAATTCTGAGCAACTCCGGAGTAGTTACTGTCAAACCTCAAAGGACTGTTGTGATAACAAAACAAGTTGCTCTGAGGCATGTTGTCAGTGTGTGGTGAAAGATACTCTGGGCACAAGTGGGATATGAACAGTGCGTTTTTTCTGGGGGTACACATGCCCCTAAACATTTTGTGAATCTAAGTTTAGCCTCATTGAGGAGCAGTATTGCAATATGAGTAGGAAAATGAGCACACCCCTAAACATTTTTTTAAGAAAAAAAAAAGTACTGGATATGAATAATTTGAAATAAATATATAATATTGAGTCAAATTGTTTACCTATTCAGGTCAGTATTGACTGGTAGCAGCTCTCTAGTCTAGGATCCTGCTAGAGGTCTTCCCCATCTCTATATATGGGAACTTTTTCACTGGACATGCCACAGGGTTGAGAACCTTGCAACCTTCAGAGCATGAGAAAGTAGATAAGAACGTTTGCATACCACTGAGCTGTGCCACTGGCCTCATTCCCAGTAAAGTTGACCTCTGCGCCTCTCTAACAGGGTCTCTCCCCTCTTTGTACAAAAGCATTTCACCTTGCAACTTGCGCAGCATAATTGTTCTCTCTTGGAAGGGAACGTCACGAGCTAGAAGAAATTAAACAATGGAAGGTATTTTCTGCACAACGACACGGGCACATTGCACTGGCCACCAGGCATGAGATCTGATATTCGAGGAAAGCCTGATTGCATAGATGAGAGACCACCCACCCACACATATGCTCTACTTTTTAAAAGTTGGTGATGCCCCAGTCTAACAGCACATCCCTTAATGAACTACGGTACATAATATCCCAGGTACAAATCAAATGAGTAGTACAGTGAAGGCAGCATTTGTATCACAAGCAATCAGATGCAAGTGGGAACATGCTGCAAAATATTGCAGCATGAAGTGCTCCTGTTCAAGGATTCAGTCAGGAAGCCACATCCTTTTCCAGGACACTCCATTCCATTTGTTCTCCTCATCCCCACCCAGAGTTTTCAATTTTTCCATGCAGACCAAGTATGCTTAAGTCTCATTGGGCATTTCTTTTAGGGTTGCCCTGTTAAGGTTCCCCCCTAAAAATTAGTTTTGCAATTATGCAAGTTTGCAAAAGAATCCAGCACTGATTGGCTGGTGCCTTTGATATCAGCATGAGACCTCCTGCTCCAAGCCAAAGTCATTTGCAAAGCAAGGCAGGTCCTGGGCTTCCACTACACATGAATCCACTTTTAAAAAATCAAAAAAATCAATGATACTATTTGCCATAGCTGCCAAGTTTTCCCTTTTCTTGCGAGGAAGCCTATTCAGCATAATGGAAAATCCCTTAAAAAAAGGGATAACTTGGCAGCTATGACTATTTGCCCATAGTCATTAAGTCTCTCTTCAGCTGAGTTTATCACTTATCATGAGAAACCATTCATGTATCAGTGAAATATCACCCCCCCTCCGTATTTCCAAGGAGAATACAATGAGTAATCACTATAGCAACAAGCAATCTGCTTCTCTTTGGCAAGTGACTCATCACACACTATTACATCGATAGAACAAGGGTGATGGTGACAAGGTGCTCTGAAAAGGCAGGTGACCTTTGGGTTCCTCTGGCTTGCTCCACAATGTAGGGGAGGCAGGTGGCCTCACTCCTTTGCTCGACAAGGTTACTAAAATACCGAGAAAGCTATTGGGGAACCTAGACATTTTTAGCATCATAAGGTCTACATCAGGCATCCCCAAACTGCGGCCCTCCAGATGTTTTGGTCTGCAACTCCCATGATCCCTAGCTAACAGGACCAGTGGTGGGGGAAGATGGGAATTGTAGTCCAAAACATCTGGAGGGCTGAAGTTTGGGGGTGCCTGGTCTACATCTAAGGCCGGTTCACAATGTTGCCCCACTTTTTGGATAAAGACCAAACCAATAGATTTCAGTAAAGTTAGTTAGATAATTTGTTTATTAAACCAGCCTCCCACAACTTGGTGCCCTCCAGATGTTTTGAACTACAACTGGGTTACTTTGTGAGGAATGACCAAATATTTATTAAATAATAAAATAATTATAACTCCCATCAGTGTGTGTGTGCTGGCTGGGGTTGATAAGAGTTGTACTCCATATCATTTGGTGGGCACTAGATTGGTGAAGGTAGTATTAAACAAATTACACTTTAACATGCGAATCCTCACTGTCAACCTTCAGACATTTATTGAAGACTTTCTTATGCCAACACATTTATTCAGTCGATTCTTTTATATCATCTATCTATCTATCTATCTATCTATCTATCTATCTATCTATCTATCTATCATCTATCTATCTATCTAATCTATCTGTATCATCTATCAATCATTTACCTACCTACCTCATCTATCTATCTATCTATCTATCTATCTATCTATCTATCTATCTATCTATCTATCTATCTATCTATTCATTCCTGGGATTATTTTGTACTGTTTTACAGTATTTTAAGACTCACACCACCTTAACTGGGTAGTTTATAACTACTGCTTATAAGACTGGGGGGGTTGGCTTGGATGATACATTTGGGTCTCAACCAAGCCTGTGGGGATATCTAAGGTATATCTAAGGTGGGAATTTGCTGTAGAAGATATGGCTGAACTGGTGAAACCATTCTCTTTGTTAAGGTAACAGCGCTGGTCAAATCTGCTGGGCATCCATTTACATATCTAAAGAGTTGGTCAAGTACAGATGTGTTGCCATAGAAACATAAGAACAGAAGAAGAGCCTGCTGGATAAGGTCAATGGCCTATGTAGTCCAGCATCCTGTTCTCACAGTGGCCAACCATACACCTGTGGGAAAATTGCATGCTAGACCTGAGAATGCTTGACCTCTCCTGTGGTTTCCAGCAACTGGTATTCAGAAGCATTGCTGCTTCCAACTGTGGAGGCAGAGCAAAGACATCATGGATAGTACAAGTACAGTGGTACCTCATCTTACAGACGGGATCCATTCAGGAGGCCCGTCCATAATGTGAAATGCCCGCAACTCAAAGTGTCAAAGTGCGGCGCGATTTGGTGCTTCTGGATTTCTTAGCTGCTTTGGCAAATAGCACTGTCCTATATGTTATAACAATTTCTAAACTGGAGCTAACCAGTTTTTCCTGGCTCCTGAAAAATTCAGATAATGAACAGTTCTTAAAATACCAGCACTGTTATCCATTTGACTCCAGAATAAACAGCCCTTCCAGCACTGTAAGAATATGTTGCTGAAAGACATTGTTACACCATCTACTAGTGACTCATTAGTGTGATTGTATTCATATTTCAAGGTATGTTCATGAGCTAATTTAAATTGTTTGAAATATTTAAATCCATGGTTGATGAAAATAAATAAAATGAACATGAATATGTTTTAAGAGTGCTGGTTGCTTGTGGAGCTGAAACAGACATTCACACAGAAGTTTTGAAATGTCTGGCTTTGCTACTCAAATTCTGAATGTGCAATGGATCTGTGAGTGTTTTAGAGTAGGGATGGATGAACTCAGGTTTCTTCTGGTTTCTCATTTTTCCACAATTTTGCATCAGTATGCATTTTTTTAAAGTCCTCATGAAGATTTGTTAGTGTTTTATAGCTTATTTAATTTATATCCTTTTGTTCCTAATAGAGTCCAAGGAAGCAAACAGCAAAAGCAATATAAAACATTTCAAACTTTTTTTTAAAAAACTGTACTTTTGCATTATATACATATTTCTGCAAGCAGTCTGGTTTTCTTTTCTTTCTTTCTTTTTTGTATGTTAGGTTGACTAATGTGTGCCTTTCTAGACACACTTTCTGTAAAAATGCATTTTGTAACATAATTTCAGGGGGTTGGAAAATTGCATTGCAAATTCAGAGATGAGCACTTATAAAAGTTTATCTGAGTTTTAGTTCTCCTGGTAACTGCAAATTAGGTAGGTTCGTGTTAAGATGTGAACCAATCAAATTTCTACTCTATCTGCACTTTGAACTCATTGACATTTCTTGATGGCTTTTCCTGAATCAAATAAGAACTCTTTCAACATAATCATACGTCAAATCCTGTCAAATGCTGAATAACAGGAAATGTCAACTTTAGATGTTGAACTCAAATACTGTATTTAGTTGGAGTATTCATAGGACATGCATCAGCAATGTTCTTAGAATGGCATATGAAAGGAGAAAAATCACATTTGATAAAACAAAAATTTTGAATTTTAGGCCAAGCAAGGTATCACAAAATAGTGTGCAAACTTTGGCTGCTCCAGAACTTTTCATTAGGTAGGTGATAAACTTAACTATCATAGTGGTAGTGGTGGTGGTGATAGCAGGGAGGTACTGTTGTTGAAGCGGTGGAGCAGGCACCCCCAAACTTCGGCCCTCCAGATGTTTTGGACTATAATCCCCATCATCCCTGACCACTGGACCTGTTAGCTAGGGATGATGGGAGTTGTAGGCCAAAACATCTGGAGTTTGGGGATGTTTGCCATGGAGTTTGCATCAGGTCACAATCTTAAGATGGAATTCGAGACGAGGTAGTAAACATTCAAATGAGGCTATGCAGGTTGTAACAAAGCCTGTTGGAAACAAGAAGCATAATAGTGGCTGATTCCCCATCTTTGAAAAGACGTTCCTAGGGCTGTGGGGGAAAAACAGTTCAGTTTGCATTTGAAGGCAAAGTTACTTGATTTGTACTTTCTGAAGCATTATGCAAACCAAAACACAGCCATCTTTCAAAATTTGCATTTCTTGAATTTTGCAATGTGGTTCTCCAGCCAAATAATACCGGTATGTACAAAAATATGTATAGGGTAAAGTGTTCATAAGAATGCATATATCACTGAAGATACAAAAATGTGCTTGTTAGACAAAGATGCATACAAAAAAGTGTATATTGAAATAAATTCAGGCATAAATGTTGATGAATTTTCACGAGGACTCACTTAAACAAAGTGGTATGAAAATTTGGAGAACTGAACTGAAGTTTGGAAGTAGAAACTGAGAGAAACCAAAATCGACAGATTTGCCAATACCTACTTGTGCGCTGTGGGTTAAACCACAGAGTCTAGGGCTTGCTGATCAGAAGGTCGGCGGTTTAAATCCTTGCAATGGGGTGAACTCCCGTTGCTCGGTCCCAGCTCCTGCCCACCTAGCAGTTCGAAAGCACATCAAAGTGCAAGTAGATAAATAGGGACCGCTCTGGCGGGAAGGTAAACGGCTTTTCCGTGTGCTGCTCTGGTTCGCCAGAAGCAGCTTTGTGCTGGCCACATGACCAACGCCGGTTCCCTTGGCCTATAGAGCGAGATGAGCGCTGCAACCCCAGAGTCGGACACGACTGGACCTGATGGTCAGGGGGCCCTTTACCTTACTTTACTTGTGAACTAGATCTGGCTCCATCTCTTGGCAAAATACATGGGAACCAGGAGAAAATAGGCAAACGTTGTATCAGTAAAGGTGGAAATTGGTTTGACGTGGTGTGCTGGACAAAAAGCCAATAGAAACCAGATTGGGGAGCCTTACCTAGCAGCTGGAGGGACTGTTCCTTTGGAGCACCAAGTCCCACCTTCACGTGGTATGAAATTCTCTTCCTCTAGTTTACAATCCCGCTAGATCAACCTAACACCTCAGACAATTAAAAGACCTGCACAATTAAACAGCTTTTCACTTGTTGCCCCAAAGCAAAAAAGGATGGTGGCAACAGCACTACTCAAGGGTGCCTATTTATCTACTTGCACCTTGACGTGCTTTCAAACTGCTAGGTTGGCAGGAGCTGGGACCGAGCAATGGTCGCTCACCCCGTCGCGGGGATTCGAACCACCGACCTTCAGATCGGCAAGCCCTAGGCTCTGTGGTTTAACCCGCAGCGCCAGTTATTTTCAACATTTTTTTCAGTTCATTATATATATCATTTCCCCCTTCTGCGTGTATTTTAACGGCATCCACCTTGAGTATATTGGTATGCGTTTCATGTTCCATTTTTTCCAAATCCCTAACCCGGTTTTTCTTGGGCCTATTGTCTTCTTCCAAGCTGTGTTGATGTCTCTATTAAATATCCCTTCTCTTCCTATTCCTTCGTTTATTTCATTCTCCAGCCTAATCTATTTAATCCCATCTTTATAGCCAATATCTATTAAATCAGATAAACTGATGATAAGAGACAAAGCCAGAATGACCAGGATAATCCAGATCAAATGGGAGCAGGAAGGTACGATCCATTCAAACACAGTACAAGAAATAATGAAGAATATAAACAATATTAAAATAGAAAAGTATAAGGAATTAAGTAGAATTTTTTTTACTAAAATGGTATAGAACACCGGCACAAATGCCGTATATAGTGAAAGGGTTTAGCTCCAAATGCTGGCATTGCGGTCGTGAAAAAGGACTATACTCACACATGTGGTGGGAATGCAATTTGGTTAAGGAATATTGGCAAAAGATCATAAAGGTAATTTCTGGACTATTCCGAATAAACATAGAAATTAATAGGGACTTGCTATTTTCGGGAAGGACCCAGGTGGCGCTGTGGTTAAACCACTGAGCCTAGGGCTTGCCGATCAGAAGGTCGGCGGTTCGAATCCCTGTGACGGGGTGAGCTCCCATTGCTTGGTCCCAGCTCCTGCCAACCTAGCAGTTCAAAAGCACGTCAAAATGCAAGTAGATAAATAGGAACCGCTACAGCAGGAAGGTAAACGGCGTTTCCGTGTGCTGCTCTGGTTCGCCAGAAGTGGCTTTGTCATGCTGGCCACATGACCTGGAAGCTATACACCGGCTCCCTCGGCCAATAATGCGAGATGAGCGCGCAACCCCAGAGTCGGTCACGACTGGACCTAATGGTCAGGGGTCCCTTTACCTTTACCTATTTTCGGGAATACTGGGAAATAATAAAGTAAAAAGTAATAACCAAGAGCTGTATAAGATCATGATTTTAGCTGGAATGGCAGTTATTGCTCTAGGATGGAAAGAAAAAGCTAAATGGAATATGGAAAAATGGAACGACTGTGTTTTTGAATACGTACAACCTGAAATATTTGCACATATAATGGTAGAGGATTGGTGGGAAAATAAATGCCAGAAAATCTCAAATAAGTGGGCATTTTACAGAAGGTGGGATATAGCCATCATGGCTTCAATAGCCCTCTCCTCCATGAATCTGTCCTCTTTTAAAGACAACCAACTTGATGGCCAACACTGCCTCCTGTGCATGTGAGGTCCATAGTTTATGTGCTGAATGAAGTACCCCATGAATTTGGGAATGGTACTCACTATGTGAAGAGACCTTGCAATTGGTCTGCACTTAAGCAGCTGGAACCAGGGAAATTTTAAAAGCTGCATTTATTTGTGAACCACAGACCATCAACGCAGCAGAGCAGCTGGCACTTGCTACAAAGGCAAGACTAAGAGCTTATCCACACTTACCTCTCCTCTGCGCTTTTCAGGCACAGCCTGCACTTTAAAGCTCTGTGTCCAAGTGCCCCCCCCCCCACTTTTGCTCTGGAGCTTTCCCTGTGAAAACCCACTCTTTAAAGCTGAATCAGAACAAACAGCAATGCACAGAAATGTCAAATTTTTGTTTGTTGTGCTTCAGCTTTAAGGAGCTTAATCACTGCCCCCTGCCAGCATGCCACCAGGAGAACTGGCAGAAATTATTCTTCTGGCACTGGCTACTGTAACCTCTTAACCAGGCATCCCCAAACTTCGGCCCTCCAGATGTTTTGGACTACAATTCCCATCTTCCCCGACCACCGGTCCTGTTAGCTAGGGATCATGGGAGTTGTAGGCCAAAACATCTGGAGGGCCAGTTTGGGGATGCCTGCTCTTAACTCACAATCCCAGGAGATACGAGACACATAGACAAAAATAATATTCAACCATGCTATCCAGGCCCAGCTCTCTGCCTCTTAAGACATTGCCTCTGAAGGGTAAATGCTAGGCAGTACATATTTGTTCCGATTCGAGAGTCTCATATCAGTACATATTTGCCACTCAGTTTGTGCATGGCCCCACCTACCCTGTATGAACCTGCCATGTTATTTGACATGTTTTAACTTAATGGCATGTCTTACGGCAGTAGAGGCTGCTAAGTCCGGGACCTCCTTACACTGTATTTCACCCAGTCTGTTTAAAAGGGATGAAAAATCCTAAATTCTGTTTAAACACTCCCAAGAAGCCAGAGTACAATACATTTAAAACTAGTGGGAACTCCCCGGCACTGCCCAAAAATTTGTAGAATACCACCACCAAATGTGGTTTTTAAATGCATAGTGTCCAAAAAGTTGCTTTTTCCCCAGAGAAGCACTAGTTTCCAAACATGTGGGTGAAGTCCTGCTTTCTAGTCTAGAAAAAAAAGTGTGGAGATTGTTACCGGTAATTTAATCAAAACCCATGCTCTTAATAGAAGTTATGTGCAAAGAAACGGGTTGTGAACATAAAACTCTTATTACAGACACACACAGAGATGAGATTGTTGTCACAAGGACAGTTGCTCACCGAGGCTATTCAACATTCAGCATGAAGTTTTGGAGAAATAAATGGTAAACGTAAATATATGGTAAACGAAATAAATATATATACATGTTTGTTTGTTTGTATGTATGTATGTATGTATGTATGTATGTATGTATGTATGTATAACTGGCACGAGTCACTTTATCTCAGCCCAGGGTTCTTGTTGTAAAGGTATAACAGGTGTAGGGAGACCACACATGCCACCTTTCGGAGGATGGGAGGATAG
The DNA here is from genome assembly GCF_965207765.1 of Zootoca vivipara. Taxonomy (NCBI): domain Eukaryota; kingdom Metazoa; phylum Chordata; class Lepidosauria; order Squamata; family Lacertidae; genus Zootoca; species Zootoca vivipara. The sequence continues at coordinate 28,114,434 of NC_142585.1, read as the reverse complement.
AAATGGAATAAACATATCCCCCAGTCTAGCATTTAAATTCAATTTAAAAACAGCAACAACCCACATACATTTGAGGCATTTCACCATATTCAATCTTTTATCGGAAACATTTCGGCGGTCATTTAATTATACAGAAGCAGCACCAAACCACTCTCTTCACAATAAAAACTGTAGCAAAAGTGCACTTTTAATCTATAGTATGTGTGTGTGTGTGTGTGTGTGTGTGTGTGTGTGTGTGTGTGTGTGTGTGTATATATATATATATTAATATTTTCTAATTCTTACAAGGCATTTTATTTGTAAAAGCATTATCACCAATTATACAAAATAGAAGTGGGGTGGTCCTATGATCTGCCATATGTTCTCCTACATTACTCTGCCATATTTGCTGTTTAGTGCATGCCTTCACACCTGTGACCTTCCTCCGAAGACCTACAAGATGAAAGGCTTTGCTTAACGGCCCCATTTGGGTCTTTACGGGTGGATTTCTAGCCAAGAGAACATTCACATGTAATGCATTATCAAGAGCCAGTTGTCAAAAGACTTATTTTATTAGCGTTGACAACCTCTGAAGAAAAGATTACTTTTGCATATTTTGGCATTAATATATTAGGCAACATCAATTTTCTCCCTGAAGTGGTTGAAGTGTAAATTCTGAAACCTGACAGTTCGTCCGTTTTTAATTGCGGAATTTGTTGCTAGCAGAATTCTGCCAGGGAGACAATTGCATAAGAAGACGTTAAGAGAATGTGATGTGATGTTTGCACATAATGTTTTGGGGGTTTGGGGGGTGGGGTGGGGTGGGGGAGAACCAGAGCACAAGTTATGGAATTGCAATTAAGTAGATTTCCTCCTCCTTGACAGTGTGCATGATACAGAGGGCTGCTTTGGGACAAGCAGAGGCGGCTTTAATGTTACAACGAAATGGAGGGCTGAATCTCCATTTCCACTCATGTGTCTCGGTACAGAGTTCCATATGTGCTCTAACACCTACAAGGAACTCCTGCACACGTTTCCCATTGCTACAGTGGAGGCAATCCCGATGTTTTTAGAGGCCTGCTCAAAGTGTCTCCCTCCACTTGAACACCCTGGGAAGCCATTTCAGGTGGGAATGTCAATTTAGGCACAACGAAAACTCCCCATAGCCACAACTGGTCACTGGATCCTGGACCAGCCCACCCATGAGGCATGGTGGTGACCACTTCAGGTGGCAGGACCCACAGGGGCAGCAGATCTGGTAAGCAGACACTAAGTGAAATTCAGTCTTCAAGAGACAGTCTTGTTTTTCTCTTGAAGCAGCAGCCAATAAAGAACTGGTCCACAGCTTGAAATGGATACTTCTCAAGGCATCGGTACATGTTGACCTCAGTTGTTTCTTCTTAAACCCCCACTGTTTCCAAAATAAGGATGATTTGTTCATTAACCCTCAGAATTAGTGTTGCCTCTTAATAGGCATTTATAGAATGTAGATTCATTCCAAAAACTGCCTTTTTGTTTGTGTGTGTAGAGTTTGTTATACTGTGAAACAAACACCAAATATATCTATTTTCAGTAGAGGGCACTTTTGGCTTATATAAGAGCTCCAAGAAATACAATAAATTCAGCTTACAGGACCTCAAAGACTTCCCCTACTTCTTTGCTCCGTTAGATTCTGCAATATTGTGGCTTTGAGTAGAGAATACATTATAAAGCACATAAAAATAACATTTCCATAAGATTTGAGGGAAAGACAAAGTGGGGATAAATGTAGAATCAGAATAGCATTCTTTGAAATCAAGATGCTACCCTTTGAGGAAATTCACAACACTGTAGGAACAACTTTTTTCTCCTTTTGCCACACACAGAATTAAAGGCGTGATATTTCCAATACAACTTAATCTGGAAGCAATCCTGATGTTTTGCGCCACCAACAGCAGTCAGCAACTTTCTGCAGCTCACACCCTAAAACAGGTCTTGAGCTGACACTGAAGACTGAAATCATTCTGCTAGAATACAGAAAAAAACAGGAGAAATAGAAACCAAGGGACAGTCTCAGACCATCAATCCTGAATGATGAACTAATTGTATAATGCTACTGAAAAACAAGAAATTATTTCCTTGGTTCTTGAATGTTCAAGCAGGCATATTTCAAGTAGAGGTAACACAGATTTGGGAAGATAACAAGTATAAAATAGCCCAGAAAGAAATCCAAAGCAAGATGCCTTCTTGCTAATGACAGTTGTCATCCTTGAGAAAATAGCCCAGTTTATGTCCTGGTGACGTCCTGTGGTCCTATGGCAATGATGAGGAACTGATTTTACTATCACAACAATGTCCTATCTGGGCAGGGGCTTGATTCATTTTCTGAACACATGTAAGATGCTTCAAAGTGCACTGTCTCTTGATTGGTAGAAGAGGATATATCCAGATTCTGAGTTTTTGGAACTGTCCGATGTTAATCCATAGAATTCTTCAATTGCTTGAACATCAATTTTCTGCAATTTAAGACAACAAGAAGATTAAGGAGGGGGAAATAACACCACTACCTGTTGAATCTCACTTAGTGCCCCCCCCCCGGCTTAAATTCAGCAAATTATTTCTGGGATGTGGTGGTGATGGTCACAGAGAGACTGCATCAGAATTAAAAGACTTGGAAAATTTACTGGGATTATGCAAACAGCTATTTAATTTGGATCATTAGCCACACATTACCCCTAAGTATACTACAGAAGGACAAAAAGTGTTCAAAAATAAGTATTTCCTAGCCTAAAAATGTACCACTGATTAATCAAGCAGGACTTTAATTTTTTTTAAGGGCTCATTTTAAAATATAAAAACTTTCACTTTCTATAGAAACTTAGAAACTCATCTTAGAAAAGGTACTTTTGCTTTAGGCTATGGAACTCTTTGTAATTAGAGACCATGCATCCCTTCTCTCTTAGGATGGTCTATTATCAACAGTAAATCACATTAATTCTATCCTGCAGTTTCTTACTGGCATTGTGACAGCTTATCTTTTTTTTTATAAAAAAAAACACCCTAATTTTACTTTCATTTGTTTTTTCCTGTTACCTGCTTGTTATTAAAAATTTTTTTAACGTATTTGAAAAAAGAAAGGAAATGCATTCCTTTCACTTCTCCATGTCAGCGATGGGCAGGAGCCAGAGGGGGGGGGTGTGGGCAGAGGAGGCAGGTGGGAAGGATAATTTAAGGGGAGGGCCAGTGATTTGTGGGGTTCTGTGCAACTGGTGAGGCAGCTGCCAGTGGTGGTAGAAGAGGGGAGTTTGGAGGAGGAGACTTGGCCACAGGAGGATTTATCACCAGTTCTTAATCTGTTTCATTGATAAGGCCCATATGGTAATGGAAGGTAACATTTGGATGTATAGGAAAAAATAAGCAGGCATTTAATTTATCATAGCTGGCACAGTTCGTCAGAAACTGGCAATTATTGGGAAAAACCCAAAAATATAAAGAAAACTGTTAGTGTTGATCTACAGTGCAGAAGTAGATTTTGGGTTTGATGGATACAATCCAACAGCCCCCCCTTTTGCACTGGGGTGGGGGTTTGGATTGGGCAAATGGGTGGGTGGAAAACCCCGAAACAAGGTCTGTGAAGGGCCTGAGTTAGCCTGATATCCACAGGATCCAGAGCGGCACATGATACAATCAAGACTAATCTGGGACTAAAAATCATGCCAGCTTCAGGTTCACAGCATTTTGTCTGCCTGCCCTGCCTTCTGCCCTAGCACGAGAGGCAGACCTATGGATGTGATGGTGGCCCCATCTTTTCATTAAGCCCCATGGCTGCCGAACTGGGGTTTCCATTTCTGTCCAAATCTATGTTGTATTAATAAGTACCACCAATATTGAGGTTTTATATTCTTAAAAGATATGTTAAATAAATTTGGGAGCACTGTTTCTCATAGCCAACACTATTCTTTATTAGACATACCGTGTTTCTCCAAAAATAAGACACAGTCTTTTATTTATTTTTCCTCAAAAATAAACACTATGGCTTATTTTCAGGGGATGTCTTATTTTTTTATTAAGTATGGTACAGTTAAACCTAAAAGGTTAAACTGCCTATCACTATGGCTTATTTTTGGGGTATGGTTTATATTCCTTGAATGCGTAAAAATCCTGCTATGGCTTATTTTATGGCTACGTCTTATTTTCGGAGAAACAGGGTATTAGGCCCCGAAGGCACAGTCGGATCTCAGCATCCAGTTCTGGGCACCACAGATTAAGAAGGATATTGACAAGTTGGAAGGTGTGCAGAGGAGGCAACCAAGATAACAAAAGGTCTGGAAACCAAGCCTTATGAGGAACATTTGAGGAGTTGTGTATGTTTAGCCAGCAGGAGAGGAGATTGAGAGAGGGTATGATAGCAGTCTTCAAATATCTGAAGGGTTGTAATATGGAAGGTTGAATGAGCTGCTCCAGAGGGTAGGACCCAAACCAATAGATTAGAATTAACATGGAAGGAGATTCTGACTAAACCTTATGAAGAACTTTCTAACATTAAGAGCTGTTCAATTGAACAGACTCCCTCAGAAGGTGGTGGGTTCTTGTTCCATGGAGGTTTTTAAACAAATGTTGGATGGCCATTCTGTTAGGGATACTATAGCTGTGGTTCCTGCATTGCAGGGGTTGTACTAGATGGCACTTCTACGATTCTTTGAAATGTTGATATATGAAGGTGAAAAGGGATATGGGCATTTGGGACTTGCAATGACTACACCACAGGAGCAGACCTGTGAGTATTCAGATCCTTGCCAACCTCTTGTTGAGTCAAAGCAAAAACAAGTCAAAGACCAGACAAAAACAGCAGAAGGAATAACCAGGTTCTCAATGTCCTGAGTAATGATGGAAGGCAGGCAACTGATACCAATGTCTGATTTAACAGAATCAACTGGGTAGCAGAGGATATGATATAAGCCATCCAACAAATTCAGGAGGAATCAGACAAGTCATGTCAGGAGATATTAGCAGGTGCTGGGAGGCAAGTTACTAGGGAGAAAAAGGAGAAGATGATTAAATAAAAATTGAAAGCACTCTGAGAACATCACAAAGAAAAACAGAAAAGGCAGCTAGGAAAAGATGAGCCAACACAGGGCTCATAATACAGCAACAAGAAGTCATTACTTGAATTAAACCAATGACAGCTACTCAGATCCAGGCGCTAACCAGGGAAATAGAGCCACTGACAAAATGAACAGTCTTCTCCTGGCTCACATGGGCAGTGAGGCTGTGGAAAAGTCATGGTAGGTCTGCTGGGACTTTAAATGCACTAGCAGAGGCTAATGGTTCAAGAGATCCATTGCATCCCTACCTGTTTGATACCAAGATAAGGATTCCTGAGAAAAGTGGTTCAGAAGTTCAGCTGTAGTAGTACTGGGGGAGCTGGATGCAAGCTATTTCAATGCAATCCAGCAGAGACCAACTCAGATCCCAGATTGATATGTAGTCATTAATAAAACAGCAGTTGCAGTTACTGATTTGGTGACACATACATATGGGGAGAAAAACTGGGATTCTGAGGACTCAAACAGGCAGTGGTGAGAGGATTCTTCCTTCCCATCCAGGCATTTGCCACTTTCAATGTGGAGCAGGATCCAGGTGGTGACCCTAGAGCACCAAGGCTTGCCAACGATACCCTAACAGAAACTATAACACAGGCAAAGAATACCTGGAGACACTGAATTCTGTTTCTAAAAGAAAAAGGAGCAAGAACAGCTGTCCTCCAGAGTGATCTGATGACTCACCCCAGTGGGAAACCCAGAAACCAACCTGGCCCCAGGGGACCAGACTGGCAGCAACCCATACCACAGATGTCAATGGGGAACCCAAGACAGGTGGGCAGGTGCCATGGCACAGAGAAGAGTACACATTGTACTTATGGCTTGATAAGGAATGTGGAAGATGTGGTCCTGGAACGATATGGAGCCAGACCCATATAAGAGAAAAGAAAGGAGGCCAAGCTCTGTCTCTATGGGGTTATAAGCATCAGATCTAGAATACACTGTGGTCCTTGGGAGCAGAGGCCTTTCCACAACCCATCAACCAACCAGCTGATTACTACTGGTAATTCTGTAATAGAAATGATAGGGGAAACCTGAGGGTTCCATAACTATGACCAGTAGCTAAATTGAGGAGGGCTCCCTTCCTAACCCCACAATAAGCCACTCAATTAACCACACAGCTTGGTTGCAATATCTTTTCCTTTAAACAAACAGAACTTTTCCCACACATGAAAAAACCTTTCAGAATAAGAACTGAAAAGGAAATGGGTTCCAATTTTCATTGCAAATCCTTTCAACAACAGTTCTTAAGAAAAAATAGCCAGGGCATGAAAACAACTTCTTCCCGTTTCCGCAGCTATTTTTCACAATCTGATAAACACTTTGACGCTGCTGGCGAAACTATTGGCTTCTGGAAGTGAAAACACATCAGTCTCATGGCAACCATCACCCTTATGTTCCTTGCCCTAATATCAAGAATACTGCAGGATCAATACTGTATTTTTGGAAAAGTTACATCTTCATAGCCTTAAAACTTAGAAATACAAGTTCAGTGTTGACTCAGAATGCCTTTTCTAAACAGCCTCCTTTGTCTCTCCAGTGGAAAGCAGTGAATAGTGACAACACTCTGACCCATTGATTGCTATGCCTAGATGTCAACAGATGTTGCTCCAATCAAACAAGGAAGAGAAAACGTGATCTGGACAGTGGACAGTAAATGGGATCAATTTTGTCCAGTGCAGATGTAACATGGGTACTCTGGTTTGCAAATCAGGAACTGGACAAGAACGAAACAGTCCCTCCCTTTCCCCCATTCCAGGGTGATCATCCTCTTTTATTCTGGGTATTTAACTGGGATTTTGCACTACCTGTGCATCTATGTAAACCATTTTAAATGCAAGTAACAATTCCTTTGTAAATGAGAGATTGAACACATGCTTTGAAGTGGATTTGCACACCATAGTTAGAAGAGACATTTGAAATTATGCTGTTGCCTTTAACAAGGCAACCAACAGAGTCTGTAATAATTTAATCACTTTTCAATATCAACCACCTTCAAGTCAGGGCAGATGGTTACCATCGACACCTGTATCAGTTGACTTTCAGTTGTTCCAGGACCTGCACTGAATCCCAACCTTAAAGATGGAACTTTATTAATTTTTGCCTCCCTTCTCCTTCCCTTCCACACCCTGCTCTTTGCTTACTTATGAAGCCCATCCAGGACTTCTGCACTTGTTGCTATGCAAAAGTACCTGCTGGCAGATCTCTTAAGACTCTTTCCCCTGCTCTTTGAACCCCTTATTCTTCTGTGACCATCAGCGGCAAAGAATGAGAAAACAACAGCAAAATAACCACCCACCAAAAGTGTCTATGGGACTGGTAAAAGCAGTTCACTTTTCACCAGTCAAAGTTAAACGCCTAAATGATGTGTCATGAAAATGGCTTACATCCAAGACAGCATGAGAGTTACTACCAGTGTGAAAATTTGGCATAATATATAGACCTACCTCTACAATATCATCGTCAAACAGCAACCAAAAACCATGACTCTTCACAATGGTGATGTAATGTCCACGGTTTGGACCACTGGAACAAAACAAGAAAGTTGGTGCTGACCATTAAAGCCCTGAACACCTTTAGACCTGTATACCTGAAGGAACATTTCCACCTCTGTTGGACACTGAGGTCCAGCTCTGAGGGCCTTCTGACGGTTCCCTCCCTGTGAGAAGTGAGGTTATGGGGGAACTAGGCAGAGGGCCTTCTCACCAGTGGCACCCGCCCTGTAGAATGCCCTCCCATCAGATGTCAAAGAAATAAACAACTATACAACTTCTAGAAGACATCTGAAGGCAGCCCTGTATAGGGAAGTTTTTAATGTTTTATGTTTTACTGTGATGTTTTAATTTGTTGGAAGCCGCCCAGAGTGGCTAGGGGAACCCAGTCAAACAGGTGGCATATTAATATCATACATTAATGGTTGTCAATGAAACCTACAGGTTTTTTTTAAGTGTGTGCGAATACAGGATCTGCACAGCAATGTAGGCCTAATTCTTAGCAACCTGGGACAGGAATTCCTGAACCACTGCCAGATAGTGCAGTCACTACTGAGCTAGATTGACCAATGGTCTGACCATGTATAAGGTAACCTCCTATGGGCAGGTAATGCTCCCTTTTGCCATTTTTAATTGGCTATCCTTGTTAACTCGGTGCTGATGAATTCTCACCAGGTGGCGCTGACTTCATGAAAATATAAACCTTTTAAAACATTTGGTCAAACTGCTTTAAATAATTTCATTGTTCCAATAATAGATTTTATTTCAATTTCCTTTCCAGAGAAGATGGGAGCAGCCTACACCTGGCTTCTACAAATAACTCAGCATTTCTAAATGATCAGTGGAAAACATTAATTCATGTATAATCTGTGAGCACATCAAGCAAATGTCTTAAATTACTGTAGGGGGGCAGGGAGGGGGTAAAATCCAACAATAGTTTTTGCTTTTTAAAAACAACTTGAGAACTCTTCCTTGATTGTACAAATGAGATGGTACAACACATTCAGCTGCTGTAACATATAAAATAGTTATCAGTCATCTGTCACCTGCAGTCCTGAGCAGCCATTCCCTAGTAAGCTACCCTCTGAGATGTAGACTTATTATTATTACTAGTATCACAACTACATTTATTACTTGCCCTTCACTAGCAGGGCCCAGGGTGGGTGACAAGAATTTAAAAAATCAGTATTAAAAACAGTTAAAACAAGCTACAAGCACAGGAGTAGGGTGCATCCTGAAAAAATACATCTCAAGCCACAGCAAAGAGGTGCCTCTTTAACAGTTCCTGAAAGCTGCATAGCGAAGGTGCCAGAAAAATCTCTGTGGGAATTCCACAACTTAGGGGTTGCCAGAGGGGATGCCCTCTGCGGGGATACAACCACCACCCCAAACTTCTGTGGGCAGTAGAACTACCAAGACAAACTACCAGGTATTCTGCTGATTTTACGCCCGGAGGGAGTGTGTAGGGAAGGAGAGGGTCATTTGGTGCCTAAGTCATTTAGTATTTCAAACACTAGTGTGATCCCATTGAACTAGGCCTAGAAACAAGCTGGCAGCCAATGCAGCTGTGTTAGAACAGGGGCTATATGAGTTCTACAGGGAACCCCAGCCAGTAATCTGGCTGGAGCATTGTGAACCAGATGAAGTTTCTGAGTTGTCTTTAAGGACATATTGCAATAATCCAATCTGGAAGTTACCAGAGCATGGAGTACAGTGGCGAAGTCATCGCTGTCTAGAAGAGACTGTAGTTGGCAAACCAGCTGCATCTGGAAGTAGGCATTCCTAGTCATTGAGGCCATCTGAGCCTCAAGTGACAATGTTGAATCCAGTAGTACACCCAAGCTACAAACCTGCTCCTTCCACGGGAGTGCAACCCTTTCCAGAGCAAACCATCTTCCCACTTCCTTGACTTGAGAACTTCGAACACATGACACCCCTGTCTTTTCAGGATACAGTTTCTATTTCCTGGTCCACATCCAGCCCACCAATACCCCCAAACACCAGTACAGCACCTCAGCCACCTCTCCCAACTCAGACGGGAGAGACAGAGATGGTTGTCACCCGCATATCCCTGCAAGAACCCTGCAGGACATCGCAGGAAAGCTCCCACAGTGTCAAACAGTAGCTTCCCGTAGTTACTTTGTGGAAATGGCCCTGAAGATATGAGCAAAACTACTGAAGTACAGTGTGCTCAAGTCTCACTTTTTCGAGCAAAGCCATCAACAATGTCACCAACCTGGGCAACTGAGGCAGTTTCAGTGCAAGACAGAAATGGATCCAGATATTCAGTCTCCTCAAAGCATGCCTGAAGCTGGACCAACACCACCCTCTTAACCACCTTGTCCCAAAAAGGTATATTTCCCACTGGGTAATGGTTGCTTAACACTTCCAGGCAGAGGGGGGTTCTAAGGAGGTTCTAAGAAAGTTCAGAGTGGGTGGTACCTCTCCCTCCTCAAATGAAGCACTGACCAATCCCTGGACCCACCCAGTCCATCTACTATGGCCAACTTTAAGAAGCCAAGATGGTCAAGGGGCCAAGATAGTCAATAACCACGCTTCTTCAAGCAGCTGGTCTGCATCCTCAGACATGCAGGTCACTAGAGTACAAAGACAACCTATGTGCTCCACAACAATGGTGAGTACACTCAGGAGAGATCATGCTGATGGCTCCACATATATCACCATTCCACAGTGTGATGAGAGTCTCAACATGTCAGCTGGGAAATCCCCCAGAACATTCAGGAATCCACCAGACTCCATAATTCTGAGGGTGGACCATCCTATGGGAAGTGCCATCAGCTGGTGAAGACAGGTACCAAAGAGCAGAAGCAGAATGAACAAGAGGGTGACTACTTTGCACAAGGGAAGAGAGGTGAAAGCTGTAGGAAGATTTCCTTTAAAGTACTTTGAGAGAAGGCTTGTAATAGAGGACATGCAAGGCACTCCTGTGTTCCTCCAGATGTTGCTGGATCACAACTCCCATCAAGTCCCAGCCAGCATAATCAGGGAACCAATTATCATAGGCAAATTATCTGTAATCTGTAGTTCCGCAACATCTGGAGGGCCACATTCTCCCCACCCCTGAAGTAATAGAAAGCTTGAACAGACCAAAGACTCATGCAGTCCAGCACCTGTTCCTACAGTGGCCAAGCAAATGCTTATGGCAGGGGTCAGCAAACATTTCCAGCAGGGGGCCGGTCCCTGTACCTCAGACCTTGTGGGGGGCCGGACTATATTTTTTTTGGGGGGGTGAACAAATTCCTATGCCCCACAAATAACCCAGAGATGCATTTTAAATAAAAGGACACATTCTACTCATGTAAAAACATGTTGATTCCTGGACCGTCCGTGGGCTGCATCCGGCCCCTGGGCCTTACTTTGCCTACTCATGGCTTATGGGAAGCCCACAAGCAGAATGTCTCCAAACAGACAGAGAACAGACAAACATTTTCCCCAAATACATAGCAAATGCTATATCACATGGCATGCATGTGATCCCTCATAGTTTACCTGCCGCAATGAACAACTACAGCCACAAGATCATACATCCTATCTGGGTTTGTAGCATCTCCTGAAGTGTTGAAGAGTCGAAGCTCCAAAGGAAAGACTACGCGGTAGGAAAGTTTGGTATATCGATGCAGCTGGTCCATGTATTTAAATCTTTTCAAGTGCAGAGCAAGAATCATGGGCAACTTTTTTACTCGCATCCTAGGTCCACAAAGTAAGACCAAAAGAGAATGAGATGGTGGAGGGTGGAATCCATGTTACGAAATCACTCTGAATTCTAAGAAAGCTTGTTTAAAACAGTGAACATGGTAAGTTATTCAAATAAATGGATAGCTTTTTCAATATCAGTAAATCTGAAACATTACTCAGAACCTCTTTTGTGCAACATTGGGAAGAATCAGTGCGGCTGTTTGCCAACCTGCTGCCCTTTAGATGTTATGAACTACAACTCTCATCAGCCTCAGCCTACAAGCCCTCTTGTGCTGGCTGAGGTTGATGGAATTTGTAGTGCAAAATATGTAGAGGCCACAAGGTTGGTGAAGGCTGAGAAAGAGCATTACGGAGCACCTGGATTCAAAGCAGCTTCTTGTATGGCCCAAAAGCATCCGTCTCTCATCACAACAAGGAAAGCAGAAGAGTGAATGAACTCTGCCTTTTGGCTCTGGCTGCTATTGACTAAGAAATAAGAACAATTGATTTTCTCCTGTATCTGTGAGAAAAGGAGGAGGCAAAAGGGGTAACACTTATTCTTACCCAACCATCCAAGTCAGATGGCTTTAATTTGTTTTTGCAGGTTATCAGTCGGCATTTTCCAAAAGGAGAAAATATTGAACAGAAGATATTTGATTGGCTCTGCTTCAAACCACAAAATATGTTTCTGCTTTGTATTGAGAAATGACAGCTTTCTTTTACATAAGTCACACAGGATGAAGCTTAGCAGGGTCGCAGCCTCCACATGCAAACCTTCAAACACTCTGCATCAAGAATACGAAGTTTTGTGCCTCCCGAATTCTGCAACTTGCTGAGTTCAGACTCTTATTTTGCATTAATCATTCATCACCTTTTATAAAATAGGTTTGAACAATTGATTCAGATTCTGAAAGTCATGCACAGAGCTTCTTCAGGGCACCCTCAACCAGTGCCTGACTACTGGAAACTTAATTTAGTCATCCTACCAGCATTTGAGATTTCAGCAGGCATAGTTTCAAGAAATCCATCACAAAAGTGAGGCACCCCACAAGCAAGAAAAAAAGGGGGGTTTCAGGGTCAGAAAGTCTATGGAGTACAAATTGTTCCAAACTACAATAGGTTTGAAATAAATGCTGCTTTGTAGCACTGAGAATTACCACCACCACCATCAAAGCAGTAAACATGCAAATCATGTTTGGGGTTTTTCCTGTACTTATAGTATTGCAGAAGACACACCTGGCTCTCTATATAATGTATTGTCCCTAATTCAAACAAAAGAGAACTGTAACCCACATACCTTATTTTTTAATGAGAACCAGGGTGGTTTAATTATTAAAGTGCTGGACAAAGGAAGACATAGGTTCAGATTCCGATTGGGCTTTTCTATCACTTTTTCTCATCCTAATCTACCACACAAAGCTATTTTAAGGACAAAAGGAGATGGAGAACCATGCCTACTGCCTTGAGCAGATTGGAGGAAAAGTGACATACAATTAGAATAACCAATAGCTTTTAGGCTTACCTCTTTTGCGCTTCCTGTTTGCTGCCACACTGCTCACAGTAGTATTTATATTCACTGCATAGAGTCTCAGTATTACTGAATTCCCTGTAAAAATGGGAAGTTAAATAAGAGTTAGGACAGTTAGGGCAATTAGCCAAGAACTGTGAATCCCATTTTTCAAAAGCCAAAGCCATGCATCCCCTACTTTTGAAAATGTTGGTATCTCTGACATACGTTTTGTTATGTGAACGGAACTCAGTGAGTCCCAGTGCAAAACCAGGATGTGAGTCTTCTGCACCTCGCTCCTGTGCAAGTCATGTGACCCACACAAGAGCACAGCCCCCCAAAACAGGATGTCCCGGACAACTGATGGGCATATGCCACTGGCCCCCTAGGTGGGTTACATAGACCACCTATTGGCAACCACTGAGTTAGCACATTCAGGTTTTTCACCACCAACCAAGACTTCACCATCTGGCTGGGTTTCCAACAAAGATTAAAAAATACATTAAAATCTTTTAGTGTGGCAGCACCTCCATTCTGGAACTCCCTGCCTATTGATATCAGGCAGGCGCCTGCACCATACTCTTTTTGGCACCTGCTAGAAACACTTTTATTTAGACAAGCCTACCTAGATATTTAGAAAGGTGGTACAGGTTTTGTTTTTAATTTATTGGTAATTTTAATTTTTTGAAAGTTTTAAATTATTGTTGTTAATTCCTTTTCATAATTTTTTGTTGTTTTGCAAACCACATTGTTTTTACAATCAAGCAGTGTATAAATTTTATGAGATAAATAAATCTGTTTTTGATTTACACTTTAGCAAACTCAAGTTCACGGGAGAAAACCCACATCCCATCCGGCCCACAAACTGGACAGCCGGCAGGATGGGGCTGAGGCTTCTTCTGTCACGTGATTTATTCCGTCACATGTTCTTAAAGCTTCATTCCTCACATTTCTGCAGCGCAGGGATAGGGAACTTGTAACTCAACCCCCAGCAACTCCAAGGAGGGCTGAGAAATAAGACCTCTGGAAAGCCAATCATGAGTTGGATGAGGGTAATGCTATCAATGGCTACTAGTCACAACAGCTACTCTCTGCCTCCACAGTCAGAGGCAGTAATATCAGCTGCTGGAAACCACAGAGTGCTATCGCACTCATATCCAGCCCTGTTACTCAACTCAGTAGAAGGCAGGTGATGACCTGATTGATTGAACCAATATCCTGCCCTTCCTACCGAAGGAGCCCCAGGTGACTTTCTATGTTTCTATGGCTTCCTGTTTCTAGCATAAGTGAACTTGCTTGTTTTCATCCCTTCATTGGTGTGATGTGACCAATGGATTAAATGACAGTGCTTGGGCTCATGTCTGGAGGAAGCACATCCCCTAAGTCTGGATGCTCTGAGATAAGGGTGCTGAGTCATTCACCCTCCCATTGGTACATGTAGAGATGGGTATAACAATTTCTAGCTTTCATTATGTCTTGTGTGTGTCCTGATGTCCTGATGCTGTCAGGGTCCAACTCTGAATCTGTGAGAGTCAAGAAAAGAGGCTGTGTGTTTTACATAGTGGTAGTGCTAGCGGATTTATCTGTACACGTTATCTTTACTTCAAAGCCCAGAAGAACTTGATATAGAAGATAGTACTGTTTCACTTGGGACGCAGGTGGCGCTGTGGGTTGAAACCACAGAGCCTAGGGCTTCCCGATCAGAAGGTCGGTGGTTCGAATCCCTGTGAGGGGGTGAGCTCCCGTTGCTTGGTCCTAGCTCCTGCCAACCTAGCAGTTCGAAAGCACGTCAAAGTGCAAGTAGATAAATAGGTACCGCTCCAAGCGGGAAGGTAAACGGCGTTTCCGTGTGCTGCTCTGGTTCGCCAGAAGTGGCTTTGTCATGGTGGCCACATGACCCGGAATCTGTACGCCGGCTCCCTCGGCCGATAATGCAAGATGAGTGCTGCAACCCCAGAGTCGGTCACGACTGGACCTAATGGTCAGGGGTCCCTTTACCTTTACTGTTTCACTTTGCTTTGTATCTGGGGACTCTGGAAGCTGTTCAGCTGGGAGCAGGAAATCTCTGAAGACTCTGCTTGGGCTCCCTATGCTCTGCTGATACAGGACTGCCTCTTCCCATATGAACCTACTCGGACCCTGAGATCATCCTCTGAGGCCCTTCTTCATGTGCCTCCTCTGCGAGAGGTCAGGAGGGTGGCTCCCTGTCTGTGGAATGCTCTTCCCCAGGGAAGTTCACCTGGTGCCTTCACTATACACCTTTAGGCGCCAGACAAAAATGTTCCTTTTCAACCAGGGATTTGTCTGACGTGATCTACATTCTATACCCTTTTTGAAAATGCTGGCTCTTTGGGAGGTTTTTTAATTGAGTTGTTGGTTTTGTTTTGATTTTATGTATTTGATATTTTATGTGAACCACCCTGAGACCTTCAGGTATAAGGCAGTATAGAAATAAAATAAATAAAATGATAATGATAATGATAATAATAATAAATAATAATCATAACAATCATAATAATAAATAAATAAATAAATAAATAAATAATAATAATAATAATAATAATAATAATTGACTTGCACTAGTCACTAACATGCTTGCTATGTGGACTCTGGCTTTTCTCCCCACCCCACCCATTTGTCAAAATTTAGATGATAAGTTCCTTGAGGAAAGATACAACTTTTTAATGACACCACTCAGTAAAGCAGTATTCATGGTGACCTCCAAACATTTTTGACTATGACTCCAGCCAGCACAACCATAGCCAAAACATCACTGGCCATTTGTAAACAGAGGTTGGATTGCCACCTGTCAGGGATTTTTAAGCTGTAAATGCTGCACTGCAAGGGGTTGGGTTAGACCCTTGGGGTCTCTTCCAACTCTACAATACTAGGATTCTATGATCAGGAGGTTAGCAAAAGGCTACTGTAAAGTGTCATATATTGACAGGACTACACAAGTGTTTATCTGGGAAGCTCTTGAGGTGTTTGGTTTTTTAAAAAAAAACTTACCTCAAACAGTGTGTTATCGATGTATTTTGTTCCACATCAACTGAAAGGTCCAGAAAGTCCTCATCTTTGCTGCTAACCTTGAAAAGTAAAAGAAAAAAAGAGGCAGGGTAAATGGAATAAAAATAAGCAAGTTTAGAAATGCTAACAACATAAGAAAAGTCTACTGAATCAGGCCACTGGTCCATCTAGTCCAGTTCTCAAAATGGCAAATCAAGTGTCTGTGGGAAATCTACAAACAGGATGTGAGCACAAAAGCACACTCGCCTCTTGCATTTTCCAGCAACTGCTATTCAAAAGCATAACTGCTTCTGACTGTGGAGGCACAGCACGGCCACCATGGTTAGTAGTCATGTTTTAAGTTTAAGAAAGAAGACATCTTTAATACAGGCAACTTCTGGTTTAGGCATGTCGGAATAATGTGCAATCGTGCACACTTCTTCCAAACCCATCACACACTGCCAAACCTGGAGGTAGCCCCCAAACACCACAAAAACGTAATGGACAGAGTGGGGGCAAGCGGGCTTATGAAAGCTCCGCCAACACATGCAGAACCCCCGCACAGAACGATTGCCTGTACTCAAATGGAAGTATGAGTAGGGGGGGCCACAGAAGCAATGAAAAGTGGTAGGAAGGGGAGCACTAAACAGGAGTGCCCAAGAATCCTTGGCAATACTGCACAAAATGATGGACACAGCTCTTTGATCTCATGCAGTCAAGCATCATTTGACACCCGGCATCCTCTCGCACTCATAAATCAATACCACAGCTTATAACAGATTCATATGCTGTCAGCTTTTCCCAACCCAATAGCCTCCAGATACTGACTGGGGCTGACAGAAGTTGTAATCTCAAACATCTGGAGGGCATTAGGCTGAAGAAGGCAGCTATGGATCACTGGCTTTCTATGAATGGGTTGCAACCCCCAAATTAGTCATGACCTGACCTCAGTAGCGGCATACCAGTTCCACTAACATTTGTTTTTTTATTAATTTTTTCATCCTTATTTTTTTAAAGAGATAAACAGAAAGCCAGGGAAGAAAGGAAGGCAAGGAAGAAACAGACAACAAAATTACGTGACATAACTCCCCCTGCCCCCTGCACATCCCAGGGATTGTAGTTTGCTGTATGTGCTAAGAATTCTGTTAAGACACGTCTCCGTCCCCACACTACAATTCCTAGGGTTTTTCTGCAGAGAAGGAATGACTGTCAAACTGGTATGTCTGCAGTGAGAAATACAGACAAGGAATAATTAAAAGATGCTAAAGAATCTGAGCCCCAAGAATACTGAGCCCCATGCTGTCTCTTATTGGAACGGCTCTCTACTTATACTGGGGAACATGTTGGATCAATTGCTGGACTTCAGCTCCCTTCAGCCCTGACTAGTTCCCCTTCCCTGCTGTAATAAAACTTCCATGTTTAGAAGCTATTGTATTTTAAATCTGGTGCTCAAACCAACCAACCAGGAGGCAGGCTATTGCCCTCATGTCCTGGTGTGGGCTTCCTAGAGGAATCACAATGGGAAGCTGCAAAAGGGTTCCGGTCTAAGGTTCACATTGCTGGTTAGAGTTAAAGGTTTCAGGTCTGAAAACGTTGAAGACTGCTGCAGATAAGAGCATAAGAGGAGCTTGCTGGATTAGGCCAGGAACCCATCTAGTCCAGCATCCTATTCTCAGAGTGGCCAGACAAGATTCTTGTGAGAAACCAGCAAGCGGGATCTAAGCACAAGAGCACAGTCCCCTCCTATGTTTTCCAGCAACTGGTATTCAGAAGCATTGCTACCTCCAACTGTGAAGGCACAGCACAGCCATCATGGCTAATAACCATCAATAGGCCTCTCCTCCATTAAACTGTCTATTCCTCTTTTAAACCCATCCAAGCTGGTGACAATCACCGCCTCCTATGTGAGTGAGTCCCATAGTTTAACTATGCACTGCATAAAAATGCTTCCTTTTATGTGTCCCGAATCTTCCAGATAGCTGCTCAGCCTCTTCTCAAAATAAGGGGCAGTTGCAGGCTACATGTAGTTTCATCCATTCAGAACACCTCCCCATATAAAATGACAAACTAAGCATAACACCATTTGTCCAATCAGCAATTCCATTGGTGCAAATGGAAGCCTTCTTTCCAGTGCAAAGGCATGTGCAACTTTCCCCACCCAACCCAGATGGCGACTGCAGCTGGGCATGGTCAGGTTTAAAGTCCTACCTACTACTCCCTTGACTGGCTTTGAATTCAGCTCACCTGTGATTGCTTTTTTATATATTTAAAAACAAACCATTCACACAACTATTAATTGTGTGAATGGGGTTATATTTAGTTTGGCCTTTGGAAAGCCTTGCATTGGTAACAGGCAAGTGCGGAAGAACCGAATTTTCACAACTTGGGCCATGTTGGCTGAGAAGATCCCTTTAGAATGGAGCAGATATCAAAACCAATGCTATTTTTAAAGCACATTAAGTTTAAAAGCCCACACGAGATTCCCCCCTCTGCTTAGGACTTTACTTTTCCGAAATAGGTCAGGATCTAGAGAGCTATTTTAGGAGTCCCAACGCGTGTGTGTGTGTGTGTGTGTGTGTGCGCGCACACACACACACACATACACACACACACTCTCTCTCTCTGCTTTGGAAGCTCATTTCTTGTTTTCAAAGGTAATTCACCATATAGCAGAAGGGACTCTTTGAGAAACACATCCAAAGCAAGTCATGTAGTTCCTTGGATGCAGGACATGCTGATTGACTGGATTTGTTCCAGGAAACTATGCAAATTAATGGCTGGCTGACTTAACTGGTTCCTATTTCAATCTTCTTCAGACTGAAATGCATCTTAAGAAGAGCCCTGCTGGATCAAGTGAAGTAGATTTTAACTTCAAACCTGTTTCCAAGAATGATAAGGCAGATGTATCAAGAAAGTCTAAAGTATGATGGCAAAAACCAGCAAAACTGGTAACACTGACTGTTCCATATAGTTGCCATGGCTTATAGCCATTTGACTACTCCGGCCTTTGCCTGCCTGGTGCCCTCCAAATATTTTGAACTACAATTCCCATCAGGGTATCGGCTGCAGCTGATAGGAGCTGCAGTCCAAAACATCAACAGCGTATCAGGCTGTGGAGAAGGCTGCCCTGGTTATCTTAGACAGGTGACATCCACACCACACATTGAAGCACATGGCTTTCAGTTCCCAGAATCCTGGGAGCTGTGGTTTACCCTTAACAGATCTGAAATACAAAGCGCCATTAACAAATGACATTTTCCAAGCTTCTTTGCGGGGAGCCTTACACATGAAATGTGCTTTAAATGTATGCTTTAAATGTATGGTGTGGATTAACTTAGAATGTTCTTGGGAGAAAAGCAATGACAAACCTAGACAGCATCTTAAAAAGCAGAGACATCACCTTGCCGACAAAGGTCCGTATAGTTAAAGCTATGGTTTTCCCAGTAGTGATGTATGGAAGTGAGAGCTGGACCATAAAGAAGGCTGATCGCCGAAGAATTGATGCTTTTGAATTATGGTGCTGGAGGAGACTCTTGAGAGTCCCATGGACTGCTAGAAGATCAAACCTATCCATTCTTAAGGAAATCAGCCCTGAGTGCTCCCTGGAAGGACAGATCGTGAAGCTGAGGCTCCAATACTTTGGCCACCTCATGAGAAGAGAAGAATCTTTGGAAAAGACCCTGATGTTGGGAAAGATTGAGGGCACTAGGAAAAGGGGACGACAGAGGACAAGATGGTTGGACAGTGTTCTCGAAGCTACGAACATGAGTTTGACCAAACTGCGGGAGGCAGTGGAAGACAGGAGTGCCTGGCGTGCTATGGTCCATGGGGTCACGAAGAGTCGGACACGACTAAACGACTAAACAACAAACTTAGAATGATTCTCCCCACCACCACCTCCAAAAGTAGTCAGCATATTCATACCTTCTTACTTGACTCATTTTTCATTTCATTAGCATACTAGCCATGAAGCTGAATATACAAGACCTTTGCTGGAATACCTAAGACATGGCACCAATCACCTACCTTGATGGTCTTGGTGTTACTGGGTTTCTGGAACCTGCTTTTTAAAAAAATCATTCATCCTCCCAAGCTTCTGGAGTTATCTGATTGTTCAAGGTCTCTGTGTAGTTAATGGCCATTGCAAAGAAAGTTTGCTTGACACTTTTCTTTTAATTTTTTTGGCTGCTGCTGTGTTCCTATTTTATTTAAACTGTGTTTTATTGGTTAGATATAGCAATTGTTTTGTTTAAATATTATTTGTATCCCATTATGGGATCAATAATGAATGAAGAGCACACTTAAAATGTAATAAAACAGGTAAGACCAAAGTTATCACCACACTAGACTCCCCAGCATCTACCACAGGGATGGAGAATGTTTTTCAGCCTGGGGGCCACATTCTATTTGGGCAACCTTCTGGGGGCCTCATGGCACTTGGTGGGTGGTGCCAGAGGTGAAGCGGGCGAATAAACAGATGTGAATTTCTAGCATTCATCAGGCAAGCGTGCTAGGACACATTCTAGCAAAGCAAAAACACTCAAGGATGATGAGAAGCAAGTCTGGTAATGGATGTGGCCTAGGAAGAGTTATAAGGACCAGATCAGGCATCCCCAAACTTCGGCCCTCCAGATGTTTTGGACTACAATTCCCATCTTCCCCAACCACTGGTCCTGTTAGCTAGGGATCATGGGAGTTGTAGGCCAAAACATCTGGAGGGCCGCAGTTTGGGGATGCCTGGACCAGATGGAGAAGCCTGGAGGGCCAGATTTGCCCCCCCTCCCCCGGTGAGGTTCTTCACCTCTGATCTAATACTTACTGACACATCACATTTCTTGCAAAACTGCTTTCCTACATCATTATGGGGCCTTGTGCCCCTTCTGTCTGCCATCCCATAACAGAGTAAATTATTGCAAACAACACACAATAAAAGCCCCACCTCTGTGATCATGAGGAATCAAGAAGTGAAAAACAGGCATGCACAGGAGGTGGTAGCATAAGTCTGAATCACACCTCACCAAGGGAGAGTGGTCACTGGGTGACTTTAGTCCAGTTATGGTCTCTCAGCCTAACCTACCAGGGTTGTTGTGAGGATAAAACTGGGAAGGGGAACCACGGATACCACCTTGAGCTTGTTGGAGGAAAGGCAGAACAGAAATGAACAAATAATAATAATAAAAGAAAATAAGTCATACTCTGAGTAGGCCCACTGAAATCAATGGACCAACATACTCTAATGGCTTATTATTGGATAAGGAAGAGCTTTGGGGGATTTAAAGAACAACAACATACAGCTTCACAGTTAAGACATCTGGTTTCATTGGTTAGTGTCCCCTGGAAGATTTCATGGACCCATGTGAGGTCCACCTTCTCCCCTTTGTGACTCTCAATGCTTCCGTTCTGCAGCTTGCCATTTTGCTTTTCCTGCTTCCTCTCTTCTTGTAGCAAGTCAGCAATCGTGTTCAGCAGGTAGTTCAGGAACTCGTGTGCGTCTTGTTGCATGTAGTTGTCGAAGAGTTCTGGCAATGAAGATGTGCAAGACAAACAAAAGGAAGGGCTATTAAAATGCCGTTAGGCCACTCGCAGTATACAGTTTCAGTTACTTCCAAGATGAAGTATGGTGGGGAGGAAGGGGGTGAAATGCACTGCGTAATACTGTTCCTCTTAATCGTGCCACATGATATTGGTGTCCACTCTGCCTCATTAAGTCTGGAGAGTTATTTAGAGACCGACAATGGACACAAGGCTTAGGTAAGACACAGCTGACTGGGTGAGGCACAGAGCGCTTTTAAACTAAGCTGGATTGATTGCTGTATGTATTTTTATACACATATATTAGATCTAGCAGAGAAAGTGCAGATCCACTATGGAGATTCCCAGTACTAAGGCATATCATGCCTTAAAGAACTTAGAAGCAGGATACCTAGCATACCATTTCCCCTCAAACATTCCTGGCCAATGGACAAAGCCTTGCTGCCTATACTGAAGCCCCTGGGATGGATACTGCACTGTGACATTTAGGGAGTGGGTTTTCTTAGAACAGGTACCAAGCTTCTGGACACCCTCCCAAGGGCAGAAGGTGGTGGAAACAGTAGTTACTTTTAAATGCCTCTTGAAAACACACTCCCCTGTTTCAGCATTCAATATTCAGGCTGTATCCTATTGTTCACAAAATTAGTAAAAGGGAACAAAGAATTAGAAGTTGCTATCTGTTGTCTGTTGTCTCTCAATTTAGTTAATTTTCGCATCACTTTAATTTTCCAGACTTCCATTAACCCTCTTTCAACACTAGATATGTACATTCATGCCATCCCTTCAGGATGGTAAATTTCAGCACTTGTCAATAAGTGCCATATCAGCAACTAATATCCCATCTCAATTATCCAGGTAATGGGCAGGATCCAGGCTAAAGCAGCTGCACTCAAGTCCCATTTATTTCAATTGGGACTATTTCAATGGCCATCTTGTCCCATTGATCTCAGCAGGATCTAAATTATAAATAGTTATAAACAGTTCTAACTTACGTTTTATTGTGGGTGTGCATTGGGAGGGGTGAATAACAAAGCGAACTGGAGTGAATTGGTGAGTGGCTTCTTCTCTCCTGCAGTGAGATCAGGGACCCACCCAACAAACCTCACATCACTCTGCTGTGACCCATGCTTTTTTATAGTTTTGTTATTGTAAATTGTTTTAAACTGTTATTACAATTGTGCTTTAATATTGTAAGCTGCTCTGGGACAATAGGATGAAGGGCGGGTACTTAACAACAACAACAACAACAACAACAACAACAACTTGTATGTATGTATGTTTGTTTGTTTGTTTGTTGCATTTATCTAACACCTTTTTCTCTAAGGAGCTCAAAGTGGTTTACGTGGCTCTCTCCTCCTTGTTTAATCGCCACAACAACCCTAAGAGGTAGGTTTGGCTGAGAGGCAGTGACTGGCCCAAGGACACCTAGTGAGCTTCATGGTCAAATAAGGATTTGAACTCTGGTCTCCCAGGTTCCAATTCAACACTCAAATCAATACATCTCCCTCTCTGCCCGCCCGCCCACCCCCACGTCTCCATGTTCCTCTAGGAAGCAGCTCCCAAGCCACTAAAGTAACACCTGAAGGGCCCCCAAGGATGCATAACACTGAAGTGGAGATTTAAGAAGTCTAGTTACCGTTTTCTTTCCGCAGCCGGGAAATAAATTTCTTGGGAGGGATGACCCCCACCTTCTTCTTTTGTGAGGTGATGCTGTTGAAAAGGTCTGAGAGGCATGTCAAAAGGCTTTCCTTTTTGCGCGGCTGGACCTTGTAGGCCAAAACCTTTTCCCGAAATGGACGACAAAAGTAAAGTGCCTGCAGAACAGAGTTGCAGTAGCAGGTATTCCCAAACTGAATGAAAGAAAACCGGGGAAAGGGGGGGGGGGAAGAAAGAGAGCAAATATATATTCAAGGTCTACTAAAGGGGGGGGAGGCAAAAAGTACCTGAACTACCTGCAGTGAAAGGGAGTGAGGGAAATAATCAGAGTATGACGGAGGCTGACTACACAATGCATGTGATTTCATGAAATGGGATGGAGGCTAGCTTTAAATTATCTGTTTACTGTATTGGCCTGAAAATAAGGCGCACTCCCCAACCCCCACCCCAAATTCCGACTGTGAAAAGTTAAAAGTGTGGCTTATATTCAGAACCAAGCGCTGCGCTCCCAGCTCCTGGCACTACCACCCTGAACGGGGGATGGGGGGCAGCCGATGCCAGCTTGGGGTGGGGGGTGGTGCCAGGAGTTGGTAGTGCTGGAAGTCAGGCGCACAGCGCGCTCAGAACCGAGCACTGGCACCGGCGTGGGGAGCAGGGCACCGAGCGCTGGCTGCCCCCCGTTCAGGGTGATAATGCCGGGAGGCGGGCCGCACCTACAAATAATACTTGAATTTTAAAGGTACGGCTTATTTGTGGGTGTGGTATTCAGACCAATACGGTATTATAACTGTATGGCTGCCCCATTCTCAGGTAGTGAAATGGGAAGGGGGGGTTAGGGTCCAAAGAGTAGGTGCTACCACACTAAATGACCAAATTCTTACAAATGTGGAACAGGTATTATGTGGCACCTGTGCCAATCAATTTTAATTTTATCTGTGTTTTTGTTTGTTTTTGTGTGTGTATACACACACACACACACACACACACACACACACACACACCACACACACACCAGTTCAGGACTGTCAGGAACCACGAGTCTATGCAAGTGTCTGGATTCAGTGCAGTCCAATGATAGGTTTTTAAATCTTCTTTTAGAGGCCAAATCCCTGAAAGCATAGCGAACCTCCCAAAGTGGGCCCCTGTTACAACATCAGATATCGAGAACCGGGTAGCCCAACTGCAACAGGGGAAAGCCCCAGGTGCAGACTTAATACCCGCAGAGGCCATCAAAAATAACTTGGACTTTTGGGCTCCTACCCTAGCCTCACTTTTCACCGGCATAAACACCTATGGACATATTCCCAAAGACTAGGGACTCTCAATCATATATTAAAAAGGCAAGAAAGATGATCCTGCCAATTACAGACCAATCAGTCTCCTTAACATAATAAGTAAAGTGTATGCAAGACACCTGCAACAGAAATTTCAAGACTGGCTACAACAAGAAAATATACTTGCAAATGAACAAGCGGGATTCAGAGAAGGATGCTCGACCATTGACCAATGCTTAGTTCTCCAACACCTAATAGAGAAGTACCGTATATTCTGGTGTATTAGACGCCTGGCCGTACAAGACAACCCCCCAAGCTTTCCTGTTAAAATATAGAATTTGTGATATACTCGCCATGTAAGACTACCCCGTCCATCCGTAGGCTGGACATCTGCTAAACCGGTGCGGGGACTCACCAAGCGGTGCCAGAAATCGTGTCTGCGCAGCCGCAGAATCGATTTCCGATGCCGCAGACATCTTGGCAATGGGCAGCACGGTGCCAGAAATTACTTCTGCGCATGTCCGGAAGCCAAAAATCGCATCTGGACATGTGCAGAAGCAATTTCTGATGCCGCGTTGCCCATTTCCAAAATGTCCACAGCACCAGAAATCGCTTCTGCAGCTGCACACATACGATTTCTGGCGCCGCTCGGCCAGTCCCTGCGCCGGTTTAGCGCAGCGCGCAGGGGTCTTGCCCAGCAGATTCAGCACCTGGCTCCAGATTCAGTACCTGGCGTATAAGACGACCCCCGACTTTTGAGACAATTTTCCTGGCTTAAAAAGTCATCTAATATGCCGGAATATATGGTACTCATCTAGTAATACTGTCTCTCTCTATGTGGCCTTCATCGACTTCAGAGCAGCCTTCGACTCCATCTCCAGAACAAAGCTGTGGGAAAAACTGGAGCCCTCCACACTAGACGCTTGCTACACACACTACATGAAGGGACCTTGCTAAAAGTGTGCTATAACTCCCACTGCCATCTATCCAACGCAATAGAGACCGAGAAGGGAGTGAAGCAAGGATGCATATTGGACCCATCTTTATTCAATTTTTATATAAATGACATGATTCCCCACCTCCACAATATAAATTTCCACCCTCCAAAACTCGCAGGAAAGCATATTCTGGTGCTGCTTTACACAGATGATGTAACAATCCTCCCGAGAACACCAATAGGCCTTTGAAGAGCCGTGAAAACACTGGCAGCATATTGCAAGGAGGGCCAATTGGAGCTCAATAACCAGAAAACCAAAATTATGGTTTTTGCCAAGAGGCCCAAACCACGTTCATGGTACATCAATGGTCACAATATCGAGCAGGTCACCTGCTTCAAATACCTGGGTATAGCCCCACATTCACTGGGAAGCAGAAAAGCCCATGGTGACTGCGTTGCAGGGAATGCCCAGAGAAGCGCAAATGCTATCCTCAAGTACCTCGGGACAAAAGGTGGACACTATATACCTGCAGCCCTCAAACTGTTTGAGGGTAAATAGATGTTATATGGTGCCCAATTAGGCCCCTCCGCCAACTGCGCACCACTAGAATTGGTACAATAGAAATTCTTAAGATCTGCTCTACAAGTGCCTAAACACCTCGCCAATGCTACTATATGTCTTGAAACTGAATCCATAAGAATTGAGGCCAGAGTGTGGATCGCCACTCTTAATTACTGGTTGAACCTATCTTTCTTCCCGAGCGGCCTTGGTCCCCTCACTATTAAGGACGATTTCCAATCAACATGGAAAAGAGCAGTGAAAAATATAATAACTATTCTAGGCTTCAACACAGTTTTTACTTGACATGGGGCATGAACAAGCTAAAAGAAACTTTAAATAGCGTGTGGAAGACACAGAACGCCAAGCAGACCTAGCCAGGTCCCCAAAAATTCTAATCAGTGAAACCAAAAGATACCTTACCTCCCAAATGCCATATATAGAATCATAGAATCATAGAGTTGGAAGAGACTACAAGGGCCATCCAGTCCAACCCCCTGCCAAGCAGGAAACACTATCAAAGCATTCTTGGCATATGCCTGTCAAGCCTCTGCTTAAAGACCTCCAAAGAAGGAGACTCCACCACACTCCTTGGTAGCAAATTCCACTGCCGAACAGCTCTTACTGTCAGGAAGTTCTTCCTAATGTTTAGGTGGAATCTTCTTTCTTGTAGTTTGAATCCATTGCTCCGTGTCCGCTTCTCTGGAGCAGCAGAAAACAACCTTTCTCCCTCCTCTATATGACATCCTTTCATATATTTGAACATGGCTATCATATCACCCTTTAACCTTCTCTTCTCCAGGCTAAACATACCCAGTTCCCTAAACCGTTCCTCATAAGGCATCGTTTCCAGACCTTTGACCATTTTGGTTGCCCTCCTGTGGACACGTCC
Organism: Zootoca vivipara; assembly: GCF_965207765.1. NCBI lineage: Eukaryota > Metazoa > Chordata > Lepidosauria > Squamata > Lacertidae > Zootoca > Zootoca vivipara. The sequence continues at coordinate 28,087,823 of NC_142585.1, read as the reverse complement.
CAGCTTGTCAGTATCCTTTTTGAACCGTGGTGCCCAGAACTGGACACAGTATTCCAGGTGAGGTCTGACCAGAGCGGAATACTTCCCTTGATCTAGATGCTATACTCCTATTGATGCAGCCCAGAATTGCATAGGCTTTTTTAGCTGCTGCATCACACTGTTGACTCATGTCAAGTTTGTGGTCTACCAAGACTCCTAGATCTTTTCACATGTACTGCCAACCTTGAAATCTCAAAACAGTGAAGGGCTTTCACTCTGGCCTGTTGTCAGGCCCTCCCCATAGCCATTCAGGAAGGCCGTTATAGGAAGACACCATATGAGAAGAGGAAATGGCCATATGGCTCTGGGCAGCAGAAAACAATGGAACATGCCCTTTTCCAATGTCAGTACTACGTAGACATACAAGCCAGGTTTATCCTGCCTATCCTGCTAAATTTTCCAGGACACACAGAACAACTCAACATCTCTCTACTACTCCAGGATGAAAACCCAGATGTTACATACTCAGTTGCTAGATTTTGTGCTGCCAATGGTGGATATTCGCCGAAGGATGGTTTGTGCTACAAACCAGTCCTAAACTGAAGGCCCATATTGCAAGACTGATATTCCCCTAAGCTCCACCCCTTATAGTTGTTTTAACTGTGGGTCTTTAATTCATATCTGTTTTAATTATCAGTTCTTATTCACGAATCTGTGTTTAATCTCATATTCACACGTTTTATCCAATGCTTATTTCTTTGTTCTTATTTGCTTTAACAAGTACCTGTTTAAATCCTTACTGCGATTTTATTCATGTTTCTCTTATGCTGGTCTGTGACTGTAATAATGTTTATTCATTCACTCAATCTTCTTTTTTAGAAATAAAAAATTGGTATTTTTTTTTTTTTATTTAGGCCATGGATCCTTTAGCAATGATAGACTACGTGTCCTCCTCCTCTTGGTATTCACTTAGTAAATCACGTAACTGTATCCTATATTTTTTCCCCTGGAAACTATGACAACTCACTAAAAAAAACAGTTTTTCTTTATCCCCTGCCCCTGAAACCGGTTCATTATTAAAATTCAATAAAAATATATTTCGAAAAATGGGAGTGGGATTGGAAGGGAAAGGCAGCTTTACTGTTGGCAACAAATGTTCTTGCTACCTATTACAGTATTCCCCTCCCTGAATGCCCCTTGGAACAATGCTACATGATTGTGCAACACTGTTCCAAGAATTTTGGGCGGTTGGGTTGAACTGTGGGTAGTAGATCCCATAATAAAAACATCAACAACAGAAAAGGTAGAGGGCTCAGCTGTGTGTGTAGCTTCAACCCCCTCCACAATTTTAAACCAAGAATTCTCAAGAGAACTTTTGGCTCAGGTCTAAAATTAGATATCCTGTGATCTTGAAAATAGTTCCATAACAGTTGAGCAAGTGGGGAATAAACATTCTTACTAGCATCAGAAAGGCTAACCTGATTGCACAGATTGTGGCAAAGCACCTGGTTTGTGTGAAGGTCACAGTTCACAATCTCTTCTCTCTCACCAGTTGAAGGAGGTAGAATAACAGAATCACAGAACTGGATGGGAACCCAAGGTCAACTAGTCAAATCCCCTGAAGGGGCAGGAAAAGAGGAGAGTCCTGCTAGCCAGTGTAGAAGCAACTGCTGGCTAAATGGACTTATGGCCTGACTATAATTCAGTCTCATATGCACACTCTCAAAGGAGGAGAACTCAGAAATAAATAGCACATACTGTGGAAACAAAGTCATTGGTGCAACATTTAAAATTGCTCTAGCTCTGTTAAACAAGTTGTGTTTCCCATTTTGGTCAGCCTTCCTCAACCTCATCCTGATGCATTTATAAGATCTGGAACAAGGAATTCTAGCGTAACTGGCGGGGGCCTGGGTGAAGACAACCCCCCCCCTTCTTGTAAAGCTTTGTGATGTGGTTTGGCAGAGAAAGAAAGAAAACAATTGTCCTGCTAGATGCCACTCAAGAGGGAGCAGTCACAATGCTCTTGCCGTGGGTTAAGACTAGTAAGCAGCTAGCTGGCTTGTGGGGTGGGCAAAGATTGTGGTTTCTGACACACAGTGGTGCCGCTGAGAATACCCACCTCTCGCCCCAAAATATGAAGCTGATATGATTGCTCCAAATAATCAAGCAAGCTGAGGTTTTCCCTCTGGGTCAGCTTATAGTGGGGATAGGTGGGTGGGAAACAATTCAAATTTGCTGGTGTTTGACAGGGAAAGATGCCTTTGGGGGCAAAATGAGACATCCAGTTCACATTTCCTGTTTACAAGGATATATTGGCAATGTGCCGGAGATAGCTAGAAGCAGCTGTTTTGCATCTGTCACATTTGAAGGCTGTCTCATTTCATGGAAAAAAGGAGGATAGGGGCTGATGAGATACAGAATCTAGCAAGGAAGGATGCATCCTGGAGTGCTTTACCCTCAAACCACTGAAGAATTAGATCCCTTTCTACATCAACAGAAGTCAGCTTGCCAGTTGTAAGAAATATGGCACTTTCATCCCTCCCCCAAAGACACTGCCAAACATGTCACAGCATGATGGTTCCTTCACATCATCTGCTGGGCCAAGCTGAAGGAGGGCCCAACTGGGAAAACTCCACTGGACAACACTCCAAGGACACAATAGTGGCGGGAAAATAATGTTTGCCACCATACCTGCAACAGAAAAGGTCTAAGACCAACAGCTCATCACAGAACCATCAACTGCCTTAGAGAATCAACTGTTGGGGCAGTTCCTACCGTATGGCTGCTGAAGACCTGCATGCTCCAAGAGAAATGAAGGACCACAGGCCAGGGAGCACACATATCACCAGCTCCCAGTTGGCGTGAGAGGCCTCTATGGGACTTTGTTTTACAGTATATCATGTATTTGTTTTAGTGTTTTAATATTGTGAACTGCCTTAGTTGCCTTGGAAGAAAGGTGATAGGTAGAAACATCAACATACCACCGATGCTCCCTTCCATTGTCCCTGCTGGTAATAAGTGCTCTGAATGGACATAGCAGGGGGGGGGCTGATTCCCCCCCCCAAATAAAGTAATAATAGAAATACTTAACTAACTGACTGATCACATTGGTTCTTCTCCCCCCCCCCAAACAAAAGTCCTGCCCCTTCCTAACAAAAATCCTGGCTACGCCCATGGTGCTCTGTGAATCCTGCTACAGCTTCCCTACCAATCTGCTGTTTATAATTAGGGCACCCTGGAAAAAAGTGAAAACTGCAGCATTTATGTACTTGCTGAATGAAAAACTCTAACTTACTAGATCATAAAGCCAAATACAAGTAATGTGTGCAAAATGTATTTCATTTAATTAATTAATTAATTAATTCTGCCTGGAGTGATCTTGCTGGTACATGGTTTTCTAGTTGTGTCATCCGAGTTTTCAACCTCCAATAAGGGTCCTAGAGATATAAAAGCATGCAACCCCAATGGAAGATTCATGCTATCCAGTGCTAGGTCAACATATCCACCCTGCCCAACACTAGCCATTTGTACAGGGCCCATACATAGACTGCACAGGTCCAATTAAGCCCCTCAAAATTGGGGAGAGGGGGAAAAATCTACACTTGCCCAGTCATTTCTAGCAATGAAGAAGTTTTCGTAAATTGACAGAAATAAGGAGCTGATTCTTTCAGACTGTCAGTGTAATACAAATAGAAAGCCATGCCAGTAAAAGTGTTTGCGGGTTAGTTAACTTATTTTGAACTTTTATTTTCTTGTTTTTCACGTCTGAAGGCTTTCCAAACAGCTAGCAGTAATTCAAAAGCACACAGAGACAACAATAAAAGTACAGCACCTAATGTTCTATAGCATCAAGCAAACTAAAGAACATAAATATCTAAAAGGTCATAAACAGGTTTTCACCTGAGGCAGAAAGGACATCAGTCCTGTTGCCAGGCAAGCCTTCCTGATTCCAAGACTGGGGAATCACAACTCATAAGGCCCTGTCATAGTTCAACTCTGACTGTCAACACCAAGCGTGATAATAATACCTAAAAGGTAAAGGGGGCCCTGACCATCAGGTCCAGTCGTGTCCGACTCTGGGGTTGCGGCACTCATCTCGCTCTATAGGCCGAGGGAGCCAGCGTTTGTCCGCAGACAGCTTCTGGGTCATGTGGCCAGCATGACAAAGCTGCTTCTGGAGAACCAGAGCAGCGCACAGAAACGCTGTTTACCTTCCCGCCGGAGCGGCACCTATTTATCTACTTGCACTTTGACGTGCTTTTGAACTGCTAGGTGGGCAGGAGCTGGGACCGAGCAACGGGAGCTCACCCCGTTGCAGGGATTCGAACCGCCGACCTTCTGATCAGCGAGCCCTAGACTCTGTGGTTTAACCCACAGCGCCACCTGGGTCCCAATAATACCTAGGTGTGTGTATACCCCCGTGTAGAAGACTATTTTGGGGGACTACAATTTAAGAAAATGGGGAGAGATGGCTCAGAGTTGGTGAGCTTCTTTTAGGGAGGATTGCTCAAAGTTATTGAGCTTTTCTTTTTTGGGGGGGGGGTATGCCGATAATCACTCACCCAGCTGACAAACACTACCAATCGCATGCACCACGGAACACACCAAGCATATGCCGGCTCACCCCCAGAAGCCAGCAACTGCACACCCACTTGTCACAGCAGCAGCCAATCCACAACAGCCCTTCATGCAAAGAAACACAACCCATCTGATTTACACAGCAACAGCTGTGTATCCAAATCCAAGGCAGTCCTTGCAGCAGACACTATTCACCCACCCAATCGCCGCTGACAAACTCCTGCTCGCGGGTGCAACCAATCCCCTGTCCCCCCTCTGCACTATCCATGTATAAGACAACCTCCCATTTTTAACATTAATTGTGAGTAAAAAAACAACTTGTCATACATGGAAAAGCACAGTATCTAGATATATAGATATATATTCGTTCATTCTAGGCATAATATATCTAGGCAGGTTCAAGCAAGAGAACCTGCCTAGATATATGTACGCTAGTTTCAATATATTTAGGGACTTACAAGAGTAGAAGCAGTACATTAGAATGAATTTAGAAATGGGCCTGCAGCCAGAACAGTTCCTTTGATCTGGCAAGATGTGATCCATATGACCATACCTTCTCCACAGATGTTTCCAAAAGGCAGCCCTCAAGTGGGTGTTAAAAATTCCATAGAGGTCCATTATTACTTATTTGTTAAGCAATTTGAAGACAGAATCATTCACATCCACAGTGACTTGGATGCCACTTTGTTTGCAGAATTGCCAATGAATGTGCTCAGAGCATTGCCTAGTCATGTATTGTTGAATGAGTTTCAGTCCTGAAACCTAGACACAGATAAATTGCCTGGAGCAATGTGGATCATCTCCTGCCTGCTAGATCAGACCAGAAGCCTATCTAGCCCAGCACAAAATTGAGCTCCTACCCAAAAGGAGAAAATACATAGGTACATGGACTGAATGATCCTCAGGGTCCCTTCCAACCAGTCGTAGAAACTGAGATATGAAAGCTAGGACTTAAATGGCATCTTAAACCTAGGTTATGGGAGCAACAACAGAATGTCTAGGCACACTTATTTATAATGAAAATACAAAGCTGAAAATGAATGAACTGCAGCTAAAATATTATGTTCATTTTTCACATGGTCTAGTCCAGGCATCCCCAAACTTCGGCCCTCCAGAAGTTTTGGACCACAATTCCCATCTTCCCCGACCACTGGTCCTGTTAGCTAGGGATCATGGGAGTTGTAGGCCAAACACATCTGGAGGGCCGCAGTTTGGGGGTGCCTGCCCACCCCCTAATATTCTTAAGAGGTCTCTTCTCTAGTCTTCAGAGAGTAGCTGGGAGTTGGGAGGCAGAAAAAGACCCTCATTTCCTTCCACTCTGCAGTTTTAATCTGAAATCTTAGACACAGTATTGCGCCCAGAGCTCAGAAACTACTCACACTAATGAAATTCCCTGTCACAAAATGCACCTAGAACAATGGGAGTTTCGAACACTGCTTCTAAACCTACAGTTCTATGATTCTGTCATATGTCTTACCTCTTTATTTCTCTGCTACAAGGCTCATAGCTTCAGAGAGGCAATTTAAATTAGGATAACATCGAAGTAGAAAAGGGTTAAATACTTCCTCTAACACTAATGCACTGATCAAAACTGGAGTGCTCTGCACCTGCTTCAAAGTTGAATGTTTAGCATTTGCTTAAATCCTGAAGATTCATGATATCTCCCATGTCACATCTCAGAAGCAGCCAAACAGGCAACAAAGAAGCAGGAAAAAACCTCAGCTTGCTCTAAAGCACTTGAGAGACCTGCAAGAAAGCTTTAGCCTCGGAGCTTAAAACCTGGCTGTAAAGGGAGCAAGTTGTCACGGTGCTGGGCTCTCGCAGCCATCCCATATGCGTCTAAGATGATAACAAGTGGAAATGCAGCCTTTAAAACTTGGCACCCTTCCAGGAAATAATGCTGCCTTTCAAATCATTACAAAACATGACAGAGGAACTGTAAGGATAATAAAACATTAGGACTGAAGAAGCAGCTCCTACTGACCAAAAAAGGCAGGAGGAGGAGCAAAAAACTACTGCTGGAAATATTATGTCAAACATTTGTCCATGTGAATACTGCGGGTGGTAAGAGGCATTTTTGGGGATCCTCTTCCTGCTATCCTGCTATTTGTATTGTATCCAAAGCTTGCCTTCCATCTTTCCCAATGTCAAGGTTCTGGAATGGCTGTTGATTACTCCTGAGGGAGGACAAGTCAGCTTGTAAAGTTGCTTCACAACTGAAATTGTTGTCACAAAACATGCCACCAGTTTCATCAATTTGAGATGACAACTGAACAAAAGTTTGGAAGTCTACACTACGCCTTTGAGGGAATACTCAATCAAGTTATCCTTGTATGGAATCCTCTTTCCTCTCTCATGCCAATACAACATCCATCAGTTGCTTCTGACTCCTTGCAAAGATGTAGCCTTCTGTCCAGGTTTCCACTGACCCATAAGGTTAGATCCTGCTATTATTGAAATTCTATTTTTATCTGTGCAATATTGCTTTAATGGTTTCTGTTTTATTGATATCTGTTTTATTGATACTGTCTTGCTGTTTTTATGTTATACATTTGGATACATCTTAGAGATTATTAAATATCAAGCAGTTGAAAAAAGACTTTTAAATACAAAAAACTACTTGGGAGGCAGCCATAGGTCAAGACTACCTCAATAAGAGGTCCAGTTTGGACAATTTCCTCAACCATGCCCACCTGCCAATCAAATAACATCACAACAGCTGATGGGCAGGAGAGTGGTTCTGAATTCTGCGTTGTTTTGGTTGCCTTTTCCCAGCAGGATTTAATCCCCACTTAAGAGCTGACAGGTGAGTGGTTAAATCCTGCTCAATCTGGCCTCTGACTGATTCAACATTCTACAGCCATTTAAGTGTGTTTTGGGGGGTATTATTGGTTTGTTTTTGTATTATTGTGTATTTTGTGTTCTCATTTTGTATTATTAAGTGGTGAACCACCCTGTGATCTTTGGGTGAAAGGTGGTCTTTAAATTTAATAAATAATAATTACATCAGAGGTAAAAGGTTTTGCTGAAACGTAATCTCTACTCTAGCATGTCTTTGTAAATACTTAGCATTTGCCCCAAAAGGAAAGCAACAGATATTTAAAAACCAACTCTGTTTAGTTTGCTTTTTTTAAAATAAATATAGATAAAAAGATTGAGCTTGCACATCACAGGGTGCTAATTTGAGCCTCTTTCAATTTTGTATCAGTAGCAGCACCCACAGACTGAAGCTGCTCAGGAACAAATACTTTTCATTTTAGAATCCAAAAGGTGGAAGTAAGAAGGTATTATTAAATACAAACCCACACACAGATAAGCTACTCACATTGACCAAGCCAAAGTAATGTTCATCCACAGGAAACTGTCCTAGACCAATCTCCTTCTCCAAAGCAGAGGCACTGGCGCCCTGGAAGAAGCCAAAGGAGTAGAAAAAAAAGGCTTACATCACTTGCATCTCTAAGCAAGGAGAAATTATGAATACATCACAGAGATACAGAATATTCTGTTGTGATATGGGGTTCCCAGTAGTCTCTCAAATGGGGTGATCTCGTCTACAGCTTTCTAGTTCTGCAAATGCTGCAGACCTCAGATGTTCTTAGACCATGTGCTGAACTGTGATTAAAATGCTCTTAAGATCTACTGAACAGGGCAGGTTTATGCCATCACAGATGCAAAGTCAAAGCAACATATATGTCTGTATGAATGCATGTATGTATATTGCAACCTTTCCACAAGGATCTCAAGGCAGCGTACATGATTCTCTCTTCTCTCCCACACAATAACCCTGTGAGGTAGGAAAGGTTGACATATAGTGACTGGCTCAAGATGATCCACAGAGAATTTATCATCATCATCATCATCATCATCTCACCTTTTCCGCAGACTGGGGAGGAAGCTTACATAAATTTAAAAAACACAGATAAAATACAAAAAGCTAAAATAGAATCCTATAAAAGATAATCATCAAGAAGTCAGTAACCTCCACTAGAGTTAAAACAGTATAAAAAACAGATCTATTAAAATAGAAATAATAAAAAGGCACAGCACAGAGTCCTTTCCTTAAAAACCAGTCAGCTCCAAAAGGCCAATCAGAAGGAAGGACACCAAGGACGGAGCCAGTCTAGCTTCTCTAGAAAGGGAGTCCGAAAGTCTGAGAGCAACCATTGAGAAGGCCCTCTCATGGTTAAGTGGAGATCTTAGCTTGGTCTCCCCAGTCCTGGCTCAACAAGAATTTTGCACCAACATGGGCACTTTTCCCCAAGAGGTAGTGAAACAAAAGGGTTTCCTGTAACCCAAAAGGCTAATGGAAGACTATGTCATTATACAAAGTGCCTCTGAACCCCGCCAATTTAATGAAATTGTCTGTAAAGCAATTTAGGTCATGGAGAGACACTTCACACACATTTTTTTTCCAAATGGGAGAAAGGGGGAGGAATGCACTCTTATATAGGAAAATAAGAAGCTGCCTAATATCTAGTTAGACCATCTAACTCAACACTGTCTACATCAAGCTTCCCTAATCTGGTGACTTCCAGGTGTCTGGGCCTACAATTCCCATCCCCCCTAATTATTGCCCATGCTGACTAGGGCAGATGGGACTTGCAGTCCAAGACATCTGAAGGACACAACGTTAGGGAAGTCTGCTCTACACTGATTGGGGTAGCTCTTCAATGTTTCAGACAGGAATCTCCTATTTGGAGATGTCAGGAATTGAACCTAGGGAAGAGGGACATCCGTCTCATGAGCTAAATGGAAGCATGCTCTGACTGCTCTGACCCTCCCCACAAATGTAACTCCTATAACCATGCTAAAACAACAGGAGTCACCAAACTTTTCACATCCTTTGTTGGGACTACCTTGCGGGCTATTGCTCACATGCAAGAAACTCCTCACAACTTATTGTTCAGGTACTTGTCCCACTTGGAAGACTGCTACTGTGACCAAACAAGGCCTCCAATATGACTCCCAAGGTGGGAAACCAAGAAAGCCAGGGGGGGAAAGCCTTGTGACACTGAAATAAAAGGAATTTGCAGCACAGTATTTCCAGCAACTTAAGGGCTTCTCAGAAGAGCTGGCTTAATGCTTAAAACATTTAAGAAACCAAACAAACTGCCTTCAAATCATTTTTGCAAGAAGTTAAAACAACTGCCAGAGGACCTTGACTTTGGAATTCACCTATCTGATAAACTCCAACAACTCAAGGTTGCAAACTTTGATCTTCTACTCAATATCTCCAATTTGAAGAACAGGGAGCAAAAGAAGAATCTTTGTTCTCCCCACTTCATCGCTCCTTCTGACCTTGCATTAACATCCTTTGTTCAGTCCTACAGTAAAGGCCACTTTCTAGATTATTCATGCAAGCTGGTCTCATGTAAAGATTTTTATTACAACTGATCACCTCTTATACATCAAAAACTGTCAACAAAATTTGCTATGCCTAAATTTAAATGCCTTCCTTAAGAGTAAAATATCAAGGATAGAGATGTGACTTGCAACTTGTGCACAAATAGACAATGTGATTTCAACTTTATGCAGTTGAAGCCTGGCTAGTTGCAATCATGCAAATTAAATGCAGACAGCAGAGAGCTTAAAAGCTCTTTCTGCACCAGGTTTTCTTCAGTAAGTGTGAGCTTAAAACAGTCATCATACACCAGTTAGTGCTATACTGTGCTTTTTATACACCATTTCCCAATTTTTAAAGGTTGTTTTTTTTTACTATACAGGGTTTCAGCCTTACACGCTATCCCAAAGCATAAGATGCCAGTCATCTGTATACAATGCTCCGAGGAGGGATGTTCACTGCAATCCTCGGAGCATTGTATACAGATGACTGGCATCTTATGGATAACTGGCATCTTAGGGATAACTCTTTGAAAATGATCCACAGATGGTACTACACACCTGTCCAAATGGAATATATTCAAAGAAGAAATGTGGGGCAACTAACACATATTAGCATCTCTGGTGCTCTTACCCATGTACCCTCTTCACAACTGTAAGCTGGGCAGTAGGGTGTGGTAAGTGATGACAAGCTACAACAATTAACTATAACATTGTTCGCTGCATTTAGGTTCCTGAAATTCATACTGATTGTGCAGCTAAAATATAACTGATAGAATTCTACAGGATGTGGTATTAGTGTGGGAAAACAGTCAACATCCAAGGGTCCCCAGGCATACACCTCCTGATGGCTGAGGTGTCAGCTGCCATCCAGCCTAGGCATCTTCACTTGGTCACAAGTGGCCGAACACTGGTTTCAGTGTAACAGGTGTCTATAGATAGGTTTTATTTCCATTAAAAACCAACCACCACAACCAGAAAGCTTTGCTAATTTGAAGAAGCCTGCTGCTGCTCCAGCAGCTAGTATTAATGCACTCCAGTCATTTCAGAATCCAAGACAGGGCACAAGGCCAATTGTTCACCCTAAGTGAAAAGCGCAACTTTCTTTCACTTCTATTTTAAATGCACCTTTTTAAAAGTTTTTTTATTTAAAGAATAAGCTGTGGGCAACATGCATTTAATAAAATTAATAACCAACAGGAGGCAAGGAACAAGCAGAGGTGACCTTCTTTACGGGCAACGTGATGGTTTCCTAGGGAAATGATGGGGTAGAGGTTAGCTAAATGTTTCAGAAAGCATCTGAAGGATTGCACAGGCTGGCCACAAAACATAATGTGCTACAGGGTCTTTTGATTAGAAAAATGGTTATTTAAGACCAGGGGGTTGGGGGGCTTGGAGCCAGCTGGTATCTAGTGCAACTCTACCCCAACCACAAAGGAAGACAACAACCCACAACTACGCAGTTCTCACAGTCAGCAATGAGGTGACCAAGTTAAGTCTTGCTTATACCACATGCGGCTACAGATGAGGGCTCACATGACCATGACAGAACATTCCAGTTGCAAAATGTGCCTGGCGCATGGAGGATTTTGAATGCTGTCCTCGCGGGTCATTCTACTTATAGAGGTGAAACCAACCCACCTTTGCTACTAAACTTCATGCACACCAGGAGCGTCAGCCAATTTAGGGAAAGTCTCTAATACAAAATGTTTTGTGCTTATTTGTTTCATTTAAACACCGTCTTTTGAGATACACACTTAAATAGATATTACATTTTGCTTAAGAAGCAGCTCCTGGGGAGATATTCCAGAGCCCTAAAAATTGAACAGGTGTTATCATTGTTTCGCCGTGTTTTCCAACTTCGTTTATACACCCATGATAAGAATGACACTGTGGGAGGCAGCCTGCCTCAGAACCAAAACACAGCCTCTTGCTCAGGAGAACAAACATGCATTTCCCACGCAGCTTTCGTCATACAAATCCTTGGGGCAGAAGGATCAGGTATTCAAATGAAATCCAACAGACCCCAAAGAGAAAAGGCCAAGGCCAAAGACTACCAGAAAACCAGCAGGGCTGAGAAGTCACAACAATAGCACACGATGCAGAGTCCATATATAGACTGCTGTATTTTCCAATTCCAATTTGAATTCTACAAGCACGAACTACTTCAAAAAGCAATTTAGTGACAGAGTCTAGCCCAAGCCAGCAAGCTGTTAAGAAAACCAGCAACAACCATCTTTAGCCAGACATGGAAGAATGCAGGATACCGGTTTATTTGACAAGTATGTTAGTACTCCCGAAGAGGGCAATTTAAGAATAACACTATATACAGATCGTAAAAAGTGTCTATAGAATGTCTACATGAAACCAGCTTCACAGGCCCTGGAGGAGTCTTATCAGAAGCAAGTGACTCATAGCTGCACTCAAGGCTCAAAAAGGCTGGATCTAAACCAGACCCAGGTTCTTAATACAAAGCACACACTTGCCTATTACTTTACTACTATGAGATGCAACAAAACTTCATCCAGTTATTTAAAGCCTCCTTTCCTACTTTATTTGCTGAAGAACTTCTTGTTCTCTCCCATCTTTCACAGAGTAATTGCTTTGCTACAACAGTTCATTTTACAGTGCAATGAAATCCATTCATGGGCAAAGTTAGAACTGATTTATTATCCTTGGCACATATAAAACCTTACTGTAAAGATTCTGAAGGCACATCCTCTGTTTGTCGTTCAAGGATGCAGAAGCCTTGCTCTTTTTCTTTCTTTCTTTTTTAAGACACTGCTCTGAGTAAAATATATAAATTGCCACTTCTTGGCCATGTTTGCAAGTAACAATAAATCACTCCCTTCACTCCCCTCTGCACAAGCGGGTCAATGAACCACAAATGATATAGATGTCAGGACCTGGGATCATGGTTTGCTTTGCCCCCAACAACAACAATCACTAGTGAGGAGGGCCAGAACAACAAATGTAAATGTTACTTTTGTACAGTAGACTAGTTTCTATTCAAGAAAGGAAGAGGTATGGTCAGAGTTCTAGGACATATTCCAGACAGGCAAAACCCTCAAGAGCATGGAGCAGGCCAGTGAGGGGTATGGCCAGGGAAGGAGTGTGGCCTGAGGAAGCCACATTTAATCCCCCAAGCTTGAGGTTCCTTACGCCTCTGTTATGGCTTAGTGCTATGATTCTGTGTGTGAACATAACCCTGAGTAAAATGTTGGGTTTTGTCAGTCTATTTTCACTTCGACGATTTAAAGATTCCCGGAAGATATTTACAGACAAAAGTCTTCAAAAAGAAATACAGTGGTACCTCTACTTACGAATTTAATGCGTTCCGAATGCACATTTGTAAGTCAAAAAAAATTGTAAGTCGAATCCCATAGGAATGCATTGGGAGAAAAAATTCGTAAGTCGAAGCAACCCTATCTAAAAATTCGTAAGTAGAAAAAATCCTATCTAAACCGCATCCAAGATGGCGGACAGAGCTCCATTTGTAAGTAGAAACATTTGTAAGTAGAGTTATTCGTAAGTAGAGGTACCACTGTACATAGTTTAAAACAAAGCAGCTAATTACAGCAGCAAAATTTACAGCTTAAGTATATGTATGTCTGGGAAGAAGTAAGGAAAGTGAGTATAGGATTGCAGCCTTAGTATGTTAAGACAAAGCAATTTAAAACTTATGACTGATGAAAAAATGCCCCAGAATTATTTTTTAAAGAATGTTACCTTTAATTTCTATTGCTTGTACAATTACAAACACTGAAGAGGGTGTATACCATCTTAAGGAGAACATCTCCTTTATCTCCCATGCAGGATACAATGTTTCATGCATCATCTAGAAGACTGATATTCAAAAGGTGGGCCTGATCCAAGGGTTGCAACAGGAGCACTACCAGCATACAAATATATGGTTAAATATTAATAAATGGGTCCTCAAATGCATGCTTGGGTTAAAAGTGGGTCGTAGGTCTGAAAAGGTTGAAGCCTACTGTTCAAGAACAATTTCCGTATTCTCTTTCCAAATTATTGCTTTCTTCCATATAAAAATTTAATAGATTACTCAACTAAAACTCATGGGATAAGTCACTGCTCCGTTTAATTAGGTGATAACCATCCTAAATATTCTGGCTTCTCCTCTCTTTCAGCACAGATGTAAATCTAGAATAAAGACTGCTAACATGTTCTTTTTTCCAAGAGGTTTTATTAATGTTTGAAAAAAGATATACAAAAAATAATATCCTATACCAAATATCCTTTTAGAATATCAAAGAAAAAACAAACTGATCTAAATAAAAACACAAAGAAAAAAGAGAAGAAAAAATAATATTTTTCAATTTTTGTCTGTCAGCTATATAGAATTGGTCAAAACATCCACTCTAAGTGGATCCACCCAATTATTCCACTTCCTATAAACCAGTAATTTCTTCAACCCTCAAACCCAGATATCGCATGCTCATTTTCTTTTCATGCCAAAAATCTACTACAAGCTTCAGTAAGTTTTAACAATGATTTTTCTCTAATTAAATACATCAACTTCACCATCTGAACTAAGTCTAATAATTTTAACAGCTATTCCTCCATAGTAGGTAATGATGAATCTTTGTGCATATAAGTCTCATTGCTGTAATCATATTGAAATAATGTTACATGGTCCTTTTCTAATTGTATTTCCATTATTCTTAGCAGGGAAAAAATCTGGCTTCAATTGAATTTTAACCTTTAAAAACTTCTGAATTTGTATCCAATATTTCTTAGCTTTTCTACAAGTACACCAAGCATGATAATATGTCCTTTCATATTTTTTCATATTTCCAGCAAACATTTGGAACATATTTATACATTCCAAATAACTATGCCAGTGTTATACAGTCATACTGTACCTTGGTTTTCAAACAACTTAGTTCACAAACAACTTGGAACTCGAACATCGCAAACCCGGAAGTAGATGTTCCGGTTTGCAAACTTTGCCTCGGAAGCTGAACGTCTGGCGCGGCTTCCGTGGCTTCCGATTGACTGCAGGACATTCCTGCAGCCAATCGGAAGCCGTGCCTTGGTTTCCAAACGTTTCGGAAGGCGAACGGATTTCCGGAATGCATCCTGTTCAAAAATCAAAGTACGACTGTATACCATTGATACATCATTATATTTAAAAAATCTTTAAGATCGTAACGCAATGTAAATTTTAGCACTTTCATCCATAAATGTTCCCAATGTTCCATCTATTACAACAACAAAAATTCTATTCAATCAAGTGTTTGATTAAGTTTCAATTTCAACCAAAGTTTATACATTTTCGCAACAACATGTTCATCATCTGTACACAACTGTATTTCAAATTTTTTTTGTTCTACACCAAAGTCTTTTTATCTAACTTGAATCTCCGTTAGTTGTAGATGAGAAAACCACTGGAAGCTATCACCTTGCAGTGTTAACTGTTCCCTTGTTTTAATTTTACCATCTCCTTGGTTCCACTCTAAGAAGTCTTGATAGGTTAACCATTTCTCTTTGCCCGTCACCTCTTTTCTATACAGTACAGTAAAACGCTTCTTGTGGTGAAATCCATAACAGTGTCTTTGTACATAGCCTAGGTTTATATCTATTCCAGATTCTTAATAAGGCACATCTAATAAAGTTATTTTTGAAATCCACATTAACTTTTAACTTTATTGTACCACAAATATCCATGGCATCCAAACCTGAAACTCACATCCTTCTAGTTCCAAAAGT
This sequence comes from Zootoca vivipara, assembly GCF_965207765.1. Lineage (NCBI taxonomy): Eukaryota > Metazoa > Chordata > Lepidosauria > Squamata > Lacertidae > Zootoca > Zootoca vivipara. The sequence continues at coordinate 28,072,196 of NC_142585.1, read as the reverse complement.
CTCTTATTTCTCAATGTCAGCCATTCCTTCTTCTACCCTAAGCAACAAGCTGCAAAGTACAACTTCAAATCAGGTAAACCCAATCCTTTGCATCTTGCAATACTGATTTTAACTTGTGGTTTTTTCTCCTGCAATAAAAACTTTTATTAATCTTTCTGTCATTGTTTAAACAGAAATCATTAGTCAAAATAGGATTTGTTTGAAATAAAAACATCATTCTAGGCAAAACATTCATCTTTATCACTGAGATTCTACCAATTTTTAGCTTCCCACCTTGACTTATTTTGAAACAACATACAATTCTCATTTGACGTACGGTAATTACATCCAAATATTTTACTTTTTTCCAATTTGGAGCCCTGCTTTCTCCAACAAAACCTTCTGATATTCTGTTGTCATATTCTTTATTAACATTTTCATTTTCTGGTGATTAACCTTAAAGCCTGGTAACATATCAAAATTAGTTTATCCACAAGAATCGTCACTCCCTGTAGCAGATTTTCCAGAACCAACGTTAAGTTTTCATTAAATGCCTGTTACTTATAAGTTTCTTTTTGGATCTTTACTCTCATCATTCTCTCATATTGTGTAATGTCTCTAAGCAAGACTACCAAGACTAAAATGAAAAGCAGTGGGAACAATGGACAATACACCCTTGCCTTGTCCCCTTCTATATTTCACATGGTTTTGTTAGTTCTCCATTAATAATTATCTGGGCTTTCTGTGATGTATAAATAGGTATTACCCATTTAATAAAGGTATCTCCAAAGTTCATTTCTTGCTATACTCTAAACAAGAATACCCAAATCACATTCCAAAATATCAAAGCAGCTTGCTTCTCACTGTGGCAATTCCGATATTCCAAAATACATAACGTGTTTCTGGAGCCTTCATCTTGTAAAATCTTTTTTAAATCTTTGTGACAAAATCAATGTAAATAATTTATGATCATTGTTCAGTAAAGGTCAATAGTTTTTCACTAAAGTCAAACCCTGGAATGTAGCTCTGTGAGCCAATTTGCCTAGGCCCTGAACCATCACCTCCCACATGTGAAGAGCTGTGGGCATTCCACTGCTGTACACAAAGCATAGACTGGATCATGCTTGTCCTTCTCCTGTGAAGCAGTCTTCTGAGCATCAAGAACTGTATGATGGCTACGTTCTACCTCTACTGTTGGAGGCAGCAATGAATAGCAGTTGTTGGGAACCACAGGAAGGGAGAGTGCTCTTGTGCTCAGTCCCTGCTTGCTGGTTTCCCACAAGCATCTAGCTGGTCACTGTAAGAACAGGATGCTGGACTATAATGACAGCTTGGCCAGATCCTGAAGGGCTGTTCTTATGTTCTTAATCAACTCCTGCTCCTTACCTGATCATTCCTCCTTCATTCCTATCTCATAGTCAGTGGAAGAAGAGACTAGGAGACTGCAAATAAGCTTCACTCTCAAAACATCTGAATCACAGGTCTTTTGTTTCTTTCCCCCTTAAAAGCTATGAGCACTAGCCAGCTTTAAACATGGTTTGTTGTTTGCTTATGAATCCTCACTTATTATGGAGACACCACAATCCTGGGTTCAGATGTGGTAGGGAGTCATGCTTGTTTGTCATGCTTGTTTTTTGTGCTTGTGCCAAGGGAGAAATGAAGCAAGAGCAACCAGGCAATGTGCACAAGCATGCTGCTCATTTCCAATAAACCAGGGCTCGAGGTAATCTGTCAAGGGCTACATGCTGGGTAGGACCAAAGCAAGCAGTGGTCTAGAACACCATGCAAAGTGTGTGAGTCTGCCTTTCTTTCTTTCTTTCTTTCTTTCTTTCTTTCTTTCTTTCTTTCTTTCTTTCTTTCTTTCTTTCTTTCTTTCTTTCTCCCATCCAATCCCTTTTCTCTTTGACATCTATTTCACTATCTCTCTCCCCCACCTAAGCCTTCACACCATGCAAGTTATTTGAGATGGGGCAGATCACTCTTGCAAGAGATCTGAACTGACTACTTGCTGAAGGCTTTTGAAATTAGGAACCACAGGCTGCCTACCTAAGCAAGAAACTGGACGTTCTCTGACATGCAACTACAATTCTCTTCTCTATTTTTCCGCCTTCAGAAATGAAATTAATAGTTATTCTAGTACTGTTACTTGTTCTGACACTCTGTTTTGACTCTCCTGCTGTTATTCCTATTTGACTGCTGCTATTTTTGCCAAATGATTGCTAGATTTATTTTTAAGACTGTAATTGTGTGAACTGTTTTGAAATCTCTTTTTCTTTCTTTTTCTTTTTTGTAAAACAAAATTGGGGGCAGTTATGGTGGAAGGATGGTCCATAAATACAGCAAGTAAAATCATCATCAATAATGTCTTTCATTATAAAATGTATAGCCAGCACAGCTATTAACTCTTCTGGTAAAATTCAAAAGGATATGGATTGAGGGCTATGTATTTATAAAACAAAGATAAGTACATTCTCTTAAACAAAATATCCACCTGGGACCAAAAATAAAAATAAAAATATGGCAAAATCTCTGAAAAGTTATATCCTTCAAAATTCACTCCTGTGACTTATTGTTGTTGTTTAGTCGTTTAGTCGTGTCCGACTCTTCGTGACCCCATGGACCATAGCACGCCAGGCACTCCTGTCTTGCACTGCCTCCCGCAGTTTGGTCAAACTCATGTTCGTAGCTTCGAGAACACTGTCCAACCATCTTGTCCTCTGTCGTCCCCTTCTCCTAGTGCCCTCAATCTTTCCCAACATCAGGGTCTTTTCCAAGGATTCTTCTCTTCTCATGAGGTGGCCAAAGTATTGGAGCCTCAGCTTCACGATCTGTCCTTCCAGGGAGCACTCAGGGCTGATTTCCTTAAGAATGGATAGGTTTGATCTTCTAGCAGTCCATGGGACTCTCAAGAGTCTCCTCCAGCACCATAATTCAAAAGCATCAATTCTTCGACGATCAGCCTTCTTTATGGTCCAGCTCTCACTTCCATACATCACTACTGGGAAAACCATAGCTTTAACTATACGGACCTTTGTCGGCAAAGTGATGTCTCTGCTTTTTAAGATGCTGTCTAGGTTTGTCATTGCTTTTCTCCCAAGAAGCAGGCGTCTTTTAATTTCGTGACTGCTGTCACTATCTGCAGTGATCAAGGAGCCCAAGAAAGTAAAATCTCTCACTGCCTCCATTTCTTCCCCTTCTATTTGCCAGGAGGTGATGGGACCAGTGGCCATGATCTTGGTTTTTTTGATGTTGAGCTTCAGACCATATTTTGCGCTCTCCTCTTTCACCCTCATTAAAAGGTTCTTTAATTCCTCCTCGCTTTCTGCCATCAAGGTTGTGTCATCTGCATATCTGAGGTTGTTGATATTTCTTCCGGCAATCTTAATTCCGGCTTGGGATTCATCTAGTCCAGCCTTTCGCATGATGAATTCTGCATATAAGTTAAATAAGCAGGGAGACAATATACAACCTTGTCGTACTCCTTTCCCAATTTTGAACCAATCAGTTGTTCCATATCCAGTTCTAACTGTAGCTTCTTGTCCCACATAGAGATTTCTCAGGAGACAGATGAGGTGATCAGGCACTCCCATTTCTTTAAGAACTTGCCATAGTTTGCTGTGGTCGACACAGTCAAAGGCTTTGGCATAGTCAATGAAGCAGAAGTAGACGTTTTTCTGGAACTCTCTAGCTTTCTCCATAATCCAGCGCATGTTTGCTATTTGGTCTCTGGTTCCTCTGCCCTTTCGAAATCCAGCTTGCACTTCTGGGAGTTCTCGGTCCACATACTGCCTAAGCCTGCCTTGTAGAATTTTAAGCATAACCTTGCTAGCGTGTGAAATGAGCGCAATTGTGCGGTAGTTGGAGCATTCTTTGGCACTGCCCTTCTTTGGAATTGGGATGTAGACTGATCTTCTCCAATCCTCTGGCCATTGCTGAGTTTTCCAAACTTGCTGGCATATTGGGTGTAGCACCTTAACAGCATCATCTTTTAAAATTTTAAATAGTTCAGCTGGAATATCATCACTTCCACTGGCCTTGTTATTAGCAATGCTTTCTAAGGCCCATTTGACTTCACTCTCCAAGATGTCTGGCTCAAGGTCAGCAACCACACTACCTGGGGTGTATGAGACCTCCATATCTTTCTGGTATAATTCCTCTGTGTATTCTTGCCACCTCTTCTTGATGTCTTCTGCTTCTGTTAGGTCCTTACCACTTTTGTCCTTGATTATGGTAATCTTTGTACGAAATGTTCCTTTCATATCTCCAATTTTCATGAACAGATCTCTGGTTTTCCCCATTCTATTGTTTTCCTCTATTTCTTTGCATTGCTCATTTAAGAAGACCCTCTTGTCTCTCCTTGCTGTTTTTTGGAAATCTGCATTCAGTTTCCTGTATCTTTCCCTATCTCCCTTGCATTTTGCTTGCCTCCTCTCCTCCGCTATTTGTAAGGCCTCGTTGGATAGCCATTTTGCTTTCTTGCATTTCCTTTTCCTTGGGATGGTTTTCGTTGCTGCCTCCTGTATAATGTTACGAGCCTCCATCCATAGTTCTTCAGGCACTCTGTCCACCAAATCTAAATCCTTAAACCTGTTCCTCACTTCCACTGTGTATTCATAAGGGATTTGATTCAGATTGTATCTTACTGGCCCAGTGGTTTTTCCTACTTTCTTCAGTTTAAGCTGGAATTTTGCTATAAGAAGCTGATGATCTGAGTTACAGTCAGCTCCAGGTCTTGTTTTTGCTGACTGTATAGAGCTTCTCCATCTTTGGCTGCAGAGAATATAATCAATCTGATTTCGATGCTGCCCATTTGGTGATATCCATGTGTAGAGTCGTCTCTTGTGTTGTTGGAAGAGAGTGTTTGTGATGACCAGCTTGTTCTCTTGACAGAACTCTATTAGCCTTTGCCCTGCTTCATTTTGAACTCCAAGGCCAAACTTGCCAGTTGTTCCTTTTATCTCTTGATTCCCTACTTTAGCATTCCAATCCCCTGTAATGAGAAGAACATCCTTCTTTGGTGTCTTTTCTAGAAGTTGTTGTAGGTCTTCATAGAATTGGTCAATTTCACTTTCTTCAGCACCGGTAGTTGGTGCATAAACTTGGATTACTGTGATGTTAAAAGGTCTGCCTTGGATTCGTATCGAGATCATTCTGTCATTTTTGAGATTGCATCCCATTACAGCTTTTGCCACTCTTTTGTTGACTATGAGGGCCACTCCATTTCTGCTACAGGATTCTTGCCCACAGTAGTAGATATGATAGTCACCCGAACTGAATTCGCCCATTCCCTTCCATTTTAGTTCACTGATGCCCAGGATGTCGATATTTATTCTTGTCATCTCATTTTTGACCACATCCAGCTTACCTCCACTCATGGTTCTTACATTCCAGGTTCCTATGCAATATTTTTCTTTACAGCATCGGACTTTCCTTTCGCTTCCAGGCATATCCGCAACTGAGCGTCCTTTCGGCTTTGGCCCAGCCGCTTCATCAGCTCTGAATCTACTTGTACTTGTCCTCCGCTCTTCCTCAGTAGCATGTTGGACGCCTTCCGACCTGAGGGGCTCATCTTCCAGCGTCATAACTTTTATATGCCTGTTGTCTTTGTCCATGGAGTTTTCTTGGCAGGGATACTGGAGTGGCTTGCCAGTTCCTTCTCCAGGTGGATCACGTTTAGTCAAAACTCTCCACTATGACCTGTCCATCTTGGGTGGCCCTGCATGGCATAGCTCATAGCTTCTCTGAGTTATTCAAGCCCCTTCGCCACGACAAGGCATTGATCCATGAATCCATGTGACTTATTAGACACCCCAACAACTGCATATCCATATTTATACCTCAAAATTAAGAAGAAATTAAACATTCCACCCCACATTCAAGAATTCATGCATGGTGGATAAGTCTTCTGGCAAGTGACCCAGCTGACGATTAATCAAGGGCAACATGGAGCTAGGCATTTCCCTTTACTGCTCTTTTTCACAAATGTGGAAACTTTTAGACTGCAACTCTCCATCTCAGTTGGCTGGAGCCAACAAGAGTTGCAGCCCCAAACATCTGGAGGGCACTAGGCTGGGGAAGGTTGTCAGGCTGTTGTAGAATGGCTGCAGCTAAGAGCTACAGAGAAAGTACTTTGCTTTGGAAGCAAAGTGGACTTCAAGAGCACATAATTAATTACACCGGAGCTGGAAAATGTTCAAAGCATGGATGGAAATGGGAGAAGATGGGTAGAGCATGACTCCTTGGGGAGGGGTACAGTATGGAGATATGAGCATGCCACCTGTGCCTCATCTGTACCAATACTACTTCTTTACTGCTCTCTCAGCCCTCCATCTGCTACGCTTAATTGTGGCAATGCATTCAAGTGCTCTGGTCATTTATATTTAAGGCAACTTAATGTCTATTATTATTATTATTATTAGGTTTATCACATTTCTATTCCACAATGGAGATAAAGATGGTTTACATGGTATTCCTGGGTGTTCTCCCATCCCATCCCAGCACAGACCAAACCCAGACCTGATCAGCGTCCTTTCAACCATACCTTTTCCCTTGATGTCAATCAGATCCCACTTTGTTAGAATGGATCTCCCTTCATAATTTTCCATTGCCAAGCAAGGGCTTGATCTCCCACACAGGATGCTTATTGTATCTTTTTAAATTCACATTTCCCTTTTTCCTCCATGGTTCCCAACTATAAACCCATCATCTCATGACATCATTAGACAAATGCCACAGCAGCATTAGGCACTCCAAAGCATTTTAACATATGTACATATTTTTAACAAGCAACAATCACTCCCCTCATAATCTCCCTCTGCATGCTGAAGATGGAGAAAAGCTATTGGGTGTCAGAAGGCTCAACTCAACACCTACTTTGCTTCTGTCTCCACCCAAAATGAAGGCAGTGCCCAACCTGGTAATAACAGAATAAATGATGCAAGGAGGGAGCTGCAGCCCAAGACAGGAAAAAAGGTGGTAAGGAAACATCTAGCTACTATATATGAATTAAAATCTCCAGGACCTGGTGAGCTGCACCCAAGGGTACTAAAGGAGCTTGCAGGTGTAATCTCAGAAGCTCTATCTATAACCTTTGAGAATTCTAGGAGAAAAGGTGAGGTCCCTGCAGACAGGTGAGCAAAAAGTTGTCCCCATCTTCAAAAGGGAGTGGAAGAAGTCCCAGGTAAATACCAACTAGTGAGCTTATTGATATAAGGAAAGGTCCTAGAACAGCTTATTAAAGAATTTGTCTGTGAGCACTTAGAAAAGGATGTGATTATTAAAATCCAGCATGGGTTTCTCAAAAACAAGTCAGGCCTGGAAGATATCATTTTACAGTATTTGATAAGAGTTACAAGCTGTGAATGTAGTTTATCTTGATTTCAGTAAGGCTCTTGACAAAGTCCCCCATGATATTCTTGTGGAGAAACTGGTAAAATGTAGACTGGACAAGGTAACTTTTAGGTGAATTCGTAGCTGGCTGAGTGTCTGAATCTAAAGAGTGCTTACTAGATATTCCTTGTTATCCTGGAAAACAGGGGCAAGTTGCATATTGTAGAATTCTGTCCTGGGTCCATTTTTGTTCAGTGTTTATCTAAATGAGTTGGGTGAAAGAACTGAGGTGATGCTGATCCAAATTGCAGATGACACCAAACTTGGAGGGGGTAGCTAATGCTGCTGAAGAAAGAATCAGGATTCAATACGACCTTAACAGATTGGAGAACTGGGCTAAAATGAACAAAATAAATTTCAATAGGGACATACGTCATCTTCTGCACTTAGGCAGGAATAACCAGCTGCACAAAGCTAAGATGGAGGACAGCTGGCTTGCCAGAAGTACATGTGAAAAGGATCTGGAGGTATTAGTAGACCACACGTTTAACATGAGCCAACAGTGTGATGCAGCAGTAAAAAAGGCTAATGCTATTCTAGGCTGCATCAACAGAAGTATAGTGTCTTGATGAAGAGAGGAGAAAGATCTGGAAGAAAGATCAGGAGGAGAAAGATCTGGAATAACTGAAGATGGATGGCACCAGCTTGAAAGAGAACCTGGAAGGAGAACTTTCAAGGGCATTGATGAGAAACCCAGATTTTACTGGACTCTAGCTCCCAACAGCCCCAGCCAGCATGGCCAGTGGTCAGGGATGACTGGGGGTGTAATCCAGCAACATATGAATGGTCACAGGTCTCCTACCTCTGTTGCAGGGTATGACTACAAAGGGCAGGTCCAATAGTTTCTGGGAAGTATCATGAGGGCCTAATTATACGTTAAGCTGCATTACTCTGATGATGGGGGCCCCTACACCATTGCAAAAAAGAAAGATGAAACAGGAGAAACTTTGCAATAGAGAATAGCAGTTCTTTAATCCTTCTCTTTCCCTGACGTTTCCCATACCTTTTCCCCAACAGGGTTCCAGAGGCAAATGTAGGCAAGAAACACATGCAAGAACAAAAGCAGTGTGGAAAGAAAATAAAAAAAAAATCCTTCCAGTAGCACCTTAGAGACCAACTAAGTTTGTCATTGGTATGAGCTTTTGTCATGAGAATGGGTGCACATTGAATAATGATACAGGGACTGAAGATGCAGGATATGGCAGCCTTATTGGTCAATGCTTGGATTCCCTGGAAATGTAATGCACAACACTGCCTCAAGTTCCACAATGGAAGCAAATTGGGATATAAATGTAATAAATAAAATTTAAGTCAAGTACCTAAAAAGAAGAGAACAAAAACACCAAGTAGGAACTTCTAATATTTACTGGAGAAAGTTTGCCATGGAAAGTATCTAGGAGAACGGAGGATGCTCTACAAAACAGAGGGTGGAAAATGGATATGCAACCTAAAGGTACAATGTCCATTATGGATTGCACATAGAAAGGGAAAGAAGGAACCAGTGAGTTCTAATTTGCAAAAAAAAAACCTTTCAGCAAGAAATAGGAAGATGAGGAAAAAGGGAAAAAATGCAATCTCTTCCACTGTTTCCAGAAATTTGACCTCTACATTCAGCTTCCTGCTTCACATATCCAGCAAGTCCCACCGAGAAAACAATTATGTGGAGAAAAGTATGTTAGAAACCCTTTTGTCAGTTACTGTATTTATAATTCACTGAACCTTCACATTCAGGCTGCAAATTCCCATTGCAGCTGCGCTCCACACATAAAGCTAATTCAGTGAATACATGCATGATCCCCAAAGATGACAAATGCACAGACTTGTTTCAGGCCATTTCCTACACATAAATGTTTTGTACATGAAATAGCCTTGGGATAAGGGATGATATTAACTATGGGGGCAAGGAAGGTTTACAAGAGCAAGGGGGAAAAGTGAGAGATATCTTTCTGAAGCAAACTTTCAGAGGTGAAATCTCGGCAAGCCAGTTTGATACTGTTTGATACAAAAGGTACAGATGGGTGGTATTGCTAGGAAAAAGTGGGTAGAATTTTATTCTCAGCTGTAAAAATGGGAGGATGTAAAGCCAGAAAACAGACATGCACAAAAAAAGGTTTGATAATCTTCCCTCCTATTTTCAAATATGTCACTCTTGTGAAGGGAGGCCCTTTAAACATTTTTAAAATCAACCTCATTCTTTTGAAATGGATGCTGTCCTTCATGAGGCAGTCTGGGACAGGTGTGCCAGGAAGCAGAGGAACAACTATGCACATGTGCTAAGAGTTACACACTTTGGGCTGCACCCAACTAAGTTCCACTCAAAACGGAGCCACTGAAATTCAGACATGACTATGATTTCAATGGGTCCACTTAATACCCACCCAGCTTAGTTGAATGCACGGTCGTTTCTTTCAAAAACAAAAAAAGCTATTGTTTCCCTTGCGGGGGGGAGAGGGGAGGAAGTGGAAAAGAACTCTGCATATGCTCAAAACACACGCGGGATTACAGAAATCAGAAGACGGGGCGTGTTTAAAAGTTGGTCGCCGTAGTCCTACAGGGCAGGACTTTCATTTATTTTATTCGTTTACCCACCTACTTATTGCCCTCTCCAGTTTCTATCCCGGCCAATTTTGGAAGGGGAGGCATGCTTGGAGAGGGAGGGAGAAGGGGGCTGACAAGGGGCGGGGAGGAGAAGGGGAGCTCCTATGGGGTAGAATCCCCTGTGAGACAAGAGGTGGGATTGGAGCCCCTTCTCCACCCCTTACCATGGTAAGACTGAGGCGAGTTTTCGGACCGTCACCGGCATTTCCATCCACCCGCCGCCGCCATGGTGGTTCCCGGCCGTCACTAGAGCACCCGCTGAAGCGCTCCGGGCAGCCACGCGTACCTCGCCCAAATGGCTCCGGCGTCCCTTCCACAAGCCCGAAATATGAGTTCCGGCGTCCCGTCCCGTCCCGTCCCGCCCCGTCCCCGTGAGAACAGAAGCTCAGCCTGCCCCTACTTCCCTGCTTGTATTCCGCCTAGCCTTTCCATTTCTACTCGCGCCTCCGTTTACAGCCGGACTGATTAACTATTAAGCCTAAGCCCTAAACCATGGTCTTATACTGGGGTTTGTTTGTTTTTATGGACTCGCGCTCAAAATCAGCCACGACCAATGGCCTTGCTGACTGTGGATCGGTACGTGGCGGGCCACAGGTTCCCTCCTCCGTGCTAGGTCCTCGCGGTTTTTAAAGGAAGCAATACGATGTCCCAGTGCAGCCACGAAGCTCACTGAGTGACCGTGGGCCATTCAGTCTTTCTTTGTCTTCCCTTTACAGGCTGGTTCTTGTTGGGGGTAAAGAAACCCACTTATATACCCAGCCGGATGGGCGATGTATAAACAATAAATTAATAGTTATTATTATTTTTATCTTGAACCCCTTGGAGGAATGACAGAAGAATTTAAAAAAATAATTGAAGGAACGTTGAGGTGAATCTGTGGGTAGGGCCCAAATTCAAACTGTTTTTACATACACTTAAGTAGTGTTGAGAGGATCCAAGACTCCATGGCCACCACCCCATTTTTCAGGAAGCCTACATGGAGATACAGTACTAGAGACACAAAGTGAGAGGGTACGAAGAACACTGGTGGTGGTGAGAGAAGGAGTAACTGGGAAAAGCCCAGTTTGAGATTAAGCTCTGTCTCTCCTCCCAGACTCTCCCCTTTCTCTGTCAGCTTCCCCTTCTCTCTGCCTCCTATTCCTTTCCTCCATGTCAGTGCCAGCTGCAAAATTAGCAAGAGGGAACAGTCTCCAACCACTAAACTAGAATCTCGGGGATATGCAACAGCAAGGCAGAGGGGGGGAGGGTATCTGCAAATCCTGTGGTGACAACAAAGTGTTTCTCCCCTTCATCCTGCCGCCACCTCGGCCAAGAGAAGAAAACCTCAGGGATGGGAGTGGGGAATAAACAGGGATGGGCATAGATGGAGCAAGCTATGAGAGGACAGGGAGTGGGGTTGTAGCAACTGCGAGGGGATGGGAGAACGGGCTGTTTGAACTCCACAGATGAATGCAGTAATGCTTCTGAATACCAGCTACAAGAAACCACAGGAGGGGAGGCTACTCTTGTGCCCTGCTTAGGGTATCTGGTTGGCTACTGTGAGAACAGGATGCTGGACCAAATGGACCATTGGCCTGATCCACAAGGCTCTTATATGAGAGGAGGGGATGGTTTGGGGGATAAACTGTAAGGGGAGGGCTTTGGGGCAAGGTGTAAAGGGAGGGGGTTAGCAAAGGTTATGGGGTGTGGCAGGGTTGGTGAGCAATGTGAGCAGGGGTGGCAGGCCCTACTAAGTTTTTAACAGACACAGCACTAGATATGCCCCACTTTCTCTTTGACGCCTAATCCAAGCCACATTGATATGGAAGATCAACTTAGATGGCTTCAAAAGAGGATTAGACAAAATCATAGAATCATAGAATCATAGAATCATAGAATCATAGAATCATAGAATCATAGAGTTGGAAGAGACCACAAGGGCCATCCAGTCCAACCCCCTGCCAAGCAGGAAACACCATCAAAGCATTCCTGACAGATGGCTGTCAAGCCTCTGCTTAAAGACCTCCAAAGAAGGAGACTCCACCACACTCCTTGGCAGCAAATTCCACTGCCGAACAGCTCTTACTGTCAGGAAGTTCTTCCTAATGTTTAGGTGGAATTTTCTTTCTTGTAGTTTGAATCCGTTGCTCCGTGTCCGCTTCTCTGGAGCAGCAGAAAACAACCTTTCTCCCTCCTTTATATGACATCCTTTTATATATTTGAACATGGTTATCATATCACCCCTTAACCTTCTCTTCTCCAGGCTAAACATACCCAGCTCCCTAAGCCGTTCCTCATAAGGCATCGTTTCCAGGCCTTTGACCATTTTGGTTGCCCTCTTCTGGACACGTTCCAGCTTATCAGTATCCTTCTTGAACTGTGGTGCCCAGAACTGGACACAATACTCCAGGTGAGGTCTGACCAGAGCAGAATACAGTGGTACTATTACTTCCCTTGATCTAGATGCTATACTCCTATTGATGCAGCCCAGAATTGCATTGGCTTTTTTAGCTGCTGCATCACACTGCTGACTCATGTCAAGTTTGTGGTCAACCAAAACTCCTAGATCCTTTTCACATGTACTGCTCTCAAGCCAGGTGTCTCCCATCCTGTATCTGTGCCTTTCATTTTTTTTGCCCAAGTGTAGCACTTTACATTTCTCCTTGTTAAAATTCATCTTGTTTGCTTTGGCCCAGTTGTCTAATCTGTTAAGGTCATTCTGAAGTGTGATCCTGTCCTCTGGGGTGTTAGCCACCCCTCCCAACTTGGTGTCATCTGCAAACTTGCTCAGGATTCCCTCAAGCCCATCATCCAAGTCATTGATAAAGATGTTGAACAAGACTGGGCCCAAGACAGAACCCTGTGGCACCCCACTAGTCACTACTCTCCAGGATGAGGAGGAGCCATTGATGAGCACCCTTTGGGTTCGGTCAGTAATCCAGCTACAAATCCACTGAATGGTAGCATTGTCTAGCCCACATTTTACCAGCTTCTTTACAAGAATATCATGGGGCACCTTGTCAAAGGCCTTGCTGAAATCAAGATAGGCTACATCCACAGCGTTCCCTTCATCTACCAGGCTTGTAATTCTGTCAAAAAATGAGATCAGATTAGTCTGACATGACTTATTTTTCAGGAACCCATGCTGACTTTTAGTGATCACAGAGTTTCTTTCTAGGTGCTCACAGACTGTTTGCTTAATGATCTGCTCTAGAATCTTTCCTGGTATTGATGTCAGGCTGACTGGGCGGTAATTGTTTGGGTCCTCTCTTTTCCCCTTTTTGAAAATAGGGACAACATTTGCCCTCCTCCAGTCTGCTGGAACTTCGCCTGTTCTCCAGGAATTTTCAAAGATTATTGCCAGTGGTTCTGAAATCACCTCTGCCAGTTCTTTTAATACTCTTGGATGTAGTTCATCTGGCCCTGGAGACTTGAATACATCTAAACTAGCCAAGTATTCTTGTACTACCTCCTTACTTATTCTGGGCTGTGTTTCCCCTGCTGAATCATCTGCTCCATATTCTTCAGGTCGGGCGTTGTTTTCTTTCTTGGAGAAGACTGAGGCAAAGAAGGCATTGAGGAGTTCTGCCCTTTCTCTGTCCCCTGTTTGCATTTCACCATCTTCTCCTCTGAGTGACCCCACTGTTTCCTTGTTTTTCCTTTTGCTACGGACATACCCATAAAAGCCCTTTTTGTTGCTTTTAATATCATGGTAGATATGATGGTAGATATGATGATCAATGGCTACTAGCCACAATGGTTATGGGTCTACCTCCACTTTTGGAGGCAATATACCTCTGACTACCAGTTGCTGGGGAATCACAGGTGATGTTATGCTTTGGTCTTGCTTGTGTGTTTCCCATGAGCACTTGGTCCTGTGTGTTTCCCATGAGCACTTGGTTGGCCACTGTGAGAACAGGATGCTGGACTAGATGGGACAAGGACATGATCCAACAGGGGGCTGCTCATGTTCTTCAGAGAGTCTCATTGATTGCAGTGGGTCTGGGTTCCTGATAGCATTGCAGCCTTTCTTATATCTGCATTGGTGGAAGGGGGTGGCAGCTGTGGGAGAAGTTTTTCTAGTTGTGTTTGCAGAGCATTTCATCATCATTAGAGTCTGTGTTGCTTTTGGCTGTGGATTTAAAAATGTGTTTTTAGTTATATTTTGCTTGGCACCCAGGCAGCCTCAAGCAACAATAGAACTCCAAAAATAACATTTTATACTGCTTTACACTTGAGGCTCTCAGTGTATTTTTAACAATTGCAATTAAATTGCACTGAAACAAGACTATTGTATTTGCAGAACAGAGCACAGAGGCACAAGCAGAACAGAGAGGCTAAAGGGATTTCTGTTATCATGTCAGCAAGAACTAGAGCGGAAATGTTAATCACTCAGGCCTATCCACACTTACCTTTCCTTTGCTCTTTCTAGGCACGGTCCACATTTAAAAGCTCCATGTCTGAGTGCTTTTGTTTTTGTATTGTTTTGTTTACCCCACAGCTTTCCCCACAAAAAGCTGCTCTTTAAAGCTCAATTGGAGCAAATAACAAACCCAAATTGCTGTTTGGTTTCACTTCAGTTTAAAGTGTATATTTCCACAGGAAAAGCTGGGGAAGAACCCACATTTGGGCACAGAGCATTAAAACATGGTAAGAGTGGGGCAAAGGGTAAATGTGGATAGGTTCATCTTCATATTCCAGCCACAGGCAATCTGCTTTTCTACCCATTAACAACTAATACTTAGAACACCCTTCAGTTCTATATTGTAGCCCTATCTGGACATTATAACTCTGCTTAAACAATGTACCTATGTCAGGGAAATGGGGGCAGACCCCACCCCCACCATTCATCCATGTGCGTCCTGCCCACTGAGCAAATACATTTGAAGGTGGAGGATATAAGACTGGAATTAAATGGAAATTGGGGTTGGTATCACAAGCGAGCACAGTTGGGCATCTGTGGACGGTTGCTCCTCAGGAGGGGACCCACCATGGGCGTACCCAGGATCAAAACTAGGGGGGGGGGCAAGGGGAGGGGCCAAGGCACGGAAGGGGAGGGGCCACAAAGTGGGCGGGAACAGCGAACTCGCGCTCCGCCGGGCTGTGCCCCTCCCTAGAAGCAGGGCTGGTGGGCGGAGGCGGAGCCCAGCCCAGCGGAGCGCGAGTTCAGCGTTCCCGCCCGCCGCGCCGCGCTCTCTGGTTCCCCGCCGCGCTTGGCCTTGCCAGAGGGCGCGACAGGGAGCTGGAGGGAGGGCGCAGCGCGGCGGGCGGGAACGGCGAACTCGCGCTCCGCCGGGCTGTGCCCCTCCCTAGCAGCAGGGCTGGTGGGCGGAGGCGGAGCTCAGCCCAGCGGAGCGCGAGTTCGGCGTTCCCGCCCACCGCGCCGCGCTCCCTGGTTCCCCGCCGCGCTTGGCCTTGCCTGAGGGCGCGTCGGGGAGCTGGAGGGAGGGTGCGGCGCGGTGCGGCGGGAATGGCGAACTCGCGCTCCGCCGGGCTGTGCTCCGCCTCTGCCCACCAGCCCTGCTTCTAGAGTAGGGCAGCTGCCCTAACTTGCCGCATGGTGGGTACGCCCTTGGGACCCACTAACAGTAAGTCCCTTGACCTGCTGCAGTGAAGGAGTAGTCGTCTGTGGAAATTTGATTAGATGCACGCAAAATGACTGCAGTGGCAATAATTGATGATATCGCAATCATTTTAGCATTGCTGAATAAAAGTGGCAGCATACATTTAAGCCAGCCTACT
The DNA here is from genome assembly GCF_965207765.1 of Zootoca vivipara. Classification (NCBI taxonomy): domain Eukaryota; kingdom Metazoa; phylum Chordata; class Lepidosauria; order Squamata; family Lacertidae; genus Zootoca; species Zootoca vivipara. Next base: position 28,056,509 of record NC_142585.1, on the reverse strand, counting down.
CTAGCCTGATGTCCTCTAGTTTATGCTGTTGGACTTCAACTCCCATTAGCCCCAACCAGCTTGCAACAATTGGAGGTGATAGGAGTTGCAATCCAACAGCATTTGAAGGGTATTGGGTTGAGGAAAGTTCATCTAAGCTCTGACTGAATTGTGAGACTGTGATACTTTCATTTTATTGCCATTTAACTCCATCCCCCCTAACCCTACACTCATGTGCATAATACGGTATATCAGAAAACTGCAGATCATAGCACAACATGACTTTTAGTCCACGAGAGCACAGCCATCATAAAACGTGCTAGTTCTTAATATGCCACAAGACTCTTCATTGTGTTTTTGAGTTTTCTCAAAACAGAGGCTACCAGTCTCACAAGTTTAATAACCTTCAGTTAAATAACCTTTGAACCTTCAATTTTCCAAAAAGACTTTTAAGGGAATATTTTTATCCCAATGTGTTGGTACTTGAAATTGTTTTATATGTGATTTTATTGCAAAATCACTTTAGGGTGTTTTATGAGAAGCAATTCATAATTTAATTTAATTGAAATCTAATCTAATACTAATGACTAAAAAACACTCCCTTCCATCAGGGTATTTCCTATGTTTTTTCAAACATTCCATTCTTGTTACCAGTACTTGTTTACAATCCTACCAATTAATCAGGGAATGTTCTTGTTTTGGTTTTCACTCTGTGGCTGAAGCCTTAGACGATTTGATTCGATTTACTTTGAATTTAATAATATTTATGTATCACTTGCCATTAGCAAAGTAATCTCAAAGCGGTTTACAGATATGAGAATTAAAATACATAAAAGTCCAGTTTATAAACAAACAAACAAAAACCCCGAATATCACAGATATCAAAAATTATATAGGGCAATGAGTTCAGTACTGATACTTTATCCCTGCTGGGTCAGCAGCTGTGTTACTGAAACTGCACTCTGCACTTGGGGTGTGTATGTGTGAAGGTTCTTGAACCAAGCACTCACTAGCTCTTTTCAAAAGAGGCTACTTGCAGACCTTTTTGTTACGGGTGCAACTCCCGCTATACTTTTCTACTGCCCAGGGATAGTCAAATGTAGTGCATTCCTCCCAAATATTGTTGGATCCCAACTCCTATCAGTCCGAGCCAGCATGCCCAAAGATCAGGGATGATGGGAAATGCAATCAAACAACATCTAGAGGGCACCTTGTTGCCTACCCCTGCTGTAGCCTCTGGGTTGGTAACTGGGGAAGCAAAATTGTAGCCAACTGAGTATTAACTCAGAGTAGAGCTAAGAAAATTAAGTCAGTCGTGTTCATTAATTTCCGTGGCTTGACTCTGGGTATGACTAACACTCAATACAGCTAAGCACAGGAGAGAATTTCTGTTCACATTTAAACCGAACCTGTCTAATTCACACTTACTGAAACAAAATACAAACCCATGTGCAGTCCTTCAATAATGCACACTGTATTTTGAAATGCAATGCTCCAGCCCAGTAATTTGTAGAACAACACATATATTAGGTCAGAAATGTATAAATGTAGCACTTTAGACAAAATAGCTTTGCAAAAATGTGTATATTATTTATTGATTTATTTGCAGTGCCAACCCAGTTTACAAAACAGAGAAGATAATAAAATCATTGCTAAAAAATTTTTACAACCATAACTTAAAACATACAGAAAGCTAATACCATAATAGAACAGACTAAAATAAATTGAAACTCATACAAACCTTCTAACCATCTGGACAGGCTTGTCTAAATAAGAATGTCTTCAGCAGGCATGGAAAAGAATATAATAACGGTGCCTGCCTGCTATCCATAGGCAGGGAGTCACAAAGTGCCGTTGTTGCCACACTACAAAATTGAGTTTTTAAAATGCTGTGCCAATATTATGTGGCACCTATAGTAGTGCCAATTCTGCAGATCGAAGCAGTCAAGTGGGCACATACGGGGTAAGGCGATCTCATAGTAAACTGGTCCCAAGTTGTTACGCTTTTTCTATACTAATAGTAACACCTTGAACTTAGCCTGGTGGCAGATTGGCAAGCATCGCAAGTCATACTGACAAGGTCTCACTCCTGTCAGGAATCATGCTGCGACAAAACTGCATATGAAAATGTATATATTTTTCGAGAAAATTGTACTAAAAAGCTGGTGAATTTTAATGAGGGATTTTTGTATTTATTTTTTAAATTGCAAAATGATGTGTAAATGTGCAAAACTGAACTCAAGATTGGGAAAATTAAGAAATTTAAAATGACAAATTCACCCATCCCATTGCTACCTGCAGTCCCTTAAGGATACCAGACCTACCTCAGAGTCCACTCATGGCCAGTATCTATTTCAGATTACTAATCGTGCTGATGAACCCATTACAATTTGTAGCTTCAGTCCAACTTGGAAGCATTGTTTCAGAGCTCCCTTCCTCAGTGTTTGTGGTTTTGCTTATTTAACAGAAGTTTCTGCCGCACAAAACGTAGCCCCTCAGAACCCAGTGGCAAGACATCAAAGCGAATTTTACTTTCTTCTCCCTATCCCCACCCCACGAAAAATGTTATTCCTGAAATAATCTCCTCCTGATTAATTCCAAGTTTCAACCAGTAAAATGGTCAGCAAAGAAACAGAATGAGTGAAAAATGGCAGAAAATGAGTGCAGTTTACTGTGAGGCCCGGACTTTATGTCCCAAGTAATGGAATGTCATGTTTTGACTTCTGATTGGCTGAGGAATGCAGGAGTCAGTTTTCACTGGGGATGATCAAAACGTTCCCCTCTGCCTGTCGGAGCACAATCTTTTGGGGGGAGAGGGGACTGGCGGCTGCTCTATTTTTCTTCCTCCAAAATGCTGCTTCAATGAAACTGCCGGGAGATTCCATTGTCAGGGTGGCACGAGAGAGGGGAGAGGCAAGGGGGAATTGTGCTTTTTGCTCGGTTCTCTTCCTACCCCATCAGCAGAGCTCATCAGGTCTCCTCCACTGGCATGCGCTTCCTCTCTGGGAATACTATGTCACATTACTCCACAAATTTCCTATTACTTCCCATCCCTGAATATCCTGTCCTGGACTGCGCAGCCAACAAAGTCATCAAGCTCGTTGTGTTGGGTGGCAGCGGCGTTGGTAAAACGGGTAAGTCTTCAGGAGTTGCTGTGGAAGCAGCCTGGTCTTTTCTTTCTTCCCCCCCCCCTCCTCGCCCTCCCTCCCCCTCCTCTCTCCACATCTGCCATCTGATTTTATGTTAATATTTGATGGAAATAATGATCCGAGCCCATGTTTATCTTGCAGAATGTAAAGGTTAACCAGATCAGATTCCCACCCCCACCCCCATGCCGCTATGAAATATAATGCCTGGAGATTTTCAAGCAGATGAATCGAGGGGGAAGGTCAAGGTTCGTTGGCATTGACCTCCACTAGCAAGTTTTGTATTATGTTGCACGGGGATTTCACCGGAAGCTTATCAAGGTTTCATCAATGAGAGGATCCACCTTGGTAGAGAAGCTTTCTTGAAAGAGGGCTGGGCTACTGCTGCCAGGCTTTCCCCGCAGCATGGAGTTTGGGGTATTCTATGTTACGCTGTCAGTTCACATGGTGAGCCTAGGATCGACTGGGGGGGGTCCTTGGGCTAGACATCTTCCAGGCGCCCCTCTCCTTCATGACACCACTCCTTTACTGTAGCAGGTCAAGGGGCCTCTTATTAGTGGGCCCCCTTCCTGAGGAGCGCAGATGCCCAACTGTGCTGACTTGTGATACCAGTCCCAAGTGAGATGCAGCTGGTCTGGCTCCTCCAGTGCTTTGCATGAAATGAATGTATGGAAGAGGGAGAGGAAACTTATCTAGTTGCCCATCTAGTTGCCCATCTAGCCCAGTATAGTCTACTCTGACTGGCAGCAGCTCTCCAGGGTGTCACCCGGTGGAGTTTTCTCCATCACCTGCTTTAAAAAGGAGATGCCAGGACTTGAACCTGGGACCCTCTAGCATGTGCTCTACTGTTACACTGCATTCCTAGCTGAATATACGGCCCCCTTGCTCAGAGTGAGAACTAGCAATCTTCTGCTCCACAAGTAAAGGCACTTACCCACCACTGGGGATGGGCAGAAATTAGATTCACTTCGCATTAAAGGTGAACCCACCTAATTTGCACTTTCTGGAACAAAAGACCTTAAACACAGCTACCCTTCAAAATTCGCACTTCTCTAAATTTTACAGTGCGGTTCTCCATCCAAGTAGTTGGTACAAAAATGCATATATTAGTAAAAAAGAAATAATCGTACAAAAATATATTAAGGGAAATTTATTGGGGAAATGTGTATAAGGGCCAAATTCCATACAAGTGTGACTATTAGGAGAGATTCACATTAAAAAGCAACAAACAAACAAACATGACTTAAAACCAGAACATGGTGTGGAACTGTAAGAATGGGAAAAATGAGAAAATCTGAAATGGACTTACCTGACCATCCCTACCTACCACCAATAAGCCACCCACCCTTGAATAGGCCCTGAAATGCTCTGCAATGTGCTGGGATTTCTGTACAGAGGAGTGAAAGAAGGAAAAGCCCCCCACTCCACCCCGCTGCTCCCAGGAATTTGGAATGCTATCTGATTGGCTATCTGAAAGCAGAACTGGGTGCCAAGTGCCTCAGTTATCAAACTGTGCTTTGGTCCCTCCCCCACAAAACAGGGAGGAGAGTGCAGGATGGACACCCTCCAGAGGGTCATGAGCCAGGCATTGGGGAGTGACCTTCTGTTGGTGGAAGACAGAATCTGCTCTCAAATCCAACAGGAGATACATGGAACAGTTTTCAGAGAGCGGGTTGCCAGGGAAGACAGTAGGGGAGGCATGAAAAGAGCAATAAAAAATAAAAAATTACTACGGCTGGAGCAATTCTGCAACAAAGAGAAAATACCTTTTTTTTGCAGTGGGGAGGGTGCTGGTTTAGCAAAAAGGTGATTGGAGGACATGCATGATATCCATGGTGTGAAGGAAGTGGATAGACAGAAGTTTTTCTCCCTCTCTCATAATTCTAGAACCTTGCGTCATCCAGTGAAGCTGAATGTTAGGAGGTTCAGGAGTGACCAAATAACTTCTTCACACAACCCATAACAAAAGTATGGAATTTTCTTCCAAAACATGTAGCGATGGCCATCAACATGGAAGGCTTTCGAAAAGGGTTTAGGGTTTAGACAAATTCATGGATAAGGCTCTCGAAGGCTGCTAGCCATGATGGCTATGTTCTCCCTCCACTGTCAGGGGCAGTATATGCCTCTCAATGCCACTTGTACCACCTGTAGGCTTCTCCTGGAACATCCATTTGGTCACTGTGGGAAACAAGTCCCTGGACAAAATGTGCCATCTTTGGCCTGATCCAGCAGGGCTCTTCTTGTGCCCTTATGGTATAAGCAGTCATATTACAATAATCTTTCATATCCATGGATTCTCCCTTACGGTGGAGGGATGCTCTGCAGGTCTGCCACAGGACCCTTGCTCATTGCAGACAATTCAGGGAGACACCCTAGGTCGTTGCTGCACAAGCCATTGGGCCTCATCTTCTCCACTGAAGATGGAATTACACTTTACCCTAGCAAAGGTGAGCTCCCAAACCTACATTGACCGTGACTCCCATTGCCAACTTGGTGCCCTTCAGAAGTTTTGGGCTGCAACTCCCATACACCCTACTGAGCATGCCTGTTGTTTGCAAAATTTCGCCTTCACCAGCCTGCTTCCTTCTTGAGGTTTGATTTCCATTTCTGGCTGATGGGAGTTGTTGTACAAAACAAAAGACAGTGTTAGGGAGCACTGTGTTTGGGTGGCAGCATTGAGTAGTTCCACCTTTAGCTAGCTCATTGCATCAAAAAAGGTTGCATAAAAATGGTGGATATATGCTGTTGCTTTTCCGTCCTGCAGTAAGCAATAGATATGAAGTGTGTGTGCATATCACATGATTCATTTCCTCCTAATAATAAGTTGGGTTGAAAGGCGCTATGGGAATTCCACTTAATATAAGGGAGACAGCGGTGGAAAACTTAGTGTCCCAGACTCCCAAATGCAGGGAAGTGAGAAAGCCATGAAAAAGAAGATAAATGTGAATGTGGAAAAAAAATAGACGGGAGTTTTATAGCAGACATATAGCCTTAAGAGCAGCTAGCAGAATGATGTCCTTGGCTGCAGGCCTGTTTACATGTCTATGAGAGTAACTCCTGTTGAACTTATGAGTCGGTTTGCATGGGTTGGCATTGTAAGAATGTGCTGTTTTGAATACAGTTAAGCTTAAATCTGAAAGTTCACGTTGTGATTGCTGTTTCCTTTGTAGATTAATTATGTGACTTTTGATCTGGGTTAATATATCCATTTCCATGCTACACTCTGTAAATACACTTAGGGACTTAGGCTGTCTCTCCAGAAGAACTTCGCGGGGGGGGGGGGTGTCCAGAAAGAGGTAATACATAATGAACAATTCCCCTCAGTCCTGAATGGCTTAATCTGCTACATACCTGTAATGCAGTCACCAGGCCAAGCCAAATTATTAACCACAAATAATTTCTTACATATGCTACATGGAAATTGTACTAATGGGGGCAGGAGATGATGGCCTAAGAGTTTTTTCTGTGACAATACTGTATATGGAACCCTTAGGAGTTTGAGGTATTACTTTTCAAGTTTCTAGCTCTCGTGATATTGGCAAGCAGCATCTTAGAAAACGTGTTTGCAGCGAGTGATAAGAAAACCATAGACAAATACTGTGATTTTTAAAGGGTCATGTCAAATACAGTATTTTTGAAGGCCACTTCACACATTAAGCATTTTTAGGGCTTACCCTTAAAAGCATAACTGTTGTCCTGGATGAGACCATCAAGCTCAATATCACCTACACTGGCTGGCAGTGATTCTCTAAGGTTTCATAAAGTCACTGGGGCCTCTCACAGCAGTTCCTGAATATAGGCAGTGACCATTTTGTGCACCTCCGATTGATGCATGGCTGTCAACATGTGGGCCACTTTGGGCTTCGGGGGCAGGGCAGGGAAGGCTTATATGCAGCCGCTGATGTGCTTAATGACCTGGAAGTCACCCTCTGCACAAACAGAGAGCTGCCTGCGTGCTCTCTATGGGACCTTTTGCATGCAAAACATGTGCTCTACCGTTAAACTATGGCCTTCCCAACAAAGGAAGCTTTTCTTATACTAGGTCAGAATATTGGCTTATCTAGCTCAGTACTGCCTAAATTGGCTCTAAGGTTTCAGGCAGGTGTCTTTCCTACCTGGAGATGCTAGAGTTTGAACCTTTCGCATGGAAAGCAGAACTACAGTACATCTCTTCCCTGAACATGACCAAAACATTCGCAAATGCAAATGTTATTCAAAAACACACATACTGTAGGTGTGTCTGAGTAGAATTCCAATTTGATTGCAAACCAAGGTTTGATGCTGTGTAATGTGTGAAGTGGCCCTGAGAGACCCAGTGCAGTTTTTTTTTGGGGGGGGGGCAGACACTTTGAGAATGAGAATATTAAATCATTTATTAGTATTAGTATTATTTATTAAATTTGTATACCGCCCTATACTGGTAGATCTCAGAGCAGTTCACAACATAAAATCACAATATAAAAAACACAATATTAAGTAATAAAAACAAAAAAAACCCAATAATCCCCCCCACCACAGCACATTTAAAAGGGCATTGGATGTCAATGAGCCAGAGGCCTGGATGAGGAGGAATGTTTTTTTGCCTAGCACCTCAAAATGTGTACAGTCATACCTCGGTTTAAGTACGCTTCGGTTTGAGTACTTTCAATTTAAGTACTCCGCGGAACCAGAAGTGTTTACTTCTGGGTTCCGCAGTGGCGCATGCGCGGAAGCGATCTGCATGTTTTGCGCATGCACAGAACTACTCTATCGACGCTTCACGTGCGCTATCACCGCTCGGATTAAGTACTTTTCGGGGTGTGAATGGCACCCTGGAACCAATTAAGTACTTAACCCGAGGTACCACTGTAATAATTTTATTTTTTATCATCTATAATACTGTCTTATTTATTTTATAGTACAGTACATTGATTATTGCCTTCATTTTATGGATTGATGGTCTTATTAGACAGTAAAATTCGTGCTAAATTGCTGTTTTAGGGGGTGCTTTTCATCATCTGGAACAGATTAATCCACTTTTGAATACTTTCAATGGGAAAGTTCACTTCAATTGAAGTACGGACTTCCGGAACCAATTAAGTACTTAACCCGAGGTATCACTGTATTGAAACCACAGCTGAACCTCCCTGGGGAGAGCCTTCTACAAATGGGGAGCCACTGCAGAAAAGTCTATTCTCATGCTGCCATTTGCCAAACCTCTTGTGAAGGAGGCACACAAAGAAGAGACTCAGAGGGCCTTCTTGGTAGTTGCGCCCACCCTGTGGAACACCCTCCCATCAGATGTCAAGGAAATAAACAACTTTCTGACTTTTAGAAGACATCTGAAGGCAGCCCTGTTTAGGAAAGCTGTTAATGTTTGAAATTTTGTTCTGTTTAATATTCCTGTGTAAGCTGCCCAGAGTGGCTGGGGAAGCCAGGTGGCCAGGGTACTATTATTATTATTATTATTATTATTATTATTATTATTATTATTGCTTTTTTCTTCTAAAAATGTTTAGGGGTACTCTCAATTTGACTCAAGAAAACCACCATTTTATAGTTCAAATTGGGAAAAATAAATACAGTAAATGGACAAAAGTATAAAGATTCACAAAATGTTTAGGGAAACAAAATAAAAAAATCCTTCCAGTAGCACCTTAGAGACCAACTAAGTTTGTCATAGGTATGAGCTTTCGTGTGCATGCACACTTCTTCAGATACACTGAATCAGAAACTGGCTGCGTCAGACCACCACGGCTACCTACCTGTAAAATGTTTAGGGGTATGCGTACCCCTGCGTACCCCCAGAAAAAAGCCATGATGGTGATGATTGCAGGCAGTCCTTGAGGTATTGAGCCATTTAAGGCTTTATAGGTCTAAACCAGTACTTTGAATTGGGCCCAGAAATTAATTGGTAGACGGTGCAGTTGGATTAGGATCAGTGTAATATTTTCAAACCCAGGTGAGCAATCTGGCCGCTGAATTTTGCTCTAGCTGAGATTTCCAAACTAGCGTCAGATGCAGACCTACGTATAACACATTGCTGCAATCTTAATAAATAAATACAAATGTGATGCCTGTTGTGGTCACAAAACGTTGGTGCATACTGAGGAGTGGTTCTTGATTGCATTGCACATGTCTGGTGCAATGGTTCTTCGTTGCTAAACATGTTCTTCCCATCTTGCACTATTGCCAATGAAATGTGTGTAGTACATGGAATGAAAGCATGTGTTTAATTACCACTCCCAGCCTGTGGCTGCAGTTTCTGACATTTTCTAACGCTGACTAAAAAGCGGCATTTTCCCCCTTGTTTTGCAGCCCTAATTGTACGCTTCCTCACCAAGCGATTTATTGGAGACTATGAAGCCAATACCGGTACGTCTAACCTTCTAACGCTACATCATTAAAACTAATGTATTTGTGTCTAACTGTCCTGGGGACAGAATGAAGGGTCATGTGGTCAAAATATACAGGACAGGTCAGGTGAATGGATTGCTGTTCCTCTTATGGTTGAAAAATAAAGATTTTAATTTGCCATGTGGGGCTGCTCCGAGTTTGAATACCTGGCTCCTTCGGTCTCTCACTTGATGGGTTGAATAGGCTCATTGCTGGGTTCATATTCTTATGTTTCTAAACCAGCCTTCCCCAACCTGGTACCCTTGAGATCCTGCAAACTACAGCTTCCATCAGCCTCAGCCAGCATGGCAAATAGTCAATGATAATGGGATTTTTGCACCAGGTTGGGGAAGACTGTTCCAGAGCCAGCCTTCTTTTCTTTTAGTTCTGTGGATCACAGGCAAAAGAAAATGCTAAAACACTGTCTAAAATGTGCATATTTTCAGTGAGCTGCCCCTGGCTATGAAAACAATAAATCAAAGCCCAATTATTTACAGCCCCCCCCTTTAAGCTAATACTTTATTCACTTTAATAGAAAAGGATCAGAAGAATGAGTCTGGCTGACACACTTCCTATAAAGAAAAAGGATCAAAAGACCGTTGCTTCCATCGACGGACAGAGGGCCAAGCATTATCCAGCTCTCCATTTCCAACAAGCAGTGGAAATGAACACTGTGTTTAAAAAAGCACCAACCTGAAATATAGACTTTCTTTCTTTAGCGCTGTTCAAAAAGGGCAAGACTGAAATAGATGTAAGTGGGTTTGTCAGTTGACCAGCAAAATGGCAGCTTAGCCTGTCCTTGTACATTTAATAACAACAAGGTGACTCTGCCAACTGTTCCCCCGCCCCCAGCCTTTTAAAAAAGCATTTGATATGTTATGAGATGGGGGGGCAACACTAGATCCCCTTAAATGTGTTAGGATTTAGTAAAAGTGAGAATTAATCAAGGTTAAAACTTTGCCAACCACAGAAACCCCCTGGGTTTAGTTGTGCCAATGAGCCAAGGCAGTTTGGATGGGCTATTAGGAGAGGACAAAGGCCAGTGATGACCCAGCAAGGAAACAAAGACTAAACAGGAGCCAGTAAAAACTGCACAGAATCCAGTAAAAATAATTGGCTGCTTCAGGCTGAAGGAAGGAGGGCCCATGACAAAATCAAAAGTTTTAAGTAACTTTACTGGACATGGCAAATTCCACAGCAGAAGTCTTGTGGTATCCTAAAGATTGACAGGCATATCTCCCAACTGAGGATTAACTCTTTATGGATCTGATGAGGTGGTCCCTAGTCCATGAAAGCTGCTTACCTTTAAGTTGCCACAAGACACTTTGGCTGTGGTCCTATGACACCTTTCCTGGACACCACATATTCCCCCTACCCAAAATCATAGCTGCCAAGTTCTCCCCTTTTTTAAGGGAAATTCCCTTATGCTGAATAGGCTTCCTTGCGAGAAAAGGGAAAACTTGGCAGCTATGCCCAAAATGCAGTGGGTAGGTTCTAAATCAACCTACGTAGGTTTGCAGCCTTTTGTTGTTTAGTTCCCACAAGACTCTTGGAGTGATCAAATGTCAATTCTCCCTCCTGACTGATTAATAAGAAACTGGAAACTTCGCCCCTCTAGCTCTGTCCCTTTCATCTGATTAAAATGCACTGCTTGGCTTTTCATTCCTCACCTTTGCTCTTAAGGCTGTCAACGGGCTGATCTTTTGCTCATGTACTTGATTTGTTGGTGCTTTTTTTCTGTTTCTGTGTAACCATGCACAGGATTTGTGCTTCAAATCTCTATGTTTCCAAGATTTGGCTGCTAGAGAAGCATTGCTGGGAGCTGCATGCTTTTTCCATTAAACAACCATCCCTTCAGCAATCCTTCAAGCAGAAGCAAATATGTTATAGATCGGAAACAGTCGTCATATATATCTGAGGCCATGGAGAAATACTACTTCTCCCACTGCTAGGGCCAAATATGATTAGTGTCTGGAAGTACCCAGACATCTCCTTTTGATGTGTTATGGAAGTGGAATAATGTGCTGTCTGGACTTAGTTTCATAAGCTACTTATAAAATGGTGTCAGCTCCAAGCCAGGTACATTTCTCCTGCCTGTGTATTCACTCTTTCAGTCAGGTCTGGTGCCAGCACTCAGCATGGTGGGCCAAGTGCCACAGCCACAGGGCTCCCAGAGGAGCTGCCACATTAGAGCAAATAGGACACTGCATCACCACCTCCAGGGCTTGATTTGTCCAAACCCATCTGCCGGCTTTCTTACTTAAAACCATTTCAGATGGAGGCTCTGGTTTAGTGATGCAGTAAAACAGTACCTGGAGTGTACCATTTCAATCTGCAAGTACAAATCTGTGTGACTGAATGCTTCCTCCCATTGAAAAGATGAGGCCCCCTGCATGTAAGAAAGATTGAGGGTTTCCCTGTGTAAGGAGTCTTGGAACATTGTCAGGACACAACTGGCTTTGACATCTCAGAAAATTGCTATATGGGAGAGCTCGATGGTAGAACACAATGCTATGCAGGTAGAAGGTCCCAGGCTCAATTTGCAGCATTTCCAGTTAAATGATTAGGTAAGCAGTGATGGGAAAGACTTCTGAGACCTTGGAGGGCTGTTGCTATTCAGAACAGATAGACAAAGATTCTGGTCTGGTCTAAGATTCTGTAACTTCCATTGTCCCTCTTGGGCTCGTCTTCTCTCCCTTTCATTCGTCTGGAGCACTCATACTTCCAGCTTTGCTTTGCTTTGTTTCCATCCCAGCTATTGGCAACCCAGGAACACCCACTGAAGCTGAATGTTGGAAGAGTCAGGACAGAGAAAATGAAGTACTGCATTTCACAGTGCATAGTTAAATTATGGAAAATGTTCCCACACAGGGGCAAACCTAGAGGTTGACTAGGCTGGCTGCTACCAAGGGTGCAGGCACAGGGGGGCACAAAAATCACACCTCTCCACTCTGGCTGAGGGTGGCTAGGAGCCCTCCCCAGGCCACTCCTCCACTGCTCTGCAAACTTCTTGACTTGCTTGTCCATTGTCTCCCCTGGCTTAAGGGGCGCTGATACTTCTCCTTGCCAAGGACACAAGAGAGACTAGGTACACCTCTGCTGCCAAAATACATTCTGGATTGCAACTCTCTGCACAACCGTACCAAACCTCTAGAGGGCACCAGGTTGGCAAAGGTTCATAGAAGTTATTCTCACTGGGCTAAGCTTCCCCAGTGCTTTGGCAAGTGCTAAATGACTACATGGTGGAAACATGAGCTGCAACCTTTTACCAAGTGCAGCAGAAAAAATATCAGATCAGACTGGAAGCACACTTGGAGATGGAGACATTTTGTGACTGAAGTTTTCATCTCAAGTGAATCCGAAAATATACTTCCTAAAGCATAACTGTTCCAGGTTTTTAACTTGTGGTACTTCTGTGCCTTTAACAGCAGCCTGTCTCCATAGTAGGAAATGTTAACACCTGCTCAGGCTGTTGCTGAAAGTATTAAAGTAAAGGTAAAGGGACTGTCCCAACGCCTTCCCTTACCAGACCTGTCTTTGCAGTCCTTCTTCCCTATTTATATCCATGCATGTGCTCTGAACAGCTTGGGGCTCACTCTCACATCTTTTAGTGCACGAAGAATTTAGCCCAGCTGATGAACATCTAAATTCCCCCTGTGTACCATGTCCAAAAATGCAGGCACCAGCCTCTCTCTGCCAATAAGCATTTGCATAGCATGGCTGCCCCAGGCTTTTGCTTAGTTACCAGTTGGGTTGTGCAGGCTCTGATGGGAAATATTCCATGTATCCATCTGGTTGTCATCTCTCTTTTTTGCCAGGTGCATTGTATTCCAGGAAATTCACCATCGATGGAGAGCAGCTCACTTTGCAAGTTCAGGATACACCCTTCGTTTCACTGGAGGTAAAATGGCTTTTTAATGTTGAGATGTTTAAAACGAAGTCTTAATGTAGAAGTAGCCAATGTGATGCTCTCCAGATGTTGTTGAACTCCTCCCATCAACCCCAGCTTTCACAGCTAATGGCCAGAGTGCTGGGGTTCAGCAATATTGGTTGGCTTGGTGCCCATTTTAAAGTTCCATTCTTCTTCCATGACTAACAGTCAGGGTACAGCAGCTATGCCAAGGGTGGGTGCTCAAGTAGACTGCCACCACCCTTTCCTTATGTTTCATTCAGGAAGAAGTGACATTGGAGGGTACAAGACAAATACCTCAGAGGGAAGGTGAAAAGAGCATCCAGCTTTCCTCCATCTCTCAATGAGCCCAAAGTAGCATGTTTTTCTCTTTTGAATCTCTCTGATACACACACATAATGTGAAGCCAAATGGCCTAGGCATGGGGGGATGAAGTATCCCTTTAAGACACACACACACACACACACTCAATAACCCCCACAGGCAATTTTAAGGAGTTATGAAGGGCAAAAGGACAAGGAGGGAAGGTACAATGGTGCTTTAAGGAAATAAACAAAATATCCTAGAAAGCCAACTAAGTCTAGGAGTTATAGTGTGTAATTAGAAAAACTAGAGTAATCCACTTTGCCTAGACTCTAGAGCAAGTGTGGGAAACTGTTGGCCCTGCATATGTTGCATAATTACAGCTCCCATAATCCCCAACCACTGGCTATGCTTGTTGAGGCTGAAGAGAGTTGTAGTTCACTAGTTCAGCAACATTTGGGGGACCAATGTTTCTGCACCCCTGGCCTTCAGCAAGGATGGGAAAACCATTGTCCTCCACATGTTGTTGGACTCCAACTTCCATCAGCCCTAGCATGGCTGATGTTCAGGAATGACGGGAATTGTAGTCCAACAACATCTGGAGAGGCACAGGGTCCCCCATCCCTGATCTAGAGAGACAACAGAATTGTGGCTGGTAACTGAGGAACAGGAGACAACCTTCTGTCACCAGCTGGCTGTAGAAAGAGACAGACTTGGGGTTGGACACAGTACTTCTGAAGGTGGAAAGAAAGAAGCATCGCTTCTGCTCTTGTAGACACTCAAAACACAAATATTTTTGTTCACATTTCAAAAGCCTTCGCAACCTATTTTATCAGAGGTGTGTCTGTGTGGGGGGGGGGGTAGTGTATGCACCAACCTCCCCAGCCTAGTACCCTCCAGACATGGTTGAACTAAAACTCCCATCATCTTAGTCATCAGCCATGGTGGTTGGGGCTGATGGGAGTTGGAGTTAGAAACATCTGGAGGGTGCCACATTGGGTAAGGCTAGAAGGTCTTAATTTGATCCAGGACTTAATTTGATCCAGGGTTTATCACAGATGGCTCAGATTCAAGGCCAGTTTTCAGTAGCAAGGATAATAACTACAAAATCACTGGGATTAGTATGATGGGAAAGTGCCTCTGAGGATCCACAGAGTGCATTTTTCTTGGTAATGAAAATTGAGAGCCAAGCATTACGGACTTCTGGGCAAATTTAAGCCTCAACACTTTTTATCTTTATCAGCACTAGAAACAGCGGCTCCCGATCATAATACTTTAAACTCTCTTAAAAATGAGCTTTTAAAGGGGCCAAAGCTTTTAAAGTACGATGTTGGTTATGTAGTATTACATGCAACCACATAACTGGGCCATTCTTAGTGCAGACATGGCAGGGAAGAGGGATTCTTAAGAACAGTTCCATCACACAATTAAAAAATATATATTTGGAAAAGTTGGAGTTTGTCTCCAACCAAAATGCTACGGTAAGTACTGTAATATTGTTCTTCTTTGTACCCAGATTAATAGAGCTTTTATTGGCATGGATGGGGGGTGTCATAAGCAAAGCAGTAGTAGTTGTGCTTTCATAATTTTGAGAAGTTCCAGAGAATTGGTTTTGCCTAATTCATTATTCTTTGAAAGAGAAAGCCAAAAGGAAAGAGATAATGTAGGTTGTTGGCTGATGAAATGCTGTCTGAAAAGTGCATGGTCAGTAACTATTTGTGTCTCTGGTTAAAATAAATGATTAAGAAGACATTTCCTTTAAAGCAAAAATAGAAAAACCCCGCTGCCCTTTATCTTTCATTAGGCCACATTCCATTTTGATTATTGCACCAATTTCATTCTGGGCTGCGATCAGATATAACAAAAGGGAAATTTCCAGTTGCCTGTGGATGTCATTTTGCTCTTTTCTGCAAATCTTTCTAAAAAGTAAAAATTATTCACAGGTATATGTTTGTTTTTAAAATGATCTCCTAATGAGGATCATTTGCCAGTCAAATATAACAGATTGCCACAGCTCACATCCTTCTCTATAGGGTGGACATGGGACAGTGTACTGGGGGACAGGGGGGAATCACGATATGATAGAAGCCATTGAGTCCAGCAGGTTAGAAATCCCCGAAGGGGAAGACTTCTCCTCCAAATCATTATGGGTGATGATACTGGGCCCTAAGAATAATTTACTACTGGGACAAAGAAGCTGCACTGGTTGCCAGTTCATTAGCAGACCCAATTCAAGGTGCTCAGATTAGTGTTTAAAGCCCTAAATGACTTGGGCACCCAATACCTGAAAGGCTGCCTCTTCTCCTACAGACCCTTCTGAATGCTGATATCAGCAGAGGGGGCCTGTCTACTTTTCTTGTTGCAGATGGAAGGTTATCGGGGAGGCTGGTTTAGTTTGAGCTTCTGATTCTTCCTGGCATCATTGTTCCTTCCCAACTGGAATCTTCTTTTTTCTTCTTGGTTTTGTTGTTGACAGGACGAGAATGACACTATCTGCTGCCAGGAACAAATAAACCGGTCCATCTACTGGGCAGATGGTTTTGTGCTTGTCTATTCCATCACGGACCATGCCAGCTACCGCACCATCCGCCCCTTGCACCAGCATATCCGGAAGATCCACCCCAATGCCAATATCCCTCTGCTCCTCATGGCCAATAAAGGAGACCTGCTGCGAGCCAGGCAGGTGTCTGTGAAAGAAGGCCTCCAGCTGGCAAACGAGCTGGGCTGCACTAACTGCGAGTTGTCTGCGCGGGAGAACTTTGAGGAGGTTCACGAAGCCTTTAAGCAGCTTTGCCAAGAGATGAGCAGGATGACGGGGAGCTGCAATGGCGAGAAACGCAGAGGGCTCCATCTTGTTCGGCCCAAGTCCCCCAACATGCAGGATCTGAAAAGGCGGCTAAAGCAGGCCTTGTCTTCCAAGGGGAGAGCTGCCACGACACTCTGATGTATCTCAGAGTAGCAAGCCTGGCCTGGGCCTTAAGAGGAGAGATAAGACAATGGGATATTTATATCTATTTATGGCATTCTTTTGCCAGCATCTTTTGTACGAAAGAATCCCTTCATGACAAGGTGATATTGGATGGCAAGCTTTCAGAGCTGCGCCTTTTGTGTAGAAATTGTCACCGAGACCAATGGCATCTTAAAGACAGGTTCTTCATCCATGCCATGAGCTTAGCTTCCCAACTAGCATGACATGCA
Source organism: Zootoca vivipara (assembly GCF_965207765.1). Classification (NCBI taxonomy): domain Eukaryota; kingdom Metazoa; phylum Chordata; class Lepidosauria; order Squamata; family Lacertidae; genus Zootoca; species Zootoca vivipara. The sequence goes on along the minus strand of NC_142585.1, from coordinate 28,039,598 downwards.
GCCATGCCAGTCAATCAGCCTTGCTCCTCCCCCATGTTTCAGGAAGGCAGTCTATCTGTACTCCCTCATTTTGCAGTGCCACGTACATGTTTCTTCAATCAAATAACACCTGCCCACGTATTAAACAGAGTTGCAAAACTGATGCAGAGGTGGGAGGGGAGGTTGTTGACTGCAGCAGCACCAGCCAACACACACCCTTCACCATACTGAAAACCTGCACAACTAGGTTTTTAAGAGCTTACCTTAGAACAGAAAAGTACCAAAACTTCATCTCGCCCCTACTGCACTGGCACATTTGAGAAAAATAGTTCTCGTTTTATCTAGGATGGTACTAAAGATTGGACTGAATGACTTGCTTAGCAGTGTGATCTAACATGGAAGCATATGATCAGGGGTCAGCAAACCTTTTCAGCAGGGGGCCGGTCCACTGTCCGTCAGACCTTGTGGGGGACCAGACTATATTTTGAAAAAAATGAATGAATGAATTCCTATGCCCCACAAATAAGCCAGAGATGCATTTTAAATATAAGGACACATTCTACTCATGTAAAAACACGCTGAGTCCCGGACCACCCGCGGGCTGGATTTAGAAGGCAATTGGGCCGGATCCGGCCCCCGGGCCTTAGTTTGCCTACCCATGCATATGATGCCCAATAGGCCTATTCCAACTCATAGTTAATTGTGCTTAAGTGCATAACGCCACTATAAAATAGTTAAGACAATGTGTGCTTAGCTCTGTATTGGATTCTGGGCATTTTGCGTACACTTAATGTCAATTAAGCAGGTGGCGCTGTGGGTTAAACCACAGAGCCTAGGGCTTGCTGATCAGAAGGTTGGCGGTTTGAATCCCTGTGATGGGGTGAGCTCCCATTGCTCGGTCCCAGCTCCTGCCAACCTAGCAGTTCGAAAGCACGTCAAAGTCCAAGTAGATAAATAGGTAAGGTATTTACAGCGGGAAGGTAAACAGCATTTCCGTGTGCTGCTCTGGTTCGCCAGAAGCAGCTTTGTCATGCTGGCCACATGACCTGGAAGCTGTACACCAGTTCCCTCGGCCTACAAATGAGCGCCGCAACCCCAGAGTTGGTCACAACTGGACCTAATGGTCAGGGGTCCCTTTACCTAATGCCAATTTAAAGGAACATCTGCCTTGCCCCAACTGCAATTGCCACATCATAGAATTGTAGGGACCCCACCATCTACATGAAGTAGCTACAAAAGGTTTATTAAATGGGTGTAACTATATGTTTGATTTTCACAGTGATGGTGAGCAGGCTGCAAGTATACACAACCAAGTTTGCTGGCCTAATTCAGCCTTCTCCAACCAACCTGGTGCCCTCTAGTTTTTGGTTACAACTCCCATCACTCCCAGCCAGCACCGTGGCCTTGACTGATATGAATATATCTAGAGGGCACCAAATTGAGGGAGGCTAATCTGTACTGGACTCACCACTCTTATTTTGCCATGCAGAGCTGGGCTGAAATTTTCAGTTGGGCTGAATTTAGAATAAAATGAAGAGCTGTGGTCAGCTTTCTCCCTCTCCCAGAGAAAGAGGGCCATTTTGCTTAACATTCTCTGCCATTCCTGCCATTTGTAGGATACAAAAATGGCCCCCAGATTGCCAACACAGGAGTTCTGTTGTTGCTACTTGTGTTAGCACAGGCTTCCTCAACCTCGGCCCTCCAGATGTTTTTGGCCTACAACACCCATGATACCTAGCTAGCAGGACCAGTGGTCAGGGATGATGGGAATTGTAGTCTCAAAACATATGGAGGGCCGAAGTTGAGGAAGCCTGTGTTAGCAGCAGCAAAAACCAAAACACTTATAAAAAAGAAAGAGTCCTCAATCGTGCCACTGCTAATCATGAGGTCTTATCCCCCAGTGCCCCTGAAACTTTTGGGGAATTTTCCACCTCACTTCTAATAATATTTAGAGAAATATCCCACTTACCCTAGTTTTGCCACCTGAAAACAAGATGAAGAATTTGGGAGGCCAGTTTTGCTCAGTATTCAAGTTATCTCACCAGCCCACTACAACCCCAAAGGCTCGTTCCTGGTTTGTTACCACCAACATGCCATGGATGTATATATGTGAAATGAAGGGGTTTTTTTTGGGGGGGGGGTTGCCTCAACATGCATCACTTTACACTTGTTTATATTGAATTGCATTTGCCATTTTACAGCCCAGTCACCAGTTCAAAAGGAGAGATCCTTTTGAAGCTCTTTGCAATCTCTTTTTGCTTTAACAACCCTGAACTATTCAGTATCATCAGCAAACCTGGCAATCTCACTGCTTACTCCTAACACTAGGTTGTTTATGAAGAAGCCAGTTTGCTTTCAGTGGAAGGTATTTGTTTGATACAATATACCTGGGTCAAACTGGACATTATGTGTTTGAATCTTGTTCTTCTGTTTCCTCACATCCAACTGCTCCTCGCTCAGTGCTTGGGCCCCTAATTCAGTTAAGTTTGTAGAGACTGGGAATCTTATCCTAAACACACATACTGCATGGAGCCTGCGTCAACAAGACTCACAGATTATTCTCTTGGGAAAAGGACAGAAAAAAAGTTTAAAGTTGCTTCATCCCCTCAACTGGACACATGGTCTTGGCGCTATTTTGGCACATGCCCAATAAAGTTCCTGTTTTATATCTCTCATCTTTGCAAGTCTCTCAATCATCCCATCTCCTCAGTAGGGCTGGGTGATATAGCAATATATCGTCCAAAAGTGGTTTCAAGTCCATATCACAGCATTGGCTTCATAATTTTTGACCTGGCAACACATTGTGAATCGTGATGTCTCTCTGTGTGTATGTGTTCTATGCAAAAAAAACCACAATGTCGGGGAAACCATGAAGCCAGCCAAGGATTCTATATAGCTCTATCCTTATTTCAGACATTTTGATATGTCAGTATATCGCAATGTTTAGCTGCTGATATATCACAAAATTGGAAACCAGCTCCATCCTTATTTCAGACACGTGATATATTGCAATGTTTAGCTGGTGATATATTGTGATGTTGAAAACCAGATATCGCCCAGTCTTACCAGGGGCGTACCCAGGATCAAAACTAGGAGCGGCAGGGGGGGGGCAAGGCACGGGAGGGGAGGGGACACAAAGTGGGAACGTGGGCAGGGAAAGTGCAGTCGGAGGCGCTGGGGCTCCACTGACAGCACACAGCCAGGGCGCTCACTCTGGCCCGCCGGGCTGCCCCTGGTGCACTATGGCCAGCAAACTGCTACCACTGGATCAAATTAATCTGTGTTGTTGAATTAATTAAACTGCATCATTTAAATTAGATTTTGAAGAAATGTGCAATTGATTGATAATGCTTTGAATTTTACTGTGTTGCTGTCTTCCTTAGTGGGATGTGAAAATCATTCTTCTGAATAATGCATTTTTACAGAGTAGGGGGGCACTGGAGATAGGTTTATGGAAGCAAGAGGGGGTGGCTCAGAAAGGGTTGTGAACCGCTGAGTTAAATGAGGAGAAAGTAGGCTTTAAAGTAGGTTCCCAGGAACCGTTCAACCATGGACCAGTCTCCCTCTGGAGGTGGTGGACTCTTCTTCCTTGAGGGTTTCTAAGCAGAGGTCGGATGGCCATCTGTCATGGATGCTTCAGCTGAGATTCCTGCATTGAAGGGGGTTGGACTAGATGACCCCTGGGGCTCCCTTCCAAATCCACCCTTATATGATTCCATGAATCCTTTCCCTGCTTTGAGTATCCTTTCAGACGGCCCTCTCTGACCACAGCCCAGCCCACTTTCCCTTCTGGCCAGAGTTCTGTAGTTCAGGGTGCTGGACTGGCTTGTCTTATGTTCTGACGACCTCAGCGCTATGGCTTGCAAGGAGCTTTTCTTTCATGGATTTGCAACCCAGGCGCCCACCCACCCACCCCACCCCACCCCACCCCCCTCAACCTTTCCAGCTCCAGCTTCGGATCCAACACCAGTCACACAGAACAGTTTGTTTTTTTGCAGGAATATCTGAATTATTTGTTATTCATTCAACACTTTTCTTCAGCAACAACAACAGCAACAAAGAGGCACATAAGTTAAAAGGTAGAAAAGTCATGGTTGCTCATCTGTCTTTTGGCAAACTGGGTTTTGCTCCGGTGTCTTGGAAATGGTAGCTCAAAACAAGCAGGCGGAACACACTGGGATGTTCGCTTCCCAGAGGCTCAGCCCCCTCATCTTTCCAGGGCTTGGAGCTGCCGGGCCAGTTCTTGCCCCCTTCAGACCCCTGTCCCGGCTTGCAGGTGCTTCTCCTTTTTGCAGCGACCTCACGGTCACCCACAGCCCTTTCGGTTCCTGGGTGACGCACCCCTCCCCTCCCCTCCCCAGGTTTCCTGCCGGGTTGCTATAGTGGCTGCTGTACACAGAGAGGGTAGCGAGAGAAGGGCAGCCTGGAATGGGGTGGGGGTGGGACACCGGCAGAGTGTGCAGCCATGGACGAGAGCGGTGCGCTGCTGCTGGCGGGGCTGGTGGGCAGAGGTGGAGGCAGAGCCCAGCGGAGCGCGAGCTCGGTGTTCCCGCCGCGCCGCGCCCTCCAGCTTCCCATCGTGCTCTCTGGTTCCCTGCCGCGCTTGGCCTTGCTGGAGGGCGCGACGGGGAGCTGGAGGGAGGGTGCGGCGGACGGGAACACTGAACTCGTGCTCCGCTGGGCTGTGCTCCGCCTCTGCCCACCAGCCCCGCCGGCAGCGCTGCTCTTGCCCACAGCTGCGCGCTCCGCCGGGGTCCTGGCTATAGTGCAAGCGGCGGGTGGCAGGCTGGCAGCGCCCCTCCATGATGGCGCCCTGTATGGATGTGCCGGCCCTGCTTCTAGGGGGGGCAGCTGCCCCCCCTGCCCCGCGCTGGGTATGCCCGTGAGTCTTACACATCAGAAGTGTGCCATGAAAAATGATTTCACAATATAAAAGACCATAGCTGCCAAGTTCTCCCCCTTTTTAAGGGAAATTCCCTTATGCTGAATAGGCTTCCTCGTGAGAAATGGGAAAACTTGGCAGCTATGATAAAAGACTCCTGTGAGGCCTCCACAAAAATAAGTATCTGGCCACAGAGGAGGCTGCCCACCACATCTCTGTATGCCAGGCATCCCCAGACTTCAGCCCTCCAGATGTTTTGGACTACAATTCCCAACTTCCTCAACCACTGGTCATGTTAGCTAGGGATCATGGGAGTTGTAGGCCAAAACATCTGGAGGGCCACAGTTTGAGGATGCCTGCTGTATGCTCTATGACTGTGGCCCTACCTTTGTCCATCTCCTGTGCTGATCGATCATCTCTGGATAGCACAGCCAATTCCAGTGCTATATATCGGTAGGTCCCAACCCTGTATCTAGGGGTGAAAAATATGTTTGGAGACAAATTCCTATAGGAGTGACAGAGGGATGCCACTGAACCTTTAATTTGACTATATTTCCCTGGTAATGAACTCTAGTCAATCAGGAGTCCCTCAGAAATGATTACTCCATGGCACTATTTCATTTTATTTAAACCATTTATTTGCCACTTATCTACAGTAGTCTCTAAGCAGTATACAAAGACACAGCATTTATAGTGCAGGATTATGAGGAGCCTCCCCACCCAATCAGATGCATGCGCTTCGATCTGCTAATCGGATGCATGCAAAATCTGCAAGCTATGCTGGCTCTTCTCCCAGCTTGCATTGCTGTTACTTCACGTTTGCATCAGCTGGCTAAAGCAGGGCCAGCTGGTCATGAAGCACATTCAGGGGTTTCTTTTTCATTTGGAGCATGCTGGAGCACAGTTCTGGCACCTTTTCCCGGAGCCCCCAAACAATAACTCCTGGTGCTGAGCCCCAGCACGAACCAATTCCCGAACCAATGACCCTTCTCATCTTCCTCCTCCCCTCTCACCCCACCCACCCCAATCCTGACATGGCCTTGCTTCCCCCCATGGGCAGAGGCTGCTATGGGCAACGTCAAGGCCTACCCAAAGGACACCAAGACGTCCCTTCTTCCTCCCTTTGGCTGCTCTAGCAGGAGGGAAGCCCGTGGTGCTGGTGGAAGCAAGCAGGAAGAGACAGGGGATGGGAAGCCAGGGCACAGCAAGAGGGGATCACTGTGAGGAGAAGGAAGGTGAAAAAGAGGTACTGTAGGGGAGGCCTCCCTGTCACCCTGGCCCAGGTGCCCAGGGACACTGGGGGCAGCGTGGCTGCCAGCCTATGGATGGGATATGGGAGTGAGGGAACAGTGAGTTGGCTGTCTTAGGGCGACTCCATGGCTGGGTCAGAAGTTTCATGGGAAGCAGCAAAGGGACAGACATACAGCACCCACCCTCATCTTTGCTGCAGGGCACGCTTTCCTCTATTCCCCCCTACCCTCAAATAGTTTCCTAAGTCTGCCTTCAATTGGATGCTCTTTGCGGGCAGAGGCTTGTTTGTGGTGGCCATTTCTCCCATGGCTTACAGGCTGGTAATCATAATTTTATCATCATCACCTGCTGGGAGAAAAGAAGAACTGCAGGCACACCAACAGCCCATTGTGAAAGGTCTTGCAGGGTGAGTAGGTGGCGCTCACCCTGCCCTCAGACACCTGCCCTCAGGTGCAGTCAAGGATGCTAACTAGTCACCAGTGTCAAAACAAAATCACATTGTCAGTCCCGTGGGTCTCTGTATATGGATTAGGGATGGAGAGGAAGGGAGACAATCATACTGACCCAGTCTGCCTCAGGCAGCAAAATGTCTTGGGCTAGCTTTTTGTTTATTGTCGAAATCTGCAATCAGTTACTGGGTATATGTTACTGTTTGGGGCGGGGGAAGCTGTGCAGCAGTGTGGGTGCTATATTCATCGAAAGCCCCTTTACTAGCAGGAGTGGGGAGGGAAACATGAGTTCTGTGGTTGGCAGCAGCAACAGAGGGCAGGTATGTTGTTAGTGCTGATGGGGGCTTTCCTAATTATTTGGGTGTGGGTTGGAGACTATCTTGACCCTCCTCAGTTCTGCACTCCATGGCATCAGCAGGCCTTCCAGACCTCAAAAGGATTGCTTTGGGGGGAAAGGGAAGGAATTGCCCTGTGTAGGTAGAAGGACGACTTAAATTTCCATCATATTCTTAGCAGACTTCTCAAGCTGTCTGAGAGAATGACTTATGAGCCTTTGAGGTTGGGGCTGGGAGTTAGGCAAGGCTAAAAAGATTTTCTGGTGTTATTAGAGTTCACCCATTCTAAACAGGCCTCTTACAATCCTTTGAACTCAGAAATGCCATGCTCCGACACCATTTCAGTTAGTAGTGGTAAAACAATCTGAACACTGCCAATAGCCTTAGTCAAGTTAAATTCCATGTGCTATCAGGTAGACCAAGGTCCAAGGACATCTCCTTGTATGCGTAGGAAATCAAATAGCATGTGTGGAGAGAACCGTCATTGTAGCTGATACTTTGTTTGCAGCATAGCCTCTCTCCTATTGTTTTTTAGTTTAGAAAACGGAGTGATTTTAATAATAAGGTGTTTTCTATTATGATACAATCAAGGAGAAAGTACAACTGTGTTATATGTTATGTATTGCCTTCTCAAAAAAGCTACCCAAGGCACCCTGCTAGCCTCAGGGCTAAATGGGGATTCGAAACCTAATCTTCGAGGCCCTTGCCCAATGTTCTAACCATAACATTTACAATTACAGGTGCTCATTTTAAATACTTTTTTTTTTAAAAAAATGCCCAAATGTATGTTTTCTCTCCTTTTACTCTTTAGTTCTTTACATGATAGGGGTGGCGGTAGCACTTGTGTGCATTTAACAGCTGAGTACGAGATGGCAGGAAATGGTAAGAACTAAAAAGTGCATTTGATGAACTTGAATGGACCTATTTGTTCCTTTTTTAAAATGAACTTTCCAAAACACTGATGGTTACTAACACAAACCTATTCAGAAGTAAATAAACTTCACCATGTTCCGTGGGGTTTATTCATGAGAGCTAGCATAAGACTAGAGCAGGCACCCCCAAACTCGGCCCTCCAGATGTTTTCAGACTACAACTCCCATCATCCCTAGCTAACAGGACCAGTGGTCAGGGATGATGGGAATTGCAATCCCAAAACATCTGGAGGGCCGAGTTTGGGGGTGCCTGGACTAGAGTCTTTTGTTGTACCTACAAAATGTGAGTTACCAGTAACTCACTCCCTTTGAGTGTGTGGCTTTAAAAAGGACAGAGAGAGAGAGAGAGAGAGCATCTATCACTTGAGGAGTTTGTCTCATTCTCCTACTGGTAGGACCAGCCCTGGGATACAAGGCCCAACTCCTCCTATCAATGGCGGACCTACATTTTCGAGGCCCTGACACTTAAACTGTTATGGGGCCCCTACACAACCAGCAACAAGGTCTGGGTAACCACGGTTAACTTCTTCAATGGGTTTGTTCCATGACAGGTCATCACACAAAAAAATTGTTAATAACTACTACATCTCAGATTTTGATTTAAAATTGCTGTACTGGATTATTTCACATGTCAAAGTCACGTGTGTGAATAAAAATTTCCTATGCCTTACAGTTTTCAAGTTAGAGCTCATTTGGTAGAGTGTGAGGCTCTTAATCTCAGGATCATAGATTCAAACCCCACGTGGGTAAAATATGGAGCTTGGACTAGATGATCCTTGTGGTCCCTTCCAAGTATTCTATTGGGGAGGGGGGGTGAAAATTAGGGGAAAACAGGGAAATGTTATATGCTTGCATGATGCACTTTTCACATGTGGATTTAAATAATTTCTGGGGCTCTTCCGGGATTAGAGGCCCTAAAGCAGGGATGGCCAACTCCCAAGAGACTGTGATCTACTCGCAGAATTAAAAACTGGCAGTGATCTACCCTCTTTTTGGGTAGAGTTGTTGAGCTTTTTTTAGGCAGGAGGAAAGCACCGATTTTTGAGGATTCAAGCCTAAACTCAAGGGAAAAAGGAGAACAGCCACTCATCAACAGATCACTGGCAAAACAAACAGCCTCAATGAGTAAACTCTGTCTTATGGTCTGCAGGTCATGCAACAATGGAGGGCGGGGTGAGGGGGCGGGGCTGGATTCTCTTTTACCAATGCTAAGAAAAGGGACCCAGCAATCAACCGCAATCTACCAAAACCTCCTGGGGATCTACCAGTAGATCGCAATAGACCTGTTGAACATCCCTGCCCTAAAGCTTAAGATCATAGTAGATCATCACCTGCCTAGTATTTATATACAGTCTGGTCATCCAACAAGTTCCATCCTATGTTGATGCATATTCTAAACTTTGACTACGTAGAAGTTTGAGGACTTCTATAGAAAAGTCTACCTCCCAGCATGATGTTCCTTGATTATACCAGAATCTCAATGTCTCCTGGAAGCAAGGCATATCCTTGTTATTCAACAATGTTTCATCTTCAGAGAAATGGGACTTAAAGAAAATCAACGCAGTTGGGAATTTTGTACTGAACATATCAATATCCATTCCAAGCCTTTGTAGTGAGGCAGGATATACACTGAATTATATTTGCCAGGAGCAATGCAACCCTGGGGCTTATTCAGGCACAGGACAGCAGCAGGAGTTAATAATTTGAAGGAAATCATTACGAGTTTATCCAAGAGCCCTGTGACTCATCAGCAATTAAGCTATACAGCCATCCGCTTCCTGCTCTTTTACACTTGAATGCAGTTATGTGGAAAAGCTGCTTACCTTTGCTTTTTTTTTTAAACCATCCCAATGTAGCCATAAAAGACCCACAACCTTTACAACGCTGTAATAAGAAATGATTTCGCTTATGCAAAACCACCATGTAGTCTACATTTGCTGTCATTAGTTTTAGTGGGGGGCTAGATAAAACCTCCTTTGCTAAGATAGTCGCAAATGACTCAGTATATGGATTTAAAATACCTCTCCCAGTTGTTGTTTTTCATGTACAATCTCATTTCTGAAGCTTTTTCCACTGACAGTCCACCAAATTTCAGGTCACGGTGACAATAAAAGCTCATTATCATGTTTTGTGAACAGAGTGGAAAAAGGGCAGGTTGCTGTGCCCAACATACATGCTGTATTTTTTTTTTTAGACATTATTTTAAGGATGAGTGCTCTCTTGGCAATTAAAAAAAAGCAAAATGCATTAAAACAGAGTGGGCTGCTTAGAAGAACTAAACTACCCAGAAAACAAACAAGGCCCTGTCCTTCAAATAGTGCCTTGTAGTTCAGATGCCTCCTTCAATGAGCCCAGCATTGCGCATGCCCTCCGCCCCCATTTCCTGGGTGCCCTGAAACAGGATCAGGCCATTCAGGATCAGGGCTGCACGGTCTGCTGCCTAGGTAATCACTGCTCATTGGCCAACTCCAAGCTTTAAACTAGGCATGGATCAGATAATTTTTAAACAGAAGACACATTTGAATACAGGACTGTCCTCTACATTAGTGGACCTACATTTTGGGGCCCCTGTAGCTTAAACTGTTATGAGGCCCCTTTAAAAAACCAGCAATGAGGTTTGGGTAATCACTGTTATCTTCTTCAGTGACGTTGTTCCCACGAGAGATCACCACATTATTATTTTTTAATAATTACTACATCTCAGATTTTGCTTAAAATAGCTTAAAACCTTTACAGCATCTATGCTACTGGGATTGTTGAAATATATGCAAAAAAATTAATCAACTACTAAATAAAAAATATATACACTATTAGGGAATGTGGATTAAAGTCGCTTCTGGGGCTAATCTGGGATTAGGGGACCTTCATTAGTTTCATAGTAGATCCACCCCTGGTCCTGTAGCAACACTTCAAACAGAGGAGGGTTGTCCTTTGTAGACACATGGCTGCCCTAGAGCATGCCTTAGAGTCACCCAGACTATTGACATTTAGCTGAGAGTTGTTTGTACCTGTCCTTCATCAGCCTGGTGCCCTCTTGATGTTTTGGACTATTGCATTCATGGGAACATAAGAAGCTGCCTTATACTGAGTCAGACAATTGGTCCATCTAGTTCAGTATTGTCTACACTGACTGGCAGCAGCTCTCCAGGGACTGAGGCATGGGAACATTCCCAGACCTATCTATTGAGGCATGGGAACATTCCCAGCCATGGATTGATGCTGCTGGCTGAGGCCTATGGGGCACCAGGTTGGGAAAGGCTGCTCTAAACCCTTTAACATGTTGTTGTTGTTGTTGTTTAGTCATTTAGTCGTGTCCGACTCTTCGTGACCCCATGGACCATAGCACGCCAGGCACTCCTGTCTTCCACTGCCTCCCGCAGTTTGGTCAAACTCATGTTCGTAGCTTCGAGAACACTGTCCAACCATCTTGTCCTCTGTCGTCCCCTTCTCCTAGTGCCCTCAATCTTTCCCAACATCAGGGTCTTTTCCAAGGATTCTTCTCTTCTCATGAGGTGGCCAAAGTATTGGAGCCTCAGCTTCACGATCCGTCCTTCCAGGGAGCACTCAGGGCTGATTTCCTTAAGAATGGATAGGTTTGATCTTCTTGCAGTCCATGGGACTCTCAAGAGTCTCCTCCAGCACCATAATTCAAAAGCATCAATTCTTCGGCGATCAGCCTTCTTTATGGTCCAACTCTCACTTCCATACATCACTACTGGGAAAACCATAGCTTTAACTATACGGACCTTTGTCGGCAAGGTGATGTCTCTGCTTTTTAAGATGCTGTCTAGGTTTGTCATTGCTTTTCTCCCAAGAAGCAGGCGTCTTTTAATTTCGTGACTGCTGTCACCATCTGCAGTGATCAAGGAGCCCAAGGTGAAATCTCTCACTGCCTCCATTTCTTCCCCTTCTATTTGCCAGGAGGTGATGGGACCAGTGGCCATGATCTTGGTTTTTTTGATGTTGAGCTTCAGACCATATTTTGCGCTCTCCTCTTTCACCCTCATTAAAAGGTTCTTTAATTCCTCCTCGCTTTCTGCCATCAAGGTTGTGTCATCTGCATATCTGAGGTTGTTGATATTTCTTCCAGCAATCTTAATTCCGGCTTGGGATTCATCTAGTCCAGCCTTTCGCATGATGAATTCTGCATATAAGTTAAATAAGCAGGGAGACAATATACAACCTTGTCGTACTCCTTTCCCAATTTTGAACCAATTAGTTGTTCCATATCCAGTTCTAACTGTAGCTTCTCTTTAACATGTTAATGGACATCTATTTTCTAGAGCAGGCATCCTCAAACTGCGGCCCTCCAGATGTTTTGGCCTACAACTCCCACGATCCCTAGCTAACAGGACCAGTGGTTGAGGAAGTTGGGAATTGTAGTCCAAAACATCTGGAGGGCTGAAGTCTGGGGATGCCTGGTCTAGAGTGTATGAGAATTACCATCAGAGGAGGCTACTTTCTTTACTTCCCCTTAAGTCACTGTTCCAACATGGCTGTTGTGATTTAAAAAAGGGAATGAAGCTGAAAGCAGTGACTCATGCAGAGACCCAACAGGCATCTGCCTCTGTGAGCAAATTATTCAGTCACATCTGTGCATTCAGAATGATTGACTAATAATATTGTACCCAGTTCAAAGATGTAGTAGAATTACCCATTGCCAGCAGAGGCCAATTGGAAGGGGGCATGGCCAGCACAGTAAGACATGCAGAGTTACAGCAGGCAGCTTCTGCTTTCAATTGGTTATTTGATCCAATAGGAGAAACAATTAAGAAATCCCTTTCTTAGTCTCTTGTGGATGGCACAATTTGTTAATTATTTTTCTACACCAACACCAGAAACTCAGAATAGGGCACATCCATTTATCTATACATAATTGAGCTGGCACAGTTTTCAGACTACAGGGAGAAAAAAGTAATTAGATGTAGCAAGAACAAAAGAGGGAGGTAAGATGCTGAAAATATGGGGACAATTAAGTTTCCCTTTAGATCATAACATTTGAACTGTTAACATTAGATTGAGTATAGAATTTCCATTGTGTGTTGACCGAGAAAGACACAAATCCCTGAAAAGAGCTCCTAGGTCCTTTGGAGATGGGCCAGTACATACCGTATACAAAAGACAATAGGAAAGAACATTTGTGCCAGCAGTGCAATGTTCCTATGCATTCAAGCATGGGGTGCGATGGGGTGAGGTTTGCTGTTTCAAATGAGCTAAATAAGGCAGGTTGGCAGAGAAAGTGACAAAGCAAAGGGCAGCAATTCCCAGTTTGATGCCCTCCAGATATGGTTGGACTCAGTGCTTTTTTTCTGGGGGGATGCAGGGGTATGTATACCCCAAAATATTTTGTGAATCTAAGCTTGGCCTCATTGAGGGGCAGTATTTCAAAATGAGTAGGAAAATGAGAGTACCCCCCTAAACATTTTTTAAGAAAAGGAAAAAGCACTGATTGGACTCCCATCATTCCATATGGTTGGGTTGCTAGCAAGTTCTGATCTAAAACACCTGGACAGCACCAGGTTGGAGAAGGCTGGTTTTGGGGAAGAAATAAATTAGCGCCTCCAGAGGAACTGGTGCACTGAAATCTTAGTACATGTAGCAGCCACTGGCCAATTTTCTTTGTACTACAAAATAACTGGAAGGAACCAAGTTGGGAAGGGCTGGTTTAGGGTTGCAAGTCTTGGGAGGACTAGTTACCACTTGATAACCAATGTGGTTCCATACAACTGCTCTTTTCAGCAATCGTTATAGGTGACCAAGCTCTCCAAAGTTTATCTTAGATTAACTCAGAAGTTATCAGAATTCTTCAGGGCGGGAGGAGTTGGTAATTTAATCCCATTTTTCTCAAACTCTCCTTTTGTAAGGTAAATGTAAAAGGTAAAGGACCCGTGGATGGTTAAGTCCAGTCAAAGGTGACTATGGGGTGTGGCGCTCATCTTGCTTCAGGCCAAGGGAGCTGGCGTTTGTCCACAGACAGATTTCCAGGTCATGTGGCCAGCATGACTAAACTGCTTCTGGCTCAATGGAACACTGTGATGGAAGCCAGAGCGCACAGAAATGCCATTTACTTTCCTGCCGCAGAGGTACCTATTTGTTTACTTGCACTGGTGTGCTTTCGAGCTGTTAAGTTGGTAGGAGCTGCGACAGAGCAACGGGGGCTCACCCCATCATGCAGATTCGAACAGCCAACCTTCCAGTCGGCAAGTCCAAGAGGCTCAGTGGCGTATGTGAAGGTGGGGAACCAAAGGAAGGTTAGGGAAAGTTGCAAAACAGTAACAATTAATTGACAGTTATTCAAAATCCTATTAAAACTATTTAGTTTCATTAATTCCACAAGATTGAAGAAGTTAATCCAGTGATACCAGCTTTGCAAAGTCCGGTAGTCATTTATGCTTCCAGTGCCTGCTGCCACCCCCATGCCTCTTAGTGTCTCCCTAGGTAATCCCACCCCCCACCTCCTGTCCACTTTGGGAACCACTATCCCAGGCACTACATCAGACTTGAGCCCATTGGCTAGTCCCAGGCAAGATTGTTGCATGTCTAATTTCTTTTTATAGGCCTGTCTTGTGTCCTAATCCCTTTTCCAAATCCCTTAGTCACTGCATATTGTGGCCAGGGCTTGACATATTTCTTAAAAGTTTCCAAATCTTATTTACTGAGGACTTGCCAGGCAAAACCTTCCCCACTTCTTCCTTTAAAAGAATACATTTTAAAGGATTCTCCATTTTAGACAAATTCCTCTATGGCTAAATTTCTAGAAACTATCTCAGGGCACCTTACTCGATTCCCCTGCAGTCAGAAAAGCAAAGAACTCAGATCCTTTTTCTAAATTTGATGGATGAAGGACTACACAGGTCTTCAGCTGTTATTATAACTGATTGCTCTCAGGCTGTTTTTCCAAGTCAAGCGGTTTCCCCACCCCCTGCCCCATCACTCCACTGAGAATCTTAGCAATCTGGAGCAGGTCATGTCGCAAAGAAGGCTTTCACTTACTGAAGTGGGAGGACAGGCTGTGCTTTTCCCCGCTAGCCAGAAAACGTGACATATCTGTGTGGAATGGGCAGCTCTGCAGCCATTGAATGCTCAAAGACAAGCAGCTGAATTGCATACATCTTGGCCATGATCCATACTGGTCCTTGTTCACTCACTGCTGGACACTGGATATTAACTGAATTACACATTGCTTGAGAATTCCCAGTATTCAACTTCGTTCCCCAGGAAAGCATAAGTGTGTTTTTTATTTTACTTTTGCCCTTTGGGAACTAGGCACAGCATGCTTTCCAAAGGAAACTAGTACTGTAGGAAATTTGTGACTCAACAACACTGTTAGGATCATACTAGGGCTGCAAACCAGAGGCATAGCTGGGGTAGGGGGCACTGGATAATACTTGAGTGTTAGCCTGCAGTTAAAAACACAGCTACAGAAGCTAGTTTTTTAAAAAATAATAATAATTAATGGTTTATTAAAGATTTTATTGGGTTACGAAAGTACATACAGCACCTGTGCTTTCAGTTCATATAATCCTTTCCACAGATCAGTTATATTCAATGTGAGACACTAATGTTATATAGACAGTATAAGGTTGGGGGAGAAGAGAGGTGGGGAGAGAGAGTGGCGGGAGGGAAGAGAAGTGGGGGGAAGTAAACTTTCATTGTGTCAGTGTCACGTGGGTAGATTCTATTCTATTCAATTTTTTAAAGTTTTTGTTGGCAGTGAGAGAGTTTGGGGGTCCAGGTTGGTTGCCTTCAGTTGACTGCAGTGAGTTTTGTTTGTGTATATGAGGGGGAAGCTGCAGGTGCTAGTTGAAAAGTTGGCAACTTTACCAATCAACCAATCCATTAGACACTTACTGGTGGGATGGGAGTAAAAACTGATCCAAGATGGATCTCAACAGTGGTACTGTAACATAGATATGGTCAATCTACCATAACATATATAAGATGATAGATAGATGATAGATAGATAGATAGATAGATAGATAGATAGATAGATAGATAGATAATGTTCCTACAGCCCACCCTTCACTCACTGGTCCTAGGCCAGGTTGCAAAAATATCACAATTAAACAAAAAACCAAAGTACGGTAATCAATAAGAAGTTAAGAGAACATCAGCAATAATAGTAGCACAGGTGAAAGGAAGACACTCATTCATCCAACTGCCTTAGTCAAGAGGCGCATCTTGATCAGCTGTCAAAAATCATACACAGATGGCGCAAGAATTGAACTCAGTGAGGTGGTCACTTTCTCTTGGGCCAGTGCTCTTCATACTGTGGGGAGGGGCACCAGAGAAAGGAGGGAGCAGGAAGGGAATGAGAAAGGAGATGGCAGAAAGAGAAACAAGGCCTTGTGTACTTTGGCCTCTGGTCACACCCACTGCTGGATTTGGTCCTGCCCACCACCAGCATGTAACCTCCATCAGATTATAGGAAAGGGAGTGACACACTGATGTAGCTGTCTTCTAGATGGGAGCCACCAGCAACATACCCTCCAACATTCAACAGATGACCATTGGAACAGATGTCCAAAAGCCTCCCCACCTCCTTCCCCAAGCCCCTTAAATGCTTGCTGGCTTTGGGAAGAAGGCAGGGGGACTGTAGGGTCGCCCCCGGAACCTCACCTCTACCTAGGTGGCTCAGGTCCTGCTCCATTTTTGGGACATTTCTGGATTAAATCAGAAGCCATCATGGCATCTGTATTTCTGGGAATGCCACAATGAAATCATGGCAGTTGGAAGGTATGCAGCAATCTTCCCCCACTTGTCTGCTGTGATAACAAGTTTGCAGAGGTTTAGAGTATTATTTTACAAGCTAGTTAGCAGGAAGTTCCTTCTTCAAATCTTGCCTTTTCCATGAACCCAATAGGTGCAAGCCAGTCTTTCATAGCCATCAGCATTTTAGTATACATTTCTCCTAATACAGTATACACATTTTTGCATGCACTTTCCCCTAATTTTGTATGTTATTTTCACTGATATATGTGTTTTTTATGCAGTTTCCCCTACTATGTGCATATTTGTTTACATTAGTTTGTTGAAGAACTGTATCGGAACATTTGGAGAGGTGCAATTTCTCCCCAAAAGCTGGTTTTTGGTTCTAGTATTGCCTCAGGAAGTGCAAATTAGGTAATTTTGCATAAAAATGTGAGCCAACCCCAATATCTCCCTTCGATCCCTACTTATCTTGCATGGTTGCTGTATGGATAATGCAATTGGATAATGTGTGAAGAATATGAAAGCTTGAAAGGGTGGTACAAATGTCCAGTATAGTCTTGAATTTTCCAGGTTACCAGTTGGCCTGTTCAATCAGGAATGACAAAGCAAGGTATGAAAGCCACTGCTAATATTGTGGACATGCTTCACCACATTATGATAGCCAACTGGGGAAATGGCCAAGAGAAAAATAAATAAGACAGGATGGGGGTTGGGGGAGAACTGTGTACAAAATTAGTAAGCCAGCTTCCCAGAAAACAACTCCAGCTCTGCTGGAAGGGTGAAGAGAGTGTGGCTGACCCTGAAGCATTTCCTGCTCTGAAGATGGGAGTGCAGCTTTTGCTCTAAATATGGTTCCCACGCTTGCCTGCAACATGCTCCTTACTGGGTTCCTCCCACCCAGCCAGCAAACGCTTCCTTTCTTCTTGATCCTGTTCCTCTCCGAAGACTAAGTGGCCTCTTGCTATCGCGTAAAGCACGTCCAGCCATTTGGGATGCCATTTAGGGTCAGTAATGATTGTTCCATATTAGCTAACTGCTGCTGAAGTTTGACAGACGTAAAGCGGGGGATGGGATGGTGAGCCCTCTCCGCTGTCCTTCCCCCCTCCCTTAATTCTTCCTCTTCCCTCTTTTCCAACTCAGAAGCTGAGCTGGAGGACAAAAAGAGAGGCACTGCTTTGCTCTGCAATGCCTTCTTCCTTCCTTCCCAAACCCATCACCTATGTTATTTGGGGGGGGCAGGGGAGAGGAGGAGAGCTGTTATTGGACATGGAGCTGCCACCCCTGCTCACATTGCCCACCTACACCCCTTACTGACACCCCACACTTTTTACACCTCACCCAATGACCCCAACCCCTCACAGCTCCCTCAACTGCCACAACTCTGCCTGCTCCGAATCCGCTGCCAATTCCCGTCCCGCTCACACAACTGGTCCTCCCTCCCAGCTCACCCTAATCCCAATATCCTGCTGCCACTTGCAGAGGAGAACAGAATGAAGAGAGGAGGTTTGTCTCCCCTTTGCTCTGTGTCACCGACAGACGGAAGTGGACAGCAGCACAGGGCAAAG
This sequence comes from Zootoca vivipara, assembly GCF_965207765.1. Taxonomy (NCBI): domain Eukaryota; kingdom Metazoa; phylum Chordata; class Lepidosauria; order Squamata; family Lacertidae; genus Zootoca; species Zootoca vivipara. The sequence continues at coordinate 28,021,493 of NC_142585.1, read as the reverse complement.
GGAAGAAAGAGATGAAAAGGAGAAAGTCTATATACACGTCTGTCACTGTCAACTAGAGTCTGCTTAGTACACTGTAAAGCAGTGGCATGGGTCTTATGTGTAGATAGATTCGCTGTTTAACCTGTGGCTCCTGAAATTTTGCAGACCACCGCCCCCTTGGTTCCATAAACTCATCCCCAGTGCTTCCTACCGTACCCTATAAAAAGCATTCACATAACCCACTAAGGAAGACACAATAAAATTCAAAGCAGTAACAATTAATTGCACATTTATTCAAAATCCAGTCAAAACTATTCAGGGGCGCCCCCTGCTACCGCCTTGCACATACTCCTAAGTAACCCCATTTTGGGAACCACTGCTTTGTAGTATCCTAATGGAGAGTCTGGCTGCAATGGAAGCCTAGTGATGAACACTCCTGTTGGGAGATAAGGAAGGTATGCTGCGACATTTGATATACAGGTGAAACTCAGAAAATTAGAATATCCTCGAAAAGTGCATTGATTTCAGTAATGCAACTTATTATTATTATTATTATTATTATTATTATTTATTTTCCTTTTAATTCTGACAAATGCTTTCTTTTGGAAATTCCACAGTAATCAAACAAATAGTTACAATAATACAAAAACAAAAATAAACATCACTATTATATTTCATTAATTACATTCCATTTATAATTAACCCGCCTAATGACAAATAATTACAATTACAACAAATCAAGGTTTGACATATCTTGCTTTGCATGTCATGCATCTATCTCATATATTGGTTTCACCTTTTAAATTGCGTTACTGAAATAAATGCACTTTTTGACGATATTCTAATTTTCCGAGTTTCACCTGTATATACAAGGTAAGGATCTACAACACACTGTTGCAGTATATCTAAATTGTGCTTCTCTTCAGAGCTCAAGCCAAATGCCATTTGGGGTAATCACAGAAGGAAGCGATGCAGGCCTGCACAGAGCTCCAAGTCAGTAACTTGCTCCAGCCAAGGTTGAGAGCAAGCTGAGGTCACATCTGGACCACATATTTAAAGCACATTGCTTCCCCAAAAGAAAACTGGGAGCTGTAGTGACCTCAGCCTTCCTAAACCTCTGCCTCCAGGCTTCAACATCTTGCAGATTCTTAAAGGGCCAAACCACTGATCTGAAGACTCCTCCTCCATTCCAAAGTCTTGTGCCTGGCAAGCTCATGCACTGGTGGACCGGTAATATCTTATGGGAGGCATTGGATATCTCAGGAGAAGGCTTTGCTGGGCTTTGGCATTTTCTTCTACGGGCTCATGTTAATCAGGCCCAGCAACCTCCTGAACCCCAGCAGCAGGCTAAGACCCCTGCATTTGTTCTGGCTCCTTCGCTGGAGACTCTGCATCCTCTGACTTGATTGCTTCTGATGATCTAGCCCAACCCCCTGAAATGCAGGAACCAAAGCTAAAGTTGGTCATCCAACTTCTGTTTAAAAACCTCCAATGAAGGAGAGTCCAACACTTTCCAAAGTAGTCTGTCCCACAATTCTTTTCATCAGAAAGTTCTTCGTAATGTTTAGTTGGGATCTCCTTTCTTGTCATTTGAATCCATTGATTTGGGTCCTAACCTCCAGAGCAGCAGAAAACAAACTTCATTTGTCATCCATAAAATACAGGTTTCATTCCTTGGGGTTCAATGTGAATAATTACAGCTTTGGAATAGGCAGCAGTCAGGTGAGAAGATCAAAATCAGAAGGAGCTGAAGGGTTAACTTTCCAAGAAGGCAACCTGCAACCACATAAACCCATTATTGCATAAACAGTACATTGCACAGAAATGGATTTTGATAAATAACCTACTTGTTGTGCCAACAAATTTGCAGGAACATTTGGCTCACTTTTCCCTTGAAGTGTGTGGGTGGGGATTTGCATCAAGGAAACAGCCCAGGGGGGATTTTACCTTTCCCCAGCAAAGAACTACAGATTCAAAACAAAGTAGCTGCGCTTACACCTTCAAAAATGGTGGGTGGTTTCATTGTAGATCTCACCCTCTGCTTTGTCTGGGTATGCCTTAAAAGACTTGAGGGTTTTATAAGCAAATCTTGATGATAGTTTTATTGCGCGGATGGTATGCCTTGTTGTCTTATCAGTGGTCCTTAACCTTAGATGTTGAACTCCAACACCCATCAACCCTGACCATTGGGCTAAGATGGTTGGGAATTAGAGTGCTGCAGTTCAGCAACACCTTGAGACCCAAGCTTGGAGAATACTGGTACATAGTTCATTAATGCTGCCATCCCAGCTCCAGTGAATATGGTGAGACTTACGGTAGTTTCTGATTAAATATGCATAGGATTCCCATGGAAGTTACTGTTGTCTGGTGTTGGTGATTGCCTGTATGCTTGTGGTTGCATGTTGTTTGATGTCTTGTTTTCCTCATTCCCATTCTTCATGATGCTGAAGTAGGTTCCTAGTTCCCAGTTCCACATAGAGATCATCAGCACACCCCACATCACACACTCTGCAAGCACCCCAAAGATACCGTCTTTCCCACATTTTAAGACACCGTCTTATCACTTTTTTTCCTCAAAAAAACACTGGGTGGCTTATTTTCAGGGAATGTCTTACCGGTATTTTTATTACATCAGGAGCAGTGTCCCTCTTTCTCCCTGTCTCCCTGCGGGGCAGGACTCTTGACTGAAAGAAAATGACGGGCAACAGCCACCACCAAGCTCCATGAGAGGGAGTCTGAGGGAAGGGAGGTGTGTGCATCGCTGGCCCAGCCCTCTCTCCCCGGCCCTGGGATGTTCGTGAGGGAGGGAAGGAGCTCCTCCGAAGGGCTGCTCTCTCTCTCTCCCCTCCCAGGTGGGGACTCACTTAATAGCAATCTGCTACACTGGAGCTTCTTAAATTTAAACCAGTACTGTATAATGGAATCTATCTGTGTGATGCAGTCGTAGCAGTAGCCTATACTAAAGCAAATAAGGATCTCTACCAGCCAGCCAACTGCCCAAGACTTAAGAGCGAAAGTTCCAACAATGTAGCACTTTGTAGCACTGATAGCAAAGAGGCTACCGGCTGAGATACTGTACAAAACAAAGAAGCCAGCTGAGCAGCAATTAAGATGGTAAATGGTAGCAATTAAGTAGCAATTGAGCCAGCAGAAAGCGGGGTGAGATAATCTGCTGGTCCTAACAACCCGTCCGTGTTTCTCTTACCCACAAAATGTTAACTTTTGTGTAGGGTGTAGGGCAGTGTTTAGCAGCTCCTAAACATCGAGAAGGGGAAAGTCCTTAATCCCCAAGGCAAGGACTGCGCCACCGGCAGCGATCCCGGTACCGGTACAAATCCTTAAAGGGGAAGCTCTACAGACAAGCAATGGAAAGAAAAAAGAATCCTCACTTTTTAAAAGGCTATTAAAAGGGGGAAAGGTGGGGGGAAGCGAGAGGTGGGCTGTGTGTGTGTGAGAGAGAGAGGGGGGGGGAGAGAGAGACGCGCACACAGAGTCTCTCCCTAAAGGGGAAGGCAGCGTCTTCAATCGCCCCTCTTTTTTCCCTCGTGCTTTCATCTTCTCCCCACCGCAAATGCCACTTTTCTCCTCTTCACCAAGCAAGCAGAGCTCACACAGCCTAGCTAAAAAAAAAATATTTTGGAATCCTTTTACAGGTATTTTAAAAAATGCTTACAGAAACAGGAGGGGGAATCACGAGGCTGCAGGAACGGCTCTACGGTGCATTTTTACAAGCTTTTAAAAGAAATACGTGTCTTTGGAGCAACAGTAAAATGGGGAGAGATTTTTATGGGGGAGAGTTGGCTGGCGGGAGGGGGGAAGGGTCTATCACTATGTCTTATTTTCGGGTTATGGCTTATATCGCGCAACTGCTTAGAAATCCTGCTATGTCTTATATTATGGCTACGTCTTAAAAAGGGGGAAACACGGTATGCACAAGGACTGCCGCTGCCACCACCACCACCACCCGCCCTCCCGAACATACAGCACACATGGGGAGAAGTGCAATGACAGTTTATTAAAAGCACCCTATAAGATAGGTGTGCAATCTGGATATTTTTGTACTGGTTCAGTTGTCGATTAGCCAAACTTGTTGCTTGTCCCATTTCGTCACAGTTCTACTAATATTCCCATTCTGATCTTTTCCATTGTTGAAAAATAGCTTGTCGTTCTTTTCCTGAAGATTGTAAGCATTGTTGATTTCAAAAACAAAAAACAATGAACCAGTAATTGCCCAGGCTAGTATGCATCTTGCCTCAGAGTTGATGCAGTTGTTGATGTTGTTACAGCTATGTAATGTTGAAAAATTGAAACCTGAACAGAATGTAGCTTCAAGCAGTGCACTCTGTAAGAAGTTAAACAAGGATTGATAAAGCTTAAAGAATGGGATGTATTTTTAATTATTTCACTCACTCACTCAGATGGCCAATGCATTCTTTCCATGCCCCTTTCCCCCCCAAACAGCACAACTTTACAAAGCAACTTTCTATTCACAAGATTACCATCTTCTGTGGATGGCAGGGAAAATGGTAATAATCACCCACTTTACAAAGTGATAAATGGAATGACCTAGAGACATGCCTACGTTAAAAGTGGTATTCCATTGTCTCTGCGTGTGCGTAAACTGCATTGACTGTCTCTGTTTGCAAAGCACAGTTGGCCACCAGCCCAAATCAAGGTGTAAAGGAGACACTGTTAGATGTGTGAGTCCGTCTTTCCTATCTTAAAGAAAGCAAACTGAAGTGGTACACTGCAAGACAGCTGCAAGACAGCTGAATGCATTGGGTTAAACCAGATTAAAATATGGTATAATAATGTAGCCCAGTGGTGCTAATACCCTCCGCATGTTGCGCACACTAAACTTGGGCATGGCCTGCAAGTTGCAGTAGATGTATTGTGCATCCCTTGCAGTCATTTACCCACCTGTTCTTACAATATGGAGAGGCTGCTGCTAAAGGTTGAAGCTTCATTGTTCAAGTCAAGTGTTAGGGATGGGCCCCTCGGAAACATTATTCTTTTTTTAAAGTGGAAGTTTTAGAATTATAATGAATTGGGATGGGGACAGCCTTAAGTTCCTCAGTAGGAATGTAATGGGGGATGAGTGGGACATATTAACATTAGCCAATTTTATATTGAAATGATTGTGGGTGAAGGAGAATCCTTGAAAGGAAATCAAATTGATTTGGAGCCTGAACTGGTGGGAAATGGGTAGTGATGGTAAAATGAATAGAGGGGTGCTGAATGCGGCAGGTTGCAAAATCCCAGCGGGATACTGTGACAGTACAGTGCGAGTAATGTGACTTGCAGGAAGTGACTTCTATAAAACTATTAAGTAACACTGTGTTATTAATTTACAACAACAACAACAACAATCCTACCAGTAGCACCTTAGAGACCAACTAAGTTTGTCATAGGTATGAGCTTTCGTGTGCATGCACACTTCTTCAGATACACACTTTAATTAAATTAAATTAATTAAATTACAGTTCATGATTCCCAACCCCCACCCCCCAAAGAATCCACTTTCTTTCACAACTTTCAGGGTCCTGTGTGTTTTAAATTTTCCTTTAACAACCCACTTTTCACAGAAAAAAGGACAAAAAATACAATTTGCATGGATTGAAAAAAAAGTAACTAATAAGCATAAATGGGATGATAGAGAAACCAACTGTTTATTAAAATATTATTTATAAAAATACATGCATCAGGCTCACATTCTAACTAACAAAATACAAGTAAAGCCCAATTTATTTCTTTAAATCATGGAAGTATGAATAAAATAATTTCTTTTAAAAAACAGATTTTTAAAGAAATAAAATAGCTTAATCCACTGAAAGCTATAAAACAAATATTAAGAAGAGCAATGCCCATTGCTGAGCAAGGTTGCTAAAGTAACAGTGACATATCCTTACTTGTTATATATTGAGCTGCTGGGTGACTTGTCAGGGGATTGCAAGGAAATTGCAATGCTTTGAGGGGAGCAAAGTGATAGAAAGGTAGAAAGTGACAAAAGGGGTTGGAAAGAGCTAATGTGAGAGAATCAGTAAGCTAGAGGGAGTTGGTGCTTAATACTACATGCAAACATGCCCCAGAAAAGGCATCCATGGCCAGTATTGGTCCCAATCCTATTTGTGAGACCATTGCTTCCTCTGGTGCTCCTGTCCACTCTCATCAAAGTTCAGCTGCATGAAAGATGATAATTCCTTTTAAATCCCATTTTCAAAGTCTTAGAAAGGCTGGGGGAAACTTAAGTGCCAGTTGATATACTGCTGCTCTTTGTGTCAATGTTAGCATTCCCACTATGGCCTGGGCACTGCACCCAAAATCTTCCTCACCCCCAGAAGATCTCCTTTTTTTCTACTCTAGATATTCAGTGATGAAAGCAAGAATTTCTGGATGGAAGGGAAAAGAAGAGAAGCAGCACTCAAGGGAAGGGAAACTATTGTAGGCACCACATCCCACTACAAACTGTTGGCTACAATAGGATGCTTGTTTCAAGCCAAATTTCAAAGTGGGGAGGGAACCCTATGGGCACCAGAAGAGGCACCTCTCTGTTCACATGTGTGCCCATGAGTGGAACATTCACAGTCCTGACCTGACTACTGCACCACATGAACTCTCAGAATTAGGCTTTCACTTCAAAAACGGTGAGGAAGTTGGGGGTGGTACTTTTGCCCACTCTTCTGGCCACAGGAAAACTTCCATGGTTGGTGGTTCATTCTTGAATTTCTTGAGTCTTAGCTGGTGGACTCAGTAATCCTGTTGATGAAAATATAAGGTCAGAGAGGAACTTAAATGGTTATCACCCTTCCTCAAATCTGATTCCTACCAATTCTTATTAAATCAGAGACTATTTATTTATTATTTATTAAATCATAGCTGCCAAGTTTTCCCTTTTCTCGCGAGGAAGCCTATTCAGCATAAGGGAAAATCCCTTTAAAAAAAGGGATAACTTGGCAGCTATGATTAAATTTATTAGTCACTTGTAACCCAAAGGTCTCCAACACATACACATACACAAAATATCGTAAGGGAAGGGGGAAAGAAGGGATCATATAATACATTAATATATCGTCTAACATAACACTTATGAAAAACAAAACAACAAAACATCACACTCTCCATATAAATAATAACAGCCGTTTCAATGTGTTCTTAAAAATGTCCCTTTTTAAAAGCACTTCCCAAGCTATCCTACATCCCTAGCACAGAGCTAGACATTTGGTAAGTCATAAAATATTTTACTTAACAAAACTCTTCAAAGGTCAGGTTCATGTGCTTGCCTTAATTTACTAACAACTTACCATCCAATTACAGTATTTTTAAACAGTTAAGTAAATAATAAGTAATAGTAAAAGAATAAATAAGCACGTAAATAAGTAAGTAAATACAGTGGCACCCCAGGTTAAGAACTTAATTCATTCTGGAGGTCCGTTCTTAACCTGAAACCGTTCTTGACCTGGGGTTCCACTTCAGCTAATGGGCCTCCCACTGTCGCCGCGCCAATGCTGTGCAATTTCTGTTCTCATCCTGAAACAAAGTTCTTAACCCGAGGTACTATTTCTGGGTTAGCGGAGTCTGTAACCTGAAGCGTCTGTAACCCGAGGTACCACTGTATTGGCTTTGTGGTTTCATTTCAGTTGATAGTAAAAGGCAGTGAGATGTACCATCTAGATGTTGTTGGACTCTATTTCTCATGATCTTCCGCCAACATGGCTAAACATCAGGGGTGGAGTTGTAGGTGAGTAACTTCTGAAGGGCCAAAAGTTAGCTAACTTTGGTCATGGGATGAGGAACCTGTGGCCTTTCATGTGGGGCTGGACAACATCTCCCATCATGTCAACTATTGGCCTTGCTCTCAGGGCCAATGGGAGGTGGAATCCAACAACATGAGTCTGAGGGCAGGGACTTTTTTATTCCTAATCTGGTAAGAAGCCCTGGGTTAAGGAGTGAGGGGTAAAAATGTTTTCCTATAAAATCATCAAAAATAGAACAGAAGAGTCCTGGTGGATCAAACCAATGGCCCTTCGAGTCCAACATCCAATTCTCACAGCCAGCCTGATTTGTTGGATTGCTGTTCAGTTTTGAAATGGTTTTGTATTTGACTATTCTTATAAAAACATGTTGGTTTTCATTTTTGTTCTCGTGTGAGCTGCGTTGAACCTTTTTAAAAGTGGCATAAAACTCTAAATAATAAATAATGATAATATAAATAAGCAGGACATGAACACAATTGTTCTCCTCCTGTGTGGAATTCCCATCAGCTGGTAATAAGAGGCATACTGCCATTGAATCCAGAACGTAGCCATTGTGGCTAGTAGCCTTATCCTCCATGTGCCAAATCCTCTTTTAAAGTTAGCGGCCATCACTATCTCCTGTAGAAGCGAATTCCACAGTTTAACTATGTGTTGCATGAAGAAGTATGTTCTTTGATTTGTCCCAAATTCTCTAATGCTCAGCTTCATTGGATGACCCTGAGTTCTTGTATTGCATTTTCTCGACACCACACACAATTTTATATACCTCTCTCCTCCCCCCAAAAAGATGTTCTGCCTAAGGCAGAAAAACAGAATAGATTGGTGGGAGGGCTGATAGTCCAGGAGCTCACAAAAACCTGAAGCTGCAACTTCTACCTCACCCCATCCCATAGAGGTGTACATGATGATGTCATTGCGAGTCACATAGTTGACGGGTCAATGTAATGGTGAGAAAAGTCAACTGTATCTTTTTAACAGCAGCAGGCACAAATGGAAAAGAAGGGATCTGCGGTTGAGCTCTAGTTGAACAACGTCACATGCCACCCACTCTAACATTTTGCTCTATGAAGAAAACAGACACCCATCCAGCTGGAAATGCTCATGACCTCTGAATGGGGCCATTTGGTTACCAGGAGACTGGATGCAGTATTTAAAGCTACCTTTAACTGATTAACCCAGTGATGGCAAAGCTATGACACGCGTGTCAGACGTGACACACAGAGCCCTCACTGCTGGCATGCGCCCCCATTGGCCCATTCATGCTGTTGTTGTTGCTGGTAGCCAGAGATTGGTTTTTAACCCTTTCTGTGCTGTTTTTTCTGGCGCTTTGGCAGATGATGGGTGTAACAGCGGTCATTTTTGAACCCGTTCTGTGCTGGGGGTTTTTTGCGCTTTGGCAGACTATGACAGCTGCGTGTTAGTTCCAGTGAAGGTATTATTCATCATTCATTTCTGTTCTCTTTCTCCCCCCAAAAAGTGCAGCAGCTTTGGGGCACCCCCCCCAAAAGCAAAGCAGCTTTTGCACCCTCCAAAAAAAACCCCAAAACTTTGGTCAGCAGCTCCCCACAAAAAGCTCAACAACGCTGGGCACTTTGTGATAAATAAAGGGTTTGGGGTTTGGTTTGGTTAAATAATTAGTTTTTTGTTTATTAAATACAGTTATATATTACAATTATACATTTTTGTTATTTAAACTATAAATATCGCGAAATTATGGTTTTTTTCTCGCAGTGACACACCACCCGAGTTATTCTCGGTTTTTTGGCAAATTTTGACACACCAAGCTCAAAAGGTTGCCCATCACTGGATTAACCACTTGATGATCTGCTTACAAGTTTTTCACTGTCAGTGGTTAGTAGCTAGGGGCGAAATAAGCTTTCCCCAGCCTGCTGCCATCTTCCCATGCTTGTGGACATCACATAAGATCAGTTCTTAATACATAATCAGGGCCAGTGCATCCATTTAGGCAAACTAGGGCGCGTAAATGGAGGGGGCGCTGGCCAGCCTGCCCCGCAAAAGCCCCGTGCCACGGCCGCCCTCCCATGGCATGCGCTCGCGCTCCTCCCGCCTATGGAGGGGACGCTGTGAGTCCTCCATCATGTGTCATGATGCATGTGCCGGGGGCGCCAGAAGGTGATTTTGCCTAGGGCGCAAAAAGCCCTAGCACCGGCCCTGTACATAATAACTGGCTAGAAGAATTTTGGGGAGGAGTTGCACTGGGGCCCAGCCTCTATTCTCTCTTTTAAAAAAATATTTTATTGGTTTTCCATTTTTAACATGAATATAACATCTTATTTCCTTTTAAAAATTTTTTAGCTCCAATGAGCCACTCGACGTCCCTCCATCCTGTCGTCTGGTTTTTGTATACCTACATCATATTTCCACACATTAATACCATCTCAATTCTACCTTTTTCCTTAATATTATTTTAGTCTTTAACCACATGTAGAAGCTTCTTTCTATTAAACGTTGTGAGATTTATCTCAGTCCTGCTAATGTCTTTATATGTTTACAATGATTGTCTATATAGAGAATAAATTTACCCCACTCTCTCTGGAACACTTGGTCATTCTGGATTTTCCCCATCAGTTTTGCCAGTTCCACATATTCCATCATCTTCATCTGCCATTCTTCAACCATTGGTAATTCTTGTTGTTTCTACTTTTGGGCTAATAAAGTTCCAGCTGCCACAGTGGCATACATAAACAATTTCCTCTCCTGTCATACCCAACAGAAATGCTTCATGTTTTTTGGGGAAAGTATACCTAAACATGTTTTTGAACTCATTATAAATCTTTCCCCAAAATAATTTAACTTTATCGCATGTCCACCACATATGGTTAAATATCCCCTTCTTTACCTCTAGTTATAGGGAGGTAGCCGTGTTGGTTTGAGTCGAAACAAAATAAAAAAATTCCTTCAGTAGCACCTTAAAGACCAACTTAGTTGGTCTTTAAGGTGCTACTGAAGGATTTTTTAAATTTTGTTTCCCTTCTTTAGCATTACATTTCCAACCATTCTTATTTCTCATTCTATACATTTTAGCTAATTTAGTTGTAGTTAAATACCATCTATACATCATTTTCATTATATTTTCTTTCAACGCCATACATGCCATAAATTTAATTCCTTCATTCCGTAACTTTGACCATGATTCAAATTGAATATTATATCCAAAGTCTTTCGCCCATTTTATCATTACCTCTTTTACCTCTTCATCTTTTGTGTGCTATTCTAATAATAAATTATACATTTTTGACAGAATTTTACTTTTACCTCCCAACAATTCAGTTTCTAGCTTAGATCTTGTACACTGGCGGAGGAAGAGGGGGGTGGGGGGAGCGCATTGCCCCCAGCACCACGATCCCGATGGGGTGCCACTGTGGGTGCCCCCCACACTGGGTGCCACGTCCCTCAAGCGGCACGCTACACCCCCAGGACGTGTGCCACACCCCTGCAGGTGGCATGCCATGCCCCTGGGGTGCATGTCAGCCACGCCCCTGCCTGCTATCTGCCCCCAGTGCTGGAGCATGATGCTCCGCCACTTATCTTGTAGTTTCAAAGCCATTTTTCTTTTTGTCTTTGTTATATACAGTGGTACCTCTGGTTAAGAACTTAATTCTTTCTGGAGGTCCGTTCTTAACCTGAAACTGTTCTTAACCTGAAGTATCACTTTAGCTAATGGGGCCTCCCGCTGCCTGATTTCTGTTCTCATCCTGAAGCAAAGTTCTTAACATAAGGTACTATTTCTGGGTTAGTGGAGTCTATAACCTGAAGTGTTTGTAACCCAAGGTATCACTGTATATCATTTACTTGATGATATTGCAACCAACCTGTTAATACTCACCAACTTCATCAAATGGTTTCATTTCTAACTCATTATCGGTTTCCATCAAAATCCCTCTATAGGTGGCCCATTTTCCTTTCATATTTAATCTTTTAACTGATATTGCTTCCACTGGGGATAGCCACCAAGGTGTTTTTCTTTTTAATAGGTTTTTATACCTCACCCAAACATCATATATGGATTTCCTTTTGGGGCCCAGCCTCTATTCTCACTTTACCCCAGCAACATGGGAAGGAAACTCTTAGAGTTTCAATTTGAATCTGCATCAAAGTGATTTTGCTTTGCGGCCTGAATCAGTTACTGCAATGTTTATCCTTCTGGCCAGATGAATTTCCTGTTCTGTAAATCTACACTGACATCTGCTGGCAGGCTTGAGGTAATTAAAAGCAGAAGTTTTTGATTCATCACCAAAAGTAGAGATCCATGATTGTGATGAAGCTTGACTACTATTTACCCACCAAAACATTCCATGCTCCCCTCCTTAAACTTTCAGATTTAATTTTTCTACCCAGGAAGTTGCTTCATACTGAGTCAGACCAATGGCCCTTTTAGATCAATACTGTCTACTCTGGCAGAAAATCTCCAGGGTCTCAACATACTTCCCCCTGAGTTCTGCCTGGAGGTAAGAGAGATAAAACCTAGGACCTTCTGCATGCAAATAGTTGAGTTTATTTTAGGCTATTACATTCACACCCTGCTTTTTCTTCCATCACCGAACCCAGCCATTCAGGTACCGATCAGAGTGAAACCTCCTTAGTTTCAGCCAAGTAGTGGCCTCATGTATGTAGCTTTAGCCTGTACCCAGGGCCCATCTGCTCTATGGGAAATATGCAACAATACCCAAATATTCAGTAAGAAGTAAGCATGTTCCTGATTTCTAGAATTCCAGCAAATGAGTGCAAAGATCAAGGGATAGTTGGAAAAAAACACTTTGAACTTATTTTTGATTATATTTAAATGTTGATTCTATTACTGTGTCTTACATCACTTTAAAGATACACTGTAAACATTATTCAGCTCATTTCACATTCATTGTGAAGATTCCCCAATACTCCCTTCACCTTGTCAGCCACATTTCTGGCCACAAGCCTGTGACTGAGACTGGCTGGCAGCTCCTTTATGGAACTATAAATAGAGTAACTTTCCATGCCAGGAAAATTGATAGCTCCAGTTTTTGTGTGGAAAAGACAGTATATAAACCTAATGTATAAATAGATAGCAAACCCCTTTCTCATTGATGTTGCCAGGTTACACTTGTTCAGGGGGGTGATGGCTGGAACTTCCATTGCTACCAAACAGGGAACCTTTGTGATTGCAAATAGAGAGAAACACTTGAGTCCAGTTTTCCTCCAGCCTGGTGTTTTGGACTCCAGTTACCACCAGCCCCAGCTAGCACAGAGGCAGAGACAATGGCAGGCAGAAGAAAATGATCCCTCCTCCCCAGTGAATTCTACAAGGGCAACACTGAAGCTACACACTCACATGTTTGTAGCAAAAAATGCATTATTTCTCAATGTGGAATTGTCCATGCTCATCCTCAATTAATCAATCTAGATTTATTCTAGATCCTGACATCCACAAGGGTGGGTGTAGTAGTAGTAGTAGTAGTAGTAGTAGTAATAATAATAATAATAATAATAATAATTTATTTATACCCCGCCCATCTGGCTGGGTTTCCCCAGCCACTCTGGGCAGCTTCCAACCAAATATTAAAACAGTACAGCATTAAACATTAAAAACTTCCCTAAACAGGGCCGCCTTCAGTTGTCTTCTAAAAATCTGGTAGCTGTTTTTCTCTTTGACATCTGATGGGAGGGCATTCCACAGGGCGGGCGCCACCACCGAGAAGGCCCTCTGTCTGGTTCCCTGTAACCTCACTTCTCGCAATGAGGGAACCGCCAGAAGGCCCTCGGTGCTGGATCTCAGTGTCCGGGCTGAATGGTGGGGGTGGAGACGCTCCTTCAGGTATACAGGACCGAGGCCGTTTAGGGCTTTAAAGGTCAGTAACAACACTTTGGATTGTGCTCGGAAACGTACTGGGAGCCAGTGTAGATCTCTCAGGACCGGTGTTATGTGGTCCCGACAGCCACTCCCAGTCACTAGTCTAGCTGCCGCATTCTGGATTAATTGCAGTTTCCGGGTCACCTTCAAAGGTAGCCCCACGTAGAGCGCATTGCAGTAATCCAAGCGGGAGATAACCAGAGCATGCACCACTCTGGCAAGACAGTCCGCGGGCAGGTAGGGTCTCAGCCTGCGTACCAGATGGAGCTGGTAGACAGCCGCCCTGGACACAGAATTAACCTGTGCCTCCATGGACAGCTGTGGGTCCAAAATGACTCCTAGGCTGCACACCTGGTCCTTCAGGGGCACAGTTACCCCATTCAGGACCAGGGAGTCCTCCACAAATAGTACTTCTGTCTTGCCAGGATTCAACTTCAATCCGTTAGCCACCATCCATCCTCCAACCGCCATCCATCCTCCAACTGCGTACATGTTCCCTTATCACCAAGAAGTCTAATAAAGAAGACAACTTTCATTGTGCAGCCTGAATTTGCTGCTGTGTGATTGAATTGCATTTTGAAATAATGACAGTCTAGAAGTGCCCTAAGCTTCTGCTGGCATGTTTTCTCTTCTTTGTACTGGTGTGAGTCTTCCCAAATGTCCTTTTTTGATTAATTGGTCTCTGAACTTTTGTATGCATGCTAAAATCTAATGTAGAAACTATTTCAAAAGAGCAGATTAACCTTGATTTAACAGCAAGCAAATTTATATTTTAAAAAAATCCATTGCCCATAAATGGGGAAAAAGTCAGGTCAAGTTCTGCCTTGGGAAACTGCTGTCATCTTCAGCATTAAGCATGCCATATACCACGATAACACTGCAAACTGATCACTGACTTGCTGACACTACTTCCTGAGTTCCATTAAAAAAGAAAAAAGGCCTGTTTTAACCTTCTCTGCCTACTTAAGTTGTGTTCACCTGACCCCTTTAGACTATCATAAAGGATTTTTTCCCTTGATGCATTACAGTTTTCTCTCATCCTGTTCACATCAGAATGACTTCATTAATTTCTGGTTTTGCTCATACTGCAGAGGGTGTCTTCACTCTGTCCAAAGGTGCTCACCTTGGCTAGAGACAAATTCAGAGTGGTATAGGGACTCCAATCAATGTAACTCTTGCTACAACCTGGCTTTGTCACTGTGACTCTCCATCTTTTTCCATTTCCAAAAGTAGTGACTCAGGCCTTACAGATCCCAAATGAATATTCAGCTTAAGAGAACAATGTGCAAAATAGCAGGGCTTTTTTACAACAAACATGGGCATTTTCCCCACAACACTAAACTTGTGGAGGAGAAAAATACAGATGTGGTGGTAACCCTTTATGTATATTTTTAAGACCTACTTTTCCCTTCCCCATTTTTATTATATTTGATTTGATACAATTTTATAAAGCTAAAAATGAAAACAATAAGGCATAATAACAGAAAAGGAACATCCCATATTCCCCATCCTACTATCTCCCTAACCCTCACTGTGTTTCTCACACTTGTGTCTCCAGCTGCTGCTGGACTACAACACCATCCATAACCACTGATCCTTTTAGCTAGGGCTGATGGGAGTTACAGTCCAACAACAGCTAGAGAAACAGTATGTGATTCAGTTGGATTACAAATTAATTAAGAATTATGATGCTTATGGGTAAGGACAGGCTCTGGTGTAAGGGCACTAGCTAGCATCCTCTAAAATATTTTATCCTATACATCTCCATTGTGCAACTTGGAGTGATTGGAAGGAGTCTGGTTAGAGTTTCGTTTGTCCCATTGTAGTGAAGATGAAAAAGACAACCATAAACCTCTCTAGCATCTGATGTTCAGATGTTGATGTTATGATAGTATCTGTTGTTGAATGGGTGATAATTGGTCTGTCCTGTGATTGTCATTAATATATGAAATAACCCTCAAAATTGTAAAGAAAATGTCTAGTTTCTCTTTGCTTTGAGCAACATGAAAATTGTGTGTTACCTTTTTGGCAATAGCCAGTTCCATTTTTTTATATGTAAGTCTTTCCATTTTGGGGCAATAGATAGATCTCAAGTCACTGCACGGTGTGGTGTGAGGTAATCTCTTCCTTAAAGACTGAGGTATTGGCATTAAAGTTGTTTATGTTTCAGAAAGCAGACTTGCGGGACAGAGACTTGTTTGACAGAGGGCAAGTCATACAAGCTTCAAAAGTGAGACATCTCATCTCTAGTCTACAACTGATTGCACCTAGCTCAAGTCCCCTCATTTGTGCACATGATTCATACACCTGAGGCTCTATCATGCTCACTGACCCTATTTGAGGATCTCTCTAATTTTGGCACAATACAGCAATGAGGTCTCAATTCTACACTATTTAAATTCCTAGTGGACCTCAAGTATGAAAGTGGAGGCAAAGCATGGGAAGTATGGGAAAGAGATATTGGGTTTAAATTTATGAATTACGATATTTTTTCCGTGTATAAGACTAGGGTTTTTTCCTAAAAAATAATGTCAAAAATTAGGGGGCGTCTTATACTCTGGGCCATCTGCCCCATTTTCTTAAATCTGAGTCCCCAAAATAGGGGGCGTCTTATAGGTAGGCAGAAAAATACGGTATGACTGCTACTTCCATAGTCATACACAAGGCACTTTAAAATTAGTATATCATTGGCACTTGATTCAGGTGAAGATCAGTCATGGTCATACCTTGTTTTCTCTGTTTTACCAGAGAGGTTGTGAAGTCACTGGTTCATATATGCACCTATGTTGGAACTGTTGAAAATGAAGGAGTTTGGTAAAAGATAAGCAGAAAATGAATTTTAGCTTACAAGTTTAGCCTATTTAGGTGAAATATAACTAACACTGAAGCAAGTAATAATATGCTTAGAAAATCATCTAAAAGCACAACTGCTCTTTTGGTTTCCCCTTTTTTGGTGCTGCGTCATTACAAAATGAAGTTTAATGAATTACAAAATGAAGTTTATATTATCGTGTTTATTGAATATATATTTCCACAAGGCAACAATTTGGTAACAATTTGTTAGCTAATTGCTCATTTTATATGATGCAGCCATTTATGTGGGAATCTCAGTTGCGGCACATAATAATTATTCAGACATTTAAATTTATCCCCCTGCCCTTTCACTCTTCCCATGTTGCAACATGAACAGAATCTTGTTGGAAACATCATGTCCCTTCACTTAAGCAGTGGCAGAAACGTAGGTGGAACCAGCCAAGTGCCTCTTCATTATCTCCCTGTATCCTTTTTGTGTCATCTCCAAGCTTTTCTCAAATTTGTGCTGCTGTCCATTACGGTACTTTGTTATTTATTACAATTAACATATAATTTCCCCACAGATATGGCAGGCAGGCACTTATGTTGCCTGCTGAAATTGCTAAAAATGCTACTGTTGTCTTTACATCCAACCTACTTAATGTTCCCAGTGACAAAGTAAGCAAATATGAGGTTTTATGGAAACAATTACAGGCAAATGAGGCTTTCACATCCGTCATGATGTATAACAACACCTCTTCATAGAATATTACTCTGATCTAGCCATCAAATAGATAATACTTATTTATAATATCTCAGCCCACATGATCAGCACATGCATTTGCTGCCTTTAAAACCTTTATCAACTTGCTCACTCACTGGATCATCACCTTGTTGTGGTGCATGGGCTTGCACGTCCCTGTGATCCTTGTGAGCAAAGCCATTGGGAGTCTCGTACTCCCAGCAGGGTCACCCAAGGCGGTAAGGTCAAAGGAGAGGAGCTAGAGCAGTGGTTTTCAACCAGTGTGTCATGGCACCCTGAGGTGCCTTGAATAATGGTCAAGGTGTGGCAGGCAACACTGGCCTCTGTCCCTCTTTCCTTCCCTCCCTCCACTGACATCCTCTTGCGTCTCTGCTTCCCAAAGTCTTGCATACCTCTTTATTGCAGCAGCCATATAACCTTCGCAGGTGAATGGTGCCTCTAGGAGGCATATCTCTTAGGTGAGTGGGAGGCAGCTCAGAGACCAGGGAAGGCATCAACAGCTGCCTGGAGGAGAGGGAAGAGGAAAGGAGGTTGAGGGAACACTCCACAAGGGAGGGTGTTTGAAAAAGGATGAGAGGCTGCCAGCTCTGCAGGCAAGGGGTGTCATCATAACTGGGCTTCTAAGCACCACAGGGGTGCCACAGAAATATTGTAGTTGGTTAAGGGAGCCATGGACTCAAAAAGGTTGAAAATCTCTGAGCTAGACAAAGAATGATCCAAGAAGTCCTCAACGTCAGGACAGGCAGAAGATAACAAGCAGTGTGTTACAACGGCGGCTGTGAAGGTGGATGAAGGCTGCAGCAGACAAGAATCTACTAGTTGTTGTGATGCTCATACTATCAGAATAGAGCCTTACTGCATGCACTGATCTACACACAATAAACAAATTCACACACAGGCATCTTCCAAAAACCCATCCCCAAACCCAACCCCTCCAAATGAACTTACTAGGGGCTAACACCCCAGGTTGCTTTGCTCACCAATCCCCTAACCCCACCAATCCTCCAACCCTCATCACCAAAGTCTGTCCCTCTTTACTCCTTGCCCAAGCCCCCTCCCTTAATCACCTCCCTTTACTCACCAAACCTCTACAGCTTTCCCATGATGCTGCACTGCCGCTGTCAAACCAACTACCACAGCAAGCCCAGATCCCTCACCCACTTAAACCCCCGCTACGAACCCAGGTATCTTGTCTGCTGCCTCTCTTCCTTGCCTGTTCTGCCCTTGCCCTCTTTCTCACCTGATGCTTCCCCCAGTCAGGAGGTCTGCTTGGTCTGTTGCCTGTGTCTGACTAGTTACAAATACTGTACAGTATAAAGAGAAACTAACATGCCTATTCCAAACTCTTCCCATCGGGATTCTCCTTAGTTACATCTGTAAGTGGAAAAGGAAACCATTTATCCTTTCCTGTAAAAAACACACACACCAAAAAACAAACCAGGAGAAATTCCAAATTCTTATACCTTTCTTCATCAGGCTGGGGAGTCCCTAACTTGAAATAATATTATATAGCTCATCAAGTCAAACATGTGGTTCTGTTCATCTTGGAAGATGACTCTGAGCAATGGGTACAATTAGAAACATATATAATTGATAATATCCCAACCACAGTCTACCACTTCTTTAAAACTAGACTTAAGAACACTACTACTATCAAGAATAGATTCACACAAACTATGTATAATGTATGGAAGGAGAAAATAGGAACATTGTGTCCAGGTTCATCCCTGCCCCCCCCACTCCCTCTAGCCTAGCTTTCCATCCATTCTTTTGTAAATCTCTTCATCAAATCTCTGTGACAAGATGGAAAGGCAAGAGTCTATACTGCTTAATTAACATTTATGAGAGCAATACCCCACTAAGGGTACGAGAACTGCAAACTAAATGGGAGAAATTCATATATCATGGCTACCAATTGGAAGTTTTTCTTCCAGGTTGTCCTATGCCCCCCCCCCAGGTGCTGGGGCAGGGGAGCACAAAAATTGCACCACTCCACTCTGGCTTGGAGTGGCTAGGAGCCTGCCTGCCTGCCCATTCACAAGCTCCCCAGGCCACTCCTTTGCTGCTTTACAAGGAGGCATGAATACATCTCATTGCCAAGTGAGTAAGGGATTGGGGGGGGTGAGTAAGGGATGGGGGGGGTTGTTCCTTGCCAAGGGCATAAGGGAGCCTAGGTATGCCTCTGTTCCTGGCATGCTACTCTGTTCTGCTTTTTACTAGTTGAGCTGACCATTCTACCTCTATAGCAGGTTGGGGTTTTTTAAAGCAGATTTCTAGCTGCACAAATGCCCTTCCCTACAAAAGTGGGAGAGCCAAACAAACAGAAAAAAGTACTTTGTCCTTTGGTTGCACTCTGTATCAGTGGAGGTTTCTCCATAGGAGTCAGTGGTTCTTATCTACTTCACAACAATGATTCATACATTTATCCACTTCAGTAACTAACAGGTGCAAAAACAGAAATATTTTAAGATACGATGAAGCGTTACTTGCACAAATATAAAGGATGAAGAAAATGAAGTTCTTATCAAAAAGAAGATGTTTTCATTTAGTTTGGGGAGTTTGTTTTCGGTATGGCAATTGAGCTTAGGTAATTTATTGCAAGTTCTGTTGCTTTACTCTCAAAACAAAGCAAGTGTGAAATTTAAATGAGAGACTACCATCAATTCCTTAGCAACTATAACATAGTGGCTCCCTATTTTAAAGAAGGGAATAATGTTTCATAGTGGAACAAAATGAGAGGAAAATAAATATTAATTTAAAATAATTGCCATATTTCCAGAATCAAATTTAAGCTTGCCATGAGATCAAAATGACTGCATAACTACAGCAATTATAACATCGGGTTTCATTAAAAAGATTAAGTGGACATGAATATTATTAAACTGAATAACCTTTAAAAAGCCTGGTACATTATTAATCTTTTTCTATTTTCTTTTTTGTAAAGTTTTCTATTATATGTTATGATGTATATAAAACAGAGAGAACAATTATTATAACAAATAAAAATTTAAAAGATGAAAAACAAAGCTATAAAACAGGCATGAAGAATGAGTACAGTTGCAAATGGGTTAAAAAAACAAAGTCCAAGTAAAGACTATCAAAGTTATCAAACCATCAAATCTGCTTCCAGATTTGCCAGAATTGCAATGAGGGCTGCCTTGAAAATGTTGGTTCCACTGTATATCGCATAAAGGAATGCCAAATCACAAAAAAGTGTGTGGTGGTTCTAGTCCTTGTCAAAATCTCAAATTATTTGTAATTTTTTTCCATTGAAGCTATATTCCAGAGCGATTGGTACCAAGCATCCAGTGTAAGATTTGGGGCTGTATTCCACTGAGTTGCAATTACTATTCATGCTGCCCAGATCATAACCTTATACTACTAATCTTTATACTTGGCATGCAAGCCTCAGTATTATGGGTTATCTTCCAATGGGGAAACGTATTAAGCTTTCCTCCTAGATATGAATATTTACTTTTCTAAAAACAAAGCACTGAGAAGGAAACATACTATATCCATATTATGTTCAGCACCTTAAAAAGTATATCTGTATATATATAATGTAAACTGGGCATGTGGGTGTGTCTCCACTTTTCTCCGAAACCGCTTGACTGTTTGCGTTCAAATTTGGACACAACGTCCTAAGCGAATATGCAAGTGACCATATACAGGTTGCGTAGATAAATGTCACACCTATGCAAGGTAAAGCAGACAAAACCCACTGTTCCTGAACACAAAACTCAGATAGCCGGGGATGCTGGGAGCACAGGAGAGGTTGCAAAACAGCACCCTCTAGCGACAGCTACACTGGTACTGCAGCTAGGAAAGCTTCCCTCTCCATAGCACCTCGGCTCGCCCTTGCAGGTTGGGCCGAGGGGCCGGGATAGGTCATGGGTCAGGACAGGGTGGGGCCAATCACAGGGATGAGCCACAGCAATGTGTGGCCGGGCCAGCTAGTAAATTATAAATTATTTCCTACCAGACTTAACATATTGGAAAGAACATTAATCATGACCAGTTGGGTCTTATCCCTCAAATATATATAGCTGATCTGAAGGGTCTTTAGTTTCATTAAGTTCCATAAAATACACAAAACACCCCTAATTCTAGTGGCCCTGGATGTAACAAAAGGTTTTGACCCTGTTAATTGTAATTTTTCATTAAGCTCGCTTTCTTGTTATAGATTTGGCCTCAAATTTACTGCCACATGCTATTTATTCAACCTACCACTGCATAGATATGAGCTAATCTAGATTCATGGGGGGGGGAGAGATGTCCCAAACAGGGCTGCCCACTGTCCCCCAACTTTTCATATTAGTCATTGAATTTTTGGATAACACTCTTTGGTCCAACCTTAGTATCACAGGCATTAATGCTAATGACACAGAACAGCTGTTAAACTTTTATGCTGATGACATTCTGCTCATCCTACAAGACCACCAGACAGTTGTTCCCCTACCTCCCCTTCCTGTTTAGGGAAGTTTTTAATCTGTGATATTTTAATGTATTTTGGTATTTGTTGGAAGCGGCCCAGAGTGGCGGGGAAAACCCAGCCAGATGGGCGGGGTATAAATAATAAATAATAATACCTCATATCTGAGTTGGAAATTTTTGTAATGAGAGCAGGCTTTTGAGTGAATTTTGGAAAGACATACGATGTCAGATGATGTCTTTGAATATATATCCAGGTACTCAAATTTCCTTATTCCAGATGTTAGGTATTCCACTCTATAATTAATACTTTTGAGTATATAAGCATCTGCATAAATCTTTTAGAGCAAATTATTGTGTCATATGGCAGAAAATACTTCCAGTGGAACAGACCATGGGTGTAGCCATGATTTTTGTGGGGAGGAGGACTTTTGTTTGGGGGCAGAACTGAGCTATCTGTGACTTGATCAGTCAGTTGAAGGTTTTTTAAAAAATTAACTTTTTTGAGGGAGTCAGCTGCCCCTCCTAAGCCCATGGAACAGACAAAATTTTAAAAAAATCCAGCTATCTGGCAGCTATAAAGAAGGTGCTCTTCCTAAGCTGTCCTGCCTCTCTGTGTGTGTGTGTGTGTGTGTGTGTGTGTGTGTGTGTGTGTGTGTGTGTATATATATATATATATATATATATATATATATATATATAGTTTTAACAACAGTGATTCCGTCCTCAATACTAAGCTCCTGGCAGAGTATAGTTGGATTCTCAGAGATCAAGAACCTCTAAGGTTCATAGATACAGACCTGCCTCTGAAGAAGGCTGGGACATTCCTCTATATAAGATTTATTATGAGTCAAACCAGATTCAACATCCAATTTATTTCATGGCAAGAAGGCAAATAAATCAGTGGGTGTAGGTGGAAAAGGGAATCTTAGGTTGGATTATACAGACAGCATTCATTTTGTTAAAATGGTGTTATGTCACTTCTCTGAAAAGAAACAGACTTCACTTTGGCAGGGACTCTACAACTTTGGAAACACAGAAAATAAAAGCTTTTATCTAACATATCTAACATATCTTTCTAAATCATGCTACACTATTACCTGGACTCTGCCTCACGTGCTAGGCAATTTAATATTAAAAACTTTGAACAGGCAGGTCTTTACAGATTTAGATATTTCATGCAAATTTCACTTGCCTTACCTAGGGATTTGTCCAAATCTTTAAATTATATAATTTAAAGGAGAGTGTAAGCAAATGCCGGGTCTTTGTAAAAACTGATCAATAAAGACTTTGGCACAAACTGAAGGAAGTGTGGGAATCTGATTGGTCTATTAATGTTGAAAATACCCATTGGTCTTCTATTTTTGGAACTTTTATTTTTAAGTCAACACCTGTATCCATCAGACAATGCTAAAAAAAAAATCTTGTTTTGCAGCAAATACTTCAATCCTTCTGCTACTCCTGTGTTGGAAAGGATACAGAGAAGTTTGCTTGTGATATGTGGTGGCTCTGTTGTAAGGTATTTTTAATGATATATATACACACCCCGCCCATCTGGCTCGGTTTCCCCAGCCACACTGGGCGGCTTCCAACAGAAAAATGAAATAAAATATCTATTAAACAGAAAAATGAAATAAAATAATCTATTAAACATTAAAAGCCTCCCTAAACAGGGCTGCCTTCAGATGTCTTCTAAAAATATGGTAGCTGTTTTTCTCTTTGACATCTGATGGGAGGCATTCCACAGGCGGGCGCCACCACCGAGAAGGCCCTCTGCCTGGTTCCCTGCAACTTGGCTTCTCGCAGCGAGGGAACCGCCAGAAGGCCCTCGGTACAGGACCTCAAATAGAAGAAATAACAGGGCAAAAAACTGTAAAATCCTCTGATTTGGCACACTTTTGGCCTTTTCCAGGGAACAAATGCGGGACTGCTGTTTAAACCTCTTATTGGACGCTTATTTGTGCCAGCTCAGTTGGTTTTCGCTTGATACTTGAAGGATGACACTGGAGCCACCATGGATAACTGGCATAGTAAGGTTGGGCAAATTGCATTATTGGAGGAGTTAACTATCCAACAGCATGCAAAAGTGTTGGTTGGCCCATGCCAATGCTGGGCCATGCAGTCCTTCTCTTGCAGTACCCCTCCTTAGTGGCTCAGATGTGGCTGGGTATGGAGCCCACCCACGCCCATATATTCTGGTGTGGGGACATACCCTGGATTCAAAACTATTCCACCCAGTTAGGACTCCTCCTGTAGCTCTTGGTGTGTGTTGCTATGTCTTGAGGATGGAGGCAAAAGAAAATGCCCCATGATGCATCTGCATATTATTTGCTGCTGTGGCTGAATAATTAGGGAATTGATATGTGGTGCGATGAGCTGAAGCCTCTCCAAAACTATCCATGCATTCTTAAGGAGAACAAGTAACATAGTTATAGTGGAAATAAATCTCTTAGCTCTTATCAAGATAAGAAGGGAAATATTCATTAGGTATTCTTTAAAACAAAAAAACACAACTGTGAAGTTATACCGGTACAGTTTTGTTATGTATTGGTGTACTGTATATAGTTTTCAGTCAGGTCCTCATCAGTTGTTTTAGGAGGGAACTTTGATTTATGTTTGATACATTGTTTGAGCCAGCCTCTATAAAAGCAGACCGGCTCGGCAGTGGAGTTCAGTTCTGCTCCAATTCCAAATACAGTGGTGCCTCGACTTACGATTTTAATCCGTTCCAAAGGCAGGCACTTCCCTCAACTGGCTAGTAGTTACCTTAGAAAGACAAAGACTAGAGAGTTGAGAGATGTGAGCTAGGAGCTAGGAGCAGAAAGCAACAGGTTGGAAAGCCAGAGAGTCAGAGAGATGTGTGATTTATGTTTAAATCCAAGGCTGTGGCTATGGGGGAAGCAAAGCCCTCTTGGAGTGTTAATGCTGTGAACCCCTCCATCCATAGCTCTCAAGTCTCCCGTTTTTCGCGGGAAACCCCCAGATTGAAAAATATCCCGTAAATCCCCCGGATTTGCAGCTCCTGCCGGTGCTAGCAGCCATGTTCCAGCTCCCGGCTGGCTGCTCGCTCACTTGGCTTCAGAAATCGCCTCTGTGCATGCTCGAGCATGCACAGAAGTGATTTCTGGTGCCCAGACATGCGGACATGGGCAGCCCGGCACCAGAAGTCGCTTCTGCGCATGTTTGGACATGCTCAGAACTGATTTCCGGTGCCGCTCTGCCTATGTCTGGGCACTGGAAATCGGGTAGAACCGGCACCGGAAGTCGCTTCTACGCATGTCTGGACATGCGCAGAAGCGACTTCTGGTGCCGCGCCACCGCTGATCCCTTATTTTCCCTTATTTTCCTATCTGGAAGTTGACTCCTATGCCTCCATCCAGTGCCAGGTGGCCTTTTAGGAGCCTCATGTCAGTGGATTAAAATGGGTTTATTAAAACTATTGGTTGGTAAAATAAAAAACGTATTAGGAGATAATCTGCAAGAGGGGCCTGGATATTTGGACTGCCTAGGGGCCTCCATAGGCTTTAATGCGTCACTGCC
This sequence comes from Zootoca vivipara, assembly GCF_965207765.1. Classification (NCBI taxonomy): domain Eukaryota; kingdom Metazoa; phylum Chordata; class Lepidosauria; order Squamata; family Lacertidae; genus Zootoca; species Zootoca vivipara. Next base: position 27,996,385 of record NC_142585.1, on the reverse strand, counting down.
TCCATAGTAGGCTCAAGTTCTATATACTGTATATTCCTGCATATAAGGCTACTTTTTAACCCAGGAAAATCTTCTCAAAAGTCGGGGGTCATCTTGTACGCCGGGTCGTATTTCTTATACGGCGAGTATATCCCAAACTCTATATTTTAACTGGAAAAGTTGGGGGTCGTCTTATACGCCCCGTCATCTTACACACCGGAATATGTGTAAATAAACCATATATCATAAAGGTAGCAGTCTCCACTGTGCCCCATTCTTAAGGAAGCGTTTGGAACCCATGGAATCTCACACCACTTGGAGACTGGGGTGGCATGCAACAATACTTTCTAGAGTTGCATATAAATGTGGGGTGCAAACTTAATAATGGGCAGTTTATGTAACACCCCACCACTTTTTAGGACTGATGGAGAAACTGTAGACAAGAAAAAACAAAAGTGAATTGTGTTCAATGGGTCTGACTCCCTAGGATGTGTGTTTAGGATTGGGCTACAAGTGTTAAGTACAGGAACCCATCAGGAGGTTTTAGTGTTTTAACTTTTGTATGTTTTAAAGTAGCGTTGAGGATTTTTTTGTTGTTTAGTCATTTAGTCGTGCCCGACTCTTTGTGACCCCATGGACCATAGCACGCCAGGCACTCCTGTCTTCCACTGCCTCCCGCAGTTTGGTCAAACTCATGTTGGTAGCTTCAAGAACACTGTCCAACCATCTCGTCCTCTGTCGTCCCCTTCTCCTAGTGCCCTCCATCTTTCCCAACATCAGGGTCTTTTCCAGGGAGTCTTGTCTTCTCATGAGGTGGCCAAAGTATTGGAGCCTCAGCTTAAGGATCTGTCCTTCCAGTGAGTACTCGGGGCTGATTTCCTTCAGAATGGATAGGTTTGATCTTCTTGCAGTCCATGGGACTCTCAAGAGTCTCCTCCAGCACCATAATTCAAAAGCATCAATTCTTCGGCGATCAGCCTTCTTTATGGTCCAGCTCTCACTTCCATACATCACTACTGGGAAAACCATAGCTTTAACTATACGGACCTTTGTAGGCAAGGTGATGTCTCTGCTTTTTAAGATGTTGTCTAGGTTTGTCATTGCTTTTCTCCCAAGAAGCAGGTGTCTTTTAATTTCGTGATTGCTGTCACCATCTGAGGATTTTGCCCACCCCCAAATTAATTTTTTATCTTTTCATAAACAGTGTGTGTGTGTGTGCTACAATCAAGCGGTGCATAAATTATATGAAATAAATAACTCTCCCTCCTCATCTGCAAGGAGCATAAGGTGGCCTCACAACAACTCTGCGAGGCATAGCTGTCAACTTTCGGATTTGAAAATAAGGGATCAGCAGCAGCCTCACCTGTCCCGGGGACAGTCTACGTACGGTATATCTAACAATCCAGGATAGCAGCGCGGAAACAGCGCTGGAATAAGGGAGTGTCCAGCAAAAAAAGGGAAAGCTGACAGCTGTGGCTTGGAATATGGGAGTTTCCCGCAAAAAAACGGAGGGTTGACAGCTATGCTGCAGGCAGGTTAAGGTTGAGAGCAGGCAAAGACGACCCGGGTTGGAAAGCCAGAGAGTCAGTCTAGCTAAGTGCAGTCTAGCTAAGAGTGGGCAATTGTCCCATCTCACAGGGTGGTTGTGAAGAGAAATTGGGGAGAGGGATTCACCGAGGCTTGAACCCTGGTCTCCCAGGTCGTTCGAACCGAGTCTGCACCGCGGTGTAGCCTGCGATTTGGGGCTACATTTTGGCCAAGGGCGGCGGCATCTGAGCCAGCCATTCATTTTATACATCTTTTGTGTGTGTGACACAGTGAGAAAGGAAACTTATGTTGGGGGGGGGGAAGGGGGCACCTGGCCGGGGAGGACAACCAGCCGGGCGCGCGTGTGAGGCGTTGTTTTGAGGGGCGGCGGCAAAGGCAGGCGGGGAAAGAGGCGGCGACGGCGGCGGCTGTTTCGAGGGGTGGAGGCGGGCAAGCTGAGGCACCTGAGCGGCATCCGCCTCCTCTTCCTCCTCCCTCTCTCCGCCCTCTCAGTGGTTTCGTCTTTCTTTCTTTCCTCCGCCCGGAAACTCACAGGCGAGGCAGCCACGTTGCCTCAGCCCGACCGACCTGGGCCGGGTTCGGCGGCGGCGGCGGGTCCCCTGAGGAGAGCTGGGAGCCCGCGCTTTTCCTTGGCGCCTTTCCCGCCCTCCCGCGAGTCTGAGGAGCCCTCTCCCCCGCGCCTTACCTTCACCAGGTGAGTCCGCCTCTCTCCTTCTCCCTCCTCCTCCTCCTCCCGAGCTGCCGTGGGATTGAGACCGGGTCAAGCGCGGAGGGGGAGACGCACCCAACATCGTTAATTCTCACCACAACACAAACAAAACACCCCGCACTTTAGAGTTTTAAAGTTTCGGGGTTTGGATGGGAAGTGTAAGTTGTGAAGGAAGGCAGGAACTCTTGGCTGCGGCTCCTTTCAGAGAGGATCGCCGAGTTCTCTCACTCCTTTGACCACCTCAGGATGACTTCCGTGCCCTGAGAGGGGCGTGGAACCAATAATAATACTAACAACAGCAGCAGCAGCAAAAAGGCATAAAAAATGACTCATGTCGAAAGGGAGAGAGCTTCAAAATGTTACTTGGGTTATGGTGAAGATGAGTTCAGTTCTGTGTTGTTGTTGTTTTAACTATTCGCTGACTTCTGTTTTGAGAAAAATCAACCAGGCGATTTGCAAAACTCCTCGGATTAAAAATTTGGATTAGTGGGGGACTTTAATTTGAGTAGGGGGTTATGTTTGGGGGGATTATTATTTCCCTACTCTCGCCCCGCAATAATTTCCTTCATGATACTTGTGTTAATAATTGTATAGGTGAATTTCTAGTTCAGAGCTCTGTGACGTGTTTGTCGCCCTCAGGGTCTTTAGGTCTAGCTAAGAGGGCAATTGTCCCATCTCACAGGGTGGTTGTGAAGAGAAATTGGGGAGAGGGGTTCCATCGCTTATGTGGTCCTGATCCCCCATGGAGGTAGGGCAAGATAAAAATGCAAGTAGTCACAATTGTGCAACAGGGTTTAGAAACTGTCCATGGTTCATGGACAGACATGAATGGGAAGGGTGGAACTCAGTAGAGCATCAGGTGCTTTTATAATACAAATGCATTATACTATTAATATTAATCTTATTGGAATGGTTGTGATCAAAACAGAAACCAAACCGTGTTTTGAACCACCCAGCAACAGTGCAAGAGCAATTATTATGGATTATTGTCTTCTTAATAAGTTTTAGGTGCTCTTTTTGCCGTGTGACGTAAGAAGTGGGTTTATTCCATCGTTCGATGCAGTAGCAGTAGTTTAGATTGTACAGAGCAAGTCTGCCACAGGTGTAACAACTTGTGATCTCTCAAAACTGCAAGCAAACCCACCAGTCACTGGGGAGTTATTCTCTGTTTTTTCTTACCTGCCTATTAAAAACTGGGTGATGGGGATGGGTTTGTCAGGCTAAAATAAATACATACAGGCTGGTATGGTCATATTTGATGTCTCACAGTTTGTGCAGCCTAACCCATGGCTATCACAAATACTTATGCATGTGTTTAGTATATTTCTATCCAGCTTTTTAAGACAAGCACTCACAAACATGGTAAAAAAAATAGATTTAGAGCTAATTAGGCTTAACTAAGTGTTAGTCCCATTGAACTCAGTAGGGCTACTTCTGAGTAGGTATGCTGTTGTTATAGAACTAGGAGACAGCAGTTTTTAGTTGTGCGGTGAGCGTTTCCTGAGAAGCAAATCACATCAAGGTCATTGGGATTTGTTTACCTTCTACTAAGTGTTTAGTCTTGCATCCTATTTAGGAGTCATATGCAAACCTACTCAGTAGTTTTTCCTGTTTAAAGAAATGTGTATAATATTGCAATCTAAATCCTGATTAGTTGTGATGTTATGTATTAAAATCTAACAGTTGCTTCTGAAAATGCAGTGATCACAACACACCCACCCCATGTGCTCTTCTGACTAACTCTACATGGTATAGTTACAAGTGGATACCTGTGTTGGTCTGACGTAGTCGGGGGGGGGGGAAACATGGTATATTTACTCCTGCCTAATTTACCATTTTTCCTTTTTTGTAGTGCCAAAAAAAGAAACCTAATTGCAAAAAAAGAAACCTAATTGCAAAGCAAATGTAGAATAAACAGTATTCTGAAATAATGTTGTGATTCACAGTTGCCCTTTTCTATGTGAATCTTAGTTTGGACTTTGCTCTTTTTGATTAGGTAATCTTGTTTGCCTTCAGTTTCGTGAAACAGGTAATAATTGAATTGGCTCTCTTTTGTGGAGTTCTTTGGAGCCTCTGCACAAAACCTATTGCTACGTAAGCATTACTTCACTCCAGGTACAATCCAAAACCTGGCTGCTACCCAATGGGATTTTTGAAGTGGCCTCTCCCTGCCCCTCAAAATGCCATGTTTCAGGGCTTTTCACTGCAAGCAGGCAGAAGAGACAATTCTGTGCCAGGAGAGTGATGTTGGTGTCATTCCACAAGTGCAGGAGAACAGGACTGCACCTCCACTCAATCTAACCCTCTTCTAGCCTGGCAGAAAGGGAATTTGGTGGCTTGTACAGTTTGTCTTGATTTTTAAATGATCAATTACACATTTGTGCAATAAACACAGTGATCCAATTCAGACATCATGGTAAACCATAATTGATGATTTGCTCTGAATGCTCCTCACTAGTGCTGGGGGGAAACAAACAAACATCTCTGGCTCTGCATTGTATCTGAACCAGGGATCATGATTTGCTTACTCTGTGCCCTCTTAGGCATGAGCATGGTAAGTCATTAACCATTATGTGATGTTCAAATGGGGCCAATTTCAATGGCCTTTGTTTTTGAAATACGCAAGTGAGAAAATAAATAGTGGCACAATAACAAAAAAAAACCCACCACACAATGTGTTCTGGCACCTTAATGACACACATTTATTATGGCATTAGCTTTTGTATAATACAGTCATTTAATCAGATGTATGAGGTGTTATCCTGAGTTGCAGGTATATATATACCCATGGGGTGGTATGTTGGAATTATAAACAGTCAGATCAAGAGTTCAGGATAAAACTTCATGCATCTGATGAATTGTATTGTGGACCATGACAGCTTATGCCACAATAAATCTGTTAGTCATTAAAGTGTTACAGGACTCGTTTTGTTGTTTTTGCTGCAACAGACGAACATGGTTATTTCTCTGGACAATGAATAACAAAGTGAAAGATGCATGAAAAATGTAAATACAAGGAAGAAGAAATGTTTTTCTGATGCTCTTTTACTAGGGTGGAACTAATGAGAGACATCCAGTCTCTTAAGTGTCATGTATTGCTTCCTTTCTTATGAACAGTTCATCAGTTTATTTTTCTGTGAGCTGCTTGAAGTTGTGATGAATATGATCTCTCCTGTCCAAAGTCTACTTTTGTAACTCATAGTCAAAAGATGAGAGACATAAATATAAGATTCTCTCATTTCAGCTTCCAGCTAGTGATAAATGAAAGAGAAGGATTGTAGAGCTCTACATATATTGCAGATACGTAAAGATGGCTTTGTGCTTTCAAAAACCTCATCTTCCAAAAGCCCAAGTCTTACAGAGGAAATTGCTGGTTAAACCCCTGACTTTGCCTTTCAAGGAAATATAATAATTATGTTTCTTCACTGAAAAGGATGGTTGAAGAAGAAAATTAAATAGAGCTTTACCTATATATTATGTGGATTAACCACAGAGAAATATAGAATCACGGAAGAATTGTAGAGTTGGAAGGTACCACAGGGGTCATCTAGTCCAGTCCCCAGCACTATAGGAATCTTTTTGCCAAATGTGGGACTTGAACCCATGACCCTGAGATTAAGAGTCTTGTGCTGTACTGACTGAGCTATCCTGTGGGCAGCGCAGGAGCAGAATACTGTACATAATATTTTTAGTCACTTGGAAGGTGTCTTCTTGATGGTAACAAAGACTACTTTATATACTATCCATAGCATTTTTATTGAAATGTTAGCATGAGAGTTCTGTAAAGATAATGTTAAGGGGAGCATGCTTGCTTTTCTAACTGTATAATTCTTGGTGCTCTTTGTGTATCCTAGAACAAATAAGGGAGTGCCTAATAATCCATTGTTTGTAGAGAGAAAAGGTGAATTCTGATGTATGGGATACCAAAGTCTGGTTTGTTTGTTTGAATGTCATGCCAAGCAACAGTTTGCCCAAAGCCTCATTTAAAGTTTGGTTTAACAGCTGCTCTCAGCCCATTGTTTGTCAGATGTTGTCTGTTTGGTCAAGGTTGGCTCGGTGAACAATGTCAGGACCATCTCAGTATATGGAACTATGGTGGAGTATGGAGTGATCCAACATAGAACTTGAAAACTGTTGGGAGTATTACTACCTAGAAGCCTCAATATGTAGTCGCTTACACCTATGACGTAGCCAAGTTTAAAAGATAAAGGTGCCCCTAACCATTCGGTCTAGTCGCGGACGACTCTGGGGTTGCGGTGCTCATCTCGCTCTACAGGCTGAGGGAGCCGGCGTTTGTCCGCAGACAGCTTCCGGATCATGTGGCCAGCACAACTAAGCCATTTCTGGTGAACCAGAGCAGTGCACGGAAACGCTGTTTACCTTCCCGCCGGAGCAGTACCTATTTAACTACTTGCACTTGACATGCTTTCAAACTGCTAGGTGGGCAGGATCTGGGATCGAACAACGGGAGCTCACCCCATCGCGGGTATTCGAACTGCCAACCTTCCAATCAGCAAGCCCTAGGCTCTGTGGTTTAGACCACAGCACCACCCGCGTCCCAAGTTTAGGACTGAAATTGCGGTGATTGCTGATATTTTTTTATTTTTTCTCCTTAGATGATGCCATGGCCTTTGGCTAGTGTAATGAAAGTTTACTGATTACTGAAATTGTATGAATCCAGTAATTTTTAATACCTCGGCTTAAACCTTAGACTGGGCCTTAGGAATTCTCTAGAAATTGCTGTGGCTGTTGCAATCCACATAGTTCACCTATACTATGGACATTAATTCCATAAGATGTAGTGATGATAGTACCAACTTAGATGGTGTCAAAAGAGAGTAAGACAGATTGATGGTTATTAGACATGTTAGCAATATGCTACTTTCTGGAAGAGTACTTTCGCCTCCATGTCTGGCTGTTGACTTCTCATAAGAATCTGATTGGCTGCTGTGAGAAACAATAACTGGACTAGATAGGCCAGTGGTCTGATCCAGCAGGGTGGCCCTTATGTAAATGTGTAAGAACAAAATTATGGGTTGAAATACTTTTTAAAATGGTTACCGTCTATAGCAATGTGTAGATTCTGTGCCGAAAACATCTGCATTAAAGAAAATGTGTTTTCTGTCCATAATAAATTATGCTGAATAAATGTGTTTATTTGTTTCAGTTACCAAAAGCTGTTTTACTGTTTTTCAAGGGTTGAAGGTATTTTTGACAAAGGTCAGAAAAGGAGCATCAGAAGAACATGATGGTTGTGGCTAGATGATAAAGTAGTGGAATGAAGACTGATAACAGTGATTGTGTGAGCAGTGTATGGAATTGTGCATGATACTATAGATGTGTATGGAGTTGTGTGGGGTGTTGAGACCTTGCCCAATTAACATGGAATTTGAGAAACTGTAAGGGGGAAGCAGAAAATTTACAGTATCATTCACAGTGTTATTTCTTCTCATTGTTCTGTTCCTGGCATGCACTATCTATTTCTGCTTTGTTACGTTAATGACTGTCTGGCTAGACATTTTGATTAACATTTCCAAATTATATTAGATAAGGAACATTTCTTACTGTGCTGTCTTGAAGAATGATAGGTGAGGGAAGTGTACAATTATCACTGTTTGGCTAGACATTCTGATTAACATTTTCAAATTGTGTTAGATAAGAAATATCTCTTACTAGGCAGTCTTCATGAATGACTAAATGTGATAGGTGACAAAAAGTGTGTGCCTGTGATCTGTTTCTATGGACAGTTTCCCAGTGTTGTTGGAAGTACTGTACACGTCTGAGGCTGCTGGCGTTATCTAGTGTAGCATGATTGGACAGGAGTGAAAGAACATGCTAGATATGTGGCTGTAGGCATTATAATTTGCTAAAGCTTCATAGGGTAAGGTAATTACTTAGCATTATCTCTCTTAAAATTAAGTAAAGTGGAATTTTCTGATAAACATATAGGATGATATGTGTTTTGAAGTGGGCTTTTCAAAGAAATTAGGTAGTAGACATACGGTCTCCATTTATTAACACTTTACCACATCCTTGGAAGGTAACCATTTTGTTGGCAACTCTTTTAGCTGCAGTTACTTGGATAAATCCTAGGTTTTAACTTTTGCTCTTAGTTTGGATTTTGTATGTTAATTGCAGGAGACATTATTTGTTCAGTCTTGAGCCTTAAGTTTGGGTGATTTCTTTGTGAAGTCACTATTATCAATAAAAAGAATGAAGAGTCTTGGCGACACTTAATGAAGTATGATATATCAAAACAGCTTGTTAGTTCAAAGCGCATTTGGCAATGGAGGACAATATATTTCAAAAGGAAAAGTTGTTTAGTTTGGAAGACAGACAGAAACATTATTTAGCTGCTGATCGTGAAGTTTAATAGGGTCATTTTCTAATATATTCAAGTTTCATTGAACATAGCTGTATACCTCACTCCTTAGTCTGAAGACATTCTGAGTAGTTTACAAAATTCTTAAAAACACCATAAACAACAACATCTTTAACATTACAAAACCCAACAGTACAGTAAACTCAGCATAAAAGCCTAGAAGACTAAAAATCTGAAAGACTTGGGCAAATAAATAGTTTTTACCATGTATGCAAAAAATAAATCAGTGCTGGAAGCCTTCCCACAGTAAGTGTTCAATGTCTTGGGTACCTCTTCAGAAAAGGTCCACTCATTGGCCATTGGCCACCTTACTTTTGGAGGTGTAGGGACCCAGAGAATGGTCCTTGAGGACACTCAGACAGGTTTGTGCAGGAGAAGATTGTCCTTCACATATCTGGGTCCTAGCCTGGTAAGATGATAACTAACAATTTGAATTGCTCCTGGAAATGGACTGGGAATTGGTGCCAATATTTCACTGCTGCTGAGATGTGCTTCATATGCTAATCACAAATCTAGTTTGTTTTGTACCAACTGAGGTTTCCATGTTGTCTTAAAAGGCAGCTCTTGTACAATGCATTATATCTGGAGAAGTGTGCATGCACACGAAAGCTCAGACCAATGACAAACTTAGTTGGTCTTTAAAGTGCTACTGGAAGGATTTTTATTTTTTGTTTCGACTATGTCAGACCAACACAGCTACCTACCTGTAATGCATTATATAGTACTCTTAAGTGAGATTTTATCAGAGCATGTGTAAGCTAGTCACACTATCTCTTTCTGGGCATGTTTAGTACCATCATTAGTTAGTCAAATGTTCTTTATTATACAGCAGGGGTAGCCAACTCCCAAGAGACTGCAGTCTACTCAGAGAGTTAAAAACTGGCAGTGATCTACCCCCTTTTGGGGGGTTCAGGTCAAAGTTGTTGAGCTTTTTTTAGGAAGGAGGAAGGCCATTTTGGGGGCGTCCGGGTCAAAGTTGTTGAGTTTTTTTCAGGGAGGAGGTAAAACGTTGAACTTTTTTTAGGGGAGCCACAGTTGTTAAGCTTCTTTGGGGGGAGCCAATGATCTACCAGTGATCTACTGCAGATGTCCAGTGATCTACCGGTAGATCACAATCTACCTGTTGGACATGCCTGTTATACAGAAACTACTTGGGTTTCTAAATTTAAGGCTGGGTATAAGGGCAGCTCAACGTCTGGTTCTGATTCATTAGGGAGAAAGCAGTATACTGTATCCAGAAAGGGATCAGGGCTGGCTCTAGGTAGAGTCCCGGTGGCGCGGGGCGCCAGGGCACCGGGCCGGTAGGTGGGGCGCTGCGCCGCGTGGAAGCTATGCTGCGCCCTGCAAGGGTGGGGGCGCCGGACTGATCTCCGCCCCTCAGCGCCAGGGCGCCCAACCTGCTCGAGACTGCCCTGAAATGGATCCACCTCTGAAGCCAGATGAACCACTCATCAGAACTTCCTCCATCTTAATCCAACTTCAGTTTATTGGTCCTCATGCAGTCCATTACCAACTCAGGGAGCAGTTCAGCACTTTCACAGTTCGATATAAGAAAAAGCAGAATAGAGTTGTACATCTGCATATTGTTGACATCTCGCCTCAGATATCTAGATGACCTTGTTCACTTCAGTGGTTTCACATACAGGAGTTCAGAGATGGAGAACCTATTGCCCTCCAGATATTACTGGATTACAAATCCCATCAGTCCCAACCAACATGGTCAGAGGTAGGGATCATGGGAATTGTTGCCTAATTACAATTGTAGGGCCACAGGATCGATCCTCACCCCCAGTGCAGATATTAAATAGCCTAGGCAACAGTATCAGAATTTGCATGTTATATAGGAAGAATGGGAATTATAAGAAGCACATGCAAAATAAAGTTCTTAATAAGGGTGAACTCATAAAGAATATGAGAGACAATTTGACCTTCAGGGAACCATTTCTCCATAGACTCATCTTCTGAGGAAACCCTTAAACATTTCAGAGCACTCTAGGTCATGATTCAGGGTAGACAGTGAATTCACAGGTAAGTTTCCGGGGTGTCCTCATTGTCCTGTGTGACGTGTGCATGCTAGAACATGCACACAGCTCGACACAAATATTAGTAATAGTGGGCAAGCTGTCTCTCAAGAGAGCTTGTGCATTATTACTTCACACTGAGGAACTCCTCATAGACTTCCAAGGTTTTCTTGGAACAATTCCCCCCCCCCATTATTAATTGCATTTTTATTAACAATATTATACAGCAACTATAGTATACATCCTCTTTGACTAAACATGATTATACATCTTATAAACAGAGCAACAATCGTATACAAGTACTGTAATACTCCATTTGTTAACAAACAATAAACTTTTTTTATACTTCGACTACAGTGGTACCGCAGTTTACAATCACAATTGGTTCTGGAAGTCTGTACTTAACCTGAAGCGTACTTAACCTGAAGCGAACTTTCCCATCGAAAGTAATGGAAAGTGGATTAATCTGTTCCAGACGATGAAAAACACCCCCTAAAACAGCAATTTAACATGAATTTTACTATCTAACGAGGCATAAAATGAAGGCAATAATCAATATACTGTACTATAAAATAAATCAAGACAGTATTTTAGGTGAAAAAAAACCCCATTTACAGTATTCCCCCCTATGTCCACTGATGATAGTCAGTTTGGATGGGGAGGGGGGCTTTTATCCATTTCTGCAGCCACACAATCAACCAGTAGCTGAACTGGGTTCCACACAGTCACAAAAACAAGTCACAAAAATGAAGTCACAAGCCACAGTCACAAAAGCAAAAAACAAAACCTCAAAATATAACTTCTGTGTTGCGTGGGTGCTCGGGACTCAACAGCTAGCAGACTCAACAGGAAGCCTCTGATTAGCAGCCAGGGGTCTCAACAAATGAAACACATTCAACAGGAACCATCTTTAGCATATTTTCTTTATGTTACCGGTATACCCTGTTTCTCATATTTTAAGACATACCCATAAAATAAGCCATAGCAGGATTTTTAAGCATTCAAGGAATATAAGCCATACCCTGAAAATAAGACATAGTGATAGGCGCAGCAGCAATGCCGGCCGCAGCAGCAGGAGGAGGAAAAAAATAAGACATCCCTTGAAAATAAGCCATAGTGTGTTTTTTTGAGGAAAAAATAAATATAAGACATGTCTTATAATATGAGAAACACGGTAACATGAAGTGAACTTCATAGTTGTTTTCCAAAGATTTTCCCATTTGCTCAGCAATATAGGGCGACCAATATCTTAGCCCACCTAATCCTCCTTGACTTTCCATTCAAGGAGGATTTGGTACATTTTGGATATTATCTTAATTTTATTATTTATTAATTCCTTTTCGAATTTGGAGGGCTCTTTAGAAAATCCATTATTATTTTTTGTCTTGTTTAAATGTTTCGTGGAGTTGATGATATTCCAGCCAACCTGCTGGCTGATCTTTGATCTAATTCTCATAGAGTCAAAGGTTTTCTTGTAACAAATGTGCAAATCACCAGTATATGAGCAATTGTGTGCCATCTTCAGGGTGATGGCCATAGCTTGGATGTAGAGCAGATGCAAAAAGTCCCAGGCATCTCCAGATGGGTGAATAAAACTTCCTGTCTGAAACCTTAATCAGGGTAGACAACTCTCAACGTAGGACAAATGGTCTGACTTTATAAGGCAGCTTCCATTGTGGATAGCTACTATTCTTCCTAAATTATTCTGCTTATTATCTGTTGGCTTTTTATACGCTTCCACCCACAATATGCTAGATAAGCACATGCTGAACTGCTTTAGTTCTTCCCTTTGACCTCTTTCTAAACTTATGCCATGACTACATTCCTGTGTAACCTGACTCACAAAATTCCTGTTTAGATCTTTAGGGTAGATAAATTTAGGTGGCTAGGCAGAAATTTATTTATAGGCATTAATAACTGGGAAGGGAGAAAAGCCACAATAATCCACAATAACTTTAATTTATCCCTATGTTGGGAAAAGTGGACAGAGAGACTGGGCCTATTGTTTAACTGGTTAGTAGACCATTAAAGGTTACATGATTGTGTTGTTGTGTCCTATATGTGTGGTAACAAAATGTGGGTGTTTAAAACCACCTCATTTCTCAATTTGAAGCTGCACATACCTGAACAGTATTTGTCGGTACTGAGATCTATTTGACCATGATTGTGCAGAACAGCATTACAGTATCTTGTTGAATCTTTCTTACTTCGAGGAAAAGGCTTCTGTAGAAATGGAGAGGCAACAAGGTACAAGAGGAACACTTGCATTACTAGCATTAAAGTGAATTTCCAGTGTTCAGAGTGCCCTGTGAGAGGCTGCTCAGCTCCCTCAGAATGTAGAGCAGGCATCCCCAGACTTCAGCCCTCCAGATGTTTTGGACTACAATTCCCAACTTCCCCAACCACTGGTCCTGTTAGCTAGGGATCATGGGAGTTGTAGGCCAAAACATCTGGAGGGCCGCAGTTTGAGGATGCCTGATGTAGAGACTGAAGCAGCTTGGTTCAAGCTAGGCAAGAGGGGAGCCAGAAGGTTGGTAAGCTGCCACTTGACTACCCCTTTAATAAATCAGGTAGCCAACATGGTGACCTCCAGATGTTGTTGATCATTACCCCTGCCATTAGCTATTATGGCTGGTTGGTTATTCCTTCCATGAGGTGTGCTGGACCCTTGCAGTTTGAGACTTTGAAGATAAATGCCAAGAAAATGATAATATGTGAAGCTGAAAAAATACAACTCTTTTATGCACCCTACAATCAATAACAGACAGGAGGCAAGCATTCATATCTGTAAAAAATTATTTCCAATATCTAATCTTGCTATTATTTCTCCTCTTAGCTTATAATTTTTACCAACAATGATTCACAATTTATAATATTACAACTTCTCTCATAATACCTTTAAACAAACTAAAAACAACCCCCCCCCTCTCCTGGATCTAGATTTTCCAGGTGGCTCAGCGAATTCCGTAATTCATTCCAGTATCGGACCTTTCCAATCAATCCATCCTAACATTAAGCATTTAAATATTTTTACCCACTCCCACCCTTTCCCGAAATCTGACTTTTTAAAGACAGCTTTGCTGTTTCTTTGCTTTTCCACCTGTTTCCCAACATCCTCCATCTACCTTCCCACTTTCCCAGAGTGTACATTGCCCTCCCTCTCTCACTAGGAGAGCAACAATATCCTCTGGTTCTCCATCGAGGAGCCCTTGGTCCACTTCTAAATCCTGTTCCACATCTCCCACTTGTGGAGCATTCCAATCTTCTTCTTCCTCCTCTTCTTTGCAACACTTAGGTTCTTTATTATTTGTGGCATTGTCTGAAGTTGGTAGTTGCTCTTCTTGTTCCTCTGCATAATCCAATACTGTCTCTTCTCCAAATTCAATATCCAAGCAGTTCCTTTCACTTTCTTCACTTAGTTGTTTATTAACTTCACACAGCTGCTTGTTATTCCTGGCCAGTTCCTGTTTCATGTCCAAAAGTTCCAAAATAATCTTTTGCCACAAATCTTGTGATGATGTTGAGTCTAGAGTCATTTTTGCTTTTTCAAATTCCATGGGAGAACAGCAGATAACAAAGCCGGAAATGACAGGAGTCATATTACCAAACCTCAAGTGCCATTTTAAAGTCCACTCTGGATATCTTTTCCCTTTTTAAATCTTGTGTTTATAACTCAAAATCTTAGTCCATAATCATATACACATCTTCAAATTCACTTTAAATTTAACAGATCCGAGTTCAATAAAATAGGTAAAGGGTAAAGGGACCCCTGACCATTAGGTCCAGTCGTGACCGACTCTGGGGTTGCGTGCTCATCTCGCATTATTGGCCGAGGGAGCCGGCGTATAGCTTCCAGGTCATGTGGCCAGCATGACAAAGCCGCTTCTGGCAAACCAGAACAGCACATGGAAACGCCGTTTACCTTCCCGCTGTAGCGGTTCCTATTTATCTACTTGCATTTTGACGTGCTTTCGAACTGTTAGGTTGGCAGGAGCTGGGACCAAGCAACGGGAGCTCACCTCGTCACAGGGATTGGAACCGGCAACCTTCTGATCAGCAAGCCCTAGGCTCAGTGGTTTAACCACAGCGCCACCTGGGTCCCTCCTCCAATAAAATAATCCACTCTTTATTAAATCAGTATTGTAAGTCCATTCACTGATCCCTCCACGCACCCAGATCCAGCTTCCTGGGGAACTTTCCTTAGATTTTTTTCTTGAAGATTTACAGGCACTTTAAAGCAATTCACACCTCTCCCCCTGACCTGCTCCAGGAGAGAGTTTAAAGAGTCAAATTCTTGGTAAATTGATTGTTTCCTTTCACCCTGTCAGCCAGGGGTCAAATTACTGCATCTCATTTCACACAATGGAGGAGTCTGACTTCCTTTTAAAGCCTCCTGCCATGACCCAATATTTTACTTGTAAAATGAAGCTTTTTAAATCTCTTTACTCACGGTGCCCAATGTAACCCGATCTTCTAATTGGAAAAATCCACTGCTCTCGGGTTCCGGTTTCCGCCTGCAGGAATGGCGGACCTGTTTTCCATCTCTCTGACCTTCGTAAGGAATTTGGCGGTTGCTAGGGGAGTAAATGGCAACCCCCTACCCTCTCCGGGGGTTACGGAGAGGGGCCGCTGGCCCGCGATGCCCCCAGACCCACTCCAACTGTTTTTGGAGTGGGGGGAGCTTGGGCTGAGCACTTACGAGGGCCAGGACTCCCGGACGCTAATCTGCATGGCGGGGATTTCCATGGTTAAAGAAGATAATTAGGCTTAAATCTATGGACATACTTCAGAAGGAGGGGAAGAAGCGCTGTTTACTGCTGAGAAATTTATGCTGCTGATGAAGAGGAGTCAAAGATTGTACTGCATCTGGAAGAAGGATTGATGGGGACAGAGCGATAAGGGAAGTGAGTTTTTATTTTTTTTTCTTCATATTGTTGCCTCGTACCTTCCCGGACGCGATGTCCTGGCTTGTTTGGAGTGAAAGAGAAGCAAAAGACTGTGTGAGTTGAACTTTATAACTGTTGTTACTGAGCATATTTTTTAAAGATGTGGAGTTGCCGATGAGAAAAGCCCCCCCCTAGTCGGACGGAAGGAGTTCTGGACGCGTTCGGAGGATTTATGAGCTGTGACGCACTTTAAATTGGAGCAGCGACCTGAAGCTAAGTTCAGCTATAGGGCAAGGAGATCCATTAATTTACCAAGAGTTTATGGTTTGATGTTTGGGTCTCCTGCCTGGAAAAGCTGTAAATTCTATAATGATCGTAAATCTTCATGGCTATGAGAGAAAACGAAAGTGATTTGAGCTTTTTAAGATGGCGCTACTTCGAGCTGCTTCGACGCAACAGGGAGCTCCATTAAGAAGATTTATGGGGAGGCTGGACTGATTAACTCACACAGGAGAAAGAACATCTGTGAAACTTTGTTTGATATTTATCTCAGCAGCTGGGAAACAATCGGATGAAAGTGGAAAACATCTATGTGACTGTAAGGGGAAGATCTGGATTATTATGAACTTGGAGGACGATTTGAACTTTAGAAAAAAGACGGCAGTGGACAGTTGCGAGGAATTCCCAATTTCTTGAAGCATGGGAACCCAAATAAAAAATTCTTTAGATGATTTGGCATAACATTCGGTTTGATTGATATATATATGTGTATAATTTGAAATATTGAATGTGATATAATTGGTTTTAATTGGAAAATTAATAAAAATATTTTTTTTTTAAAAAAGGAAAAATCCACTGCTCTCTGCCGCCGGCATGAAGCTTCACTTTGCGAGGGTGACAGTGACGCTCGAAAATGGCTCCCGAGACTACCACCCCACTCTCTCCGGGGCTCCTAATGGAGCTTGCCGGGGAGTAGAGGAGTCGCTTTTTGGAGCTCTGCCGAGCACTTTGCCCCCAGAATGCTCAATCTGGGGCTCTTTCGGGGGCCGCGTCACTCTCGCAGCTCCCTCCCCCCCCCTGCAAAGCCAGGTTCCCTCGGAGCTCGAGGGAAACCTCACCGGACGGCTCTGGTGATGAACCGGAAGCCCTGCCATTGATTCCCTTTTAAAGCTGGCTAGGTTTATGCTGGCAAATTCAAAACTATCTGCTGTGTGAATAAGTGTTTCATTTTGTCTTTCCTGACTCGTCCAACATTATGCTTCCTTGGATGACCCTGGGTTCTAGTATTATGATAGTGGGCAGCAAAGCCTCTCTTCATCCACACCATGGATATTTTTATGCACTGGTGTTTTATCCAGAGAAAGGTTGAGCAAGACTTATTTTTCTTTTTACTTGATAAATTTATTATTCCCTTGAACAGATGTTAAGATAACTGGCCTGTAATTTCTTGGATCCTCTCTGAATGCCTTTTTAAGAGCTGATGTTACACTGACAACTTTCTCGTTCTTGGGTATAGAGGCTGATCTTATGGATACTTTGCATAGTTTTGTTAGAAGATCTGCACTTTCACATTTGAGTTCTTTAAGAACTCTTGGGTAGAGTTAGGAAAGTGCTGGCCTAAGGGATCTCCTGTCATTATGCTTTGCCCTGGCTTCCAAGACTCTTTAGGACTTCCAGATAAGTTAGATCAGGGGTCTCCAAACTTACCGCACTTCGGGCCGGTGCCTGCAGCGCCGATTGCACAGTGGGCCAGAGGGTGCGGGAGCGCGGACCCATATGTGTGCACAAACGCTATTTCCGGTCACTTCTGGCATGCACACAGGCCTCCTCCGACCTGGAAGTGTGCCAGAAATGACACTTGCACATGCGCGCAAGCTATTTCCGGTGCTCCTGCGACCTGGAAGTGGGCAGCCACGCCGCACAGGTAAGAGCGGGCGGCAGGGGTTACCGTGAGCCAGATAACTTCGTCATATCTGGCCCGTGGACTGTAGTCTGGGGATGCCTGAGTTAATCTGCCCTACATCTTCCACAGTGAAGAGAAAAACAAATATTTCAGCTTCTTGCCAATCTCCTTTTATTATTTTAACATTTTAAGTCCCTTCTATACCAAAGGTTCAACCACCTCCTTAGTTGGTTTCCTACTCCTAGTACAGTGGAACCTCGGTTTATGAACACCTCGGTTTATGAATTTTCGGTTTATGAACGCCGCGGACCCATCTGGAACGGATTAATTCATTTTCCATTACTTTCAATGGGAAAGTTTGCTTCAGTTTATGAACGCTTCAGTTTATGAACAGACTTCCAGAACCAATTACACCCATGCTTCAGTTTATGAACGCTTCAGTTTAAGTACTCCGTGGACCCGTCTGGAACGGATTAATCCACTTTCCATTACTTTCAATGGGAAAGTTCGCTTCAGTTTATGAACGCTTACTCCGCAGACCGTCTGGAACGGATTAATTCACTTTCCATTACTTTCAATGGGAAAGTTCGCTTCAGTTTATGAACGCTTCAGTTTATGAACAGACTTCCGGAACCAATTGTGTTCATAAACCGAGGTACCACTGTATATTTAAAGAATTGGTGGTGGTGGTGTTAATTGTGGGCTTTGTGAAGGCATGCATATGGAAGACTGGCATCCACAGGGAAATCGGCTGCTGTAGGAGGCTATATTGAAGACTGCTTCATATGTTGCTGTAACACCTGAAACAGTGCTTCATGAATGTAGTTAGACCAGAAAACTGCTTTGAAGAGTTCTGGAAAACTCTTGGGAGAAGTTGATTTATCAGCTTGTAACATAATTTAATATTGAAAACAATCCAGCAAGAGAGCAGTTGACAGGAAATGTCCCTTCTTGTACCTTCATAGGACCACTTGTTTATTATGTCCTTTCACAATGTAGCTATTCTGCGATAGCTAAAGATGTGGTCTGTGTCCTATTTTGTTTCCAAAAGAAGAGTCTAAGAACCAGAGTACTATACTGCTTCTGTTGAGGCAGGCTGGATGACAAATTCCTAGTTGTTAGTCTTTTCTTGCCCCACCCCCACCCCACCCCATCGTGTTCCTGGTGAGCACCTACATTTCAGGAGAGAACTGAATAGTTATTACTCTGGTATTGATTCATCTCTTAATCCACCAAAAAAAGAGCAGAGAAATATGATTGAGTTGGGGATGGGAAATAGAGTTTCTGGGAGCTAAACTCTCAGAACTGGTCACACAAGTATTGTGGCTGAGAAACAAATTTGATTGCTGGCGGGCAAGGTTTTGCTACCCAGGAGCAAGGTAGCAGAGATGTTGTATCAAATGGTTTTGACACCACTTAGTGTTTTAAGGCTGTGAAATGGGGCAAATATCTTATGCTTTCTCCAAATTTCATGGGTATTAAAAGACTCTTGGAGAGTGTCTTTTTTAAATGACAGTGATCAAGAAAATAGCATCTTTCCTCCACATTAACACTCCATATAAAATCTCCTTTGTCCTTGACCTAAGGGCCTCAGCCTCAAAAAGTGTTTGGCTGGGGGGAGACCAGAGGTTGGGACGAGTCAGCTGCACACATATGAACCATAGCTGCTGCATTCCCTCGATCATTTTGGTTACCCTTTTCTGAACATTTTCAGTTTGGAGAAGTCCTTTTGGAGCTCTTCACAATTTTGGGCAAAAGATTCCTACATTGCAGGAGGCTTGACTAGATAATCCTTGTGGTCCCTTCCAACTCTACAGTTCTATAATTCCATGATTCTTTTTGTTTTAATGACTCTGAACACCATCAGCAAACCTGAATTTTGACTACAACTAACCAAGCTGACGTAAATAGTGACAGTGACAGTCTTGGCCTTTTGTCTGACTGTCAAAGATATGAGTTGGCAGGTTGGCTGGAAGACATTTTTTATTAGTTAGTAATATCTGTAGGGGCATGATCATGGATAGGAAAAAATGATGGCAGAATAGTGCAGCGGTTTATTCTTTTGGGATGATACTGATTGCATTATATGCATACTTCCACTGGTTTTTCTAGTTCCCGTAGGACACTGGGTTTGTTGCACATAAATTCTGTTGCCATGTCTAATCTGTTTGTCAATATTTTTGCCACCTGGGCTGTGAAAAGGCTCAAGACATATGACCTTCTCATTTTCTTATCAACTAGTTAACCCTTAACACTGGGCTTATCTTTTGATCTAGTGTACTCACAAAAGCACACAAGGACTGCTTCACTTGTTTATTTGCTAGGCAAGGAACTGGAATGTTGCATATCCTGTCTTCTAGGATGAGGTCCATGCTGCTTATGCAATGCACTGTTCTATTATACAGTTGACTTAATTGAGGAATTAACTATGTGCAAATTTTGAAAGTTTTAGCATTTGGTGAAATTTTAGCAGGATTAACTAAAATTCATTTATTGAATGAGTGTTTTAGTTAATTTCAAAAGTGCATGTCAATTAGTCTAATATATGTTCAGAGTTTTTCTTACCCAATTCCTGTATTGGCAACAGCATAAAAAGGAATAAATTCCAGGCTCTAAAAATGAGTCTGTTGAAATTCATCTTGTTAGTATTTGTCCAGTTCTCCAATCTGTTATAAAGTCATTTCGAATCCTGTTTTCTGCAGTATTAGCTACCCCTCCCAGTTTTGTGCCATCTGAAGATTTGTTGAGTATACCCTCTGTTCCTTCATCCACGTCATTCAGAATCTTATGACACTCCACCGGGAGGTTTTTTTCCGGGAGGTGATTCTTAGTGAGCCATCTTGGGTTTGGTCAGTCAACCAGCTACAAATTCACCTAAGTTACATTGTTAGTTCCATGGTTCCCTAAGCATTTACGCAAGTACGTATAAAAAAAATGAGCTGCTGATTATACATGTTCCTACTAAACAGGCTTGGGGATGCGGGTGGCGCTGTGGGTTAAACCACAGAGCCTAGGGTTTGCTGATCAGAAGGTCGGCGGTTCGAATCCCCGCAATGGGGTGAGCTCCCGTTGTTTGGTCCCAGCTCCTGCCAACCTAGCAGTTCAAAAGCATGAAGTGCAAGTAGATAAATAGGTACTGCTCCGACAGGAAGGTAAACAGTGTTTACGTGTGCTGCTCTGGTTTGCCAGAAGCAGCTTAGTCATGCTGGCCACATGACCCGGAAGCTGTACGCCGCTCCCTCAGCCAATAAAGCGAGATGAGTGCTGCAACCCCAGAGTTGTCTGCGACTGGACCTAATGATCAGGGGTCCCTTTACCTTTACCTTTACTAAACCTTTATTCTGCTTTGTAGCAGCCTAGTACTAACACCTCCCATCTTGAAATTTCTAGTGTTTTTTTTTACTGCCTGAGGCTAGGATTCTATTTTACTTTTCCTTGAGATATATTATTTTGTTTAATAGGAAGAACAGAATATGATGTTGCCTGTAGGATCTTAATAGCTAGGTGTTTTGCAGTTGAGCCAGCAAAAGTTGAAGAACACTGCTTTAGTCAGCATTTCATTCCTTGGATTTCTTCCTAGATTTGAAGATTAAATAAAATGCAAAATGAACTGAAAGACTCATCATTGTCTTTATATTTGGCATAACTAAGTTATTAGTATTCTATAATGCCATGGATGTGTAAATACAAAAAGAATATGTGTGATTCAGCAAATGGTGACAGCACTGTAATTTAACATGATTAGAGGCAAGAGCAGACAACTTGCTACTATTGTAGGGAATAATTTTAAATTAGCAAGACTATAAAGCATAATGGGTGCCTCATTTGGCTTTTTATAGCTAGAAACCAGCAGCATGCAATTGTTCTTTTATTTCAAGCATCAGGGGTTATTAGAACAGTGGTAATGATAATGCAATTGAGTGGGGAGAGAACCCTGCTGCTTGAATGTAACAATATGGCTAAGGGCTGAGAGGGTAAAAATGCCTGGAGTCAGCACACGACACTCTCCACCACTGATGCATGCTCAGGGACATCCTTTAATTCCCACCACCACCCTTAGGCTCTGACTGTTGTTGGTCAGGGCTCACTGTTTAAATTTATTACAATGCTGTGAAACTCTACTACATCAAGGTTATTGTGGAAAGTGATGGTTCCCAACTGCCCAGCACTCATCATGGCACTTCTGCCTGCCAGACAGCCTTTGCAACCACCACCAGGTAAGCACTTTATGGAAAATCCATATAGGAATAGCCCCAATAGACAGCTGAGGAATCCTGCAAGCCTTTAACTGGTCAGGTTGGCTTCTGTAGCAGCCTTCGTATAGCCACTGTTTCATGCTACTTAAAAATGTAAAAAATTATCTTTGCTTTTGATGTTATAGCACAGCATGGGCAGGTTTTCAAAGGTTCTTCCTTCAGGAATCCATTCCATATTGACTGGGAATCCTCAAGTGTCTGCTATGGAATTCATGATACTGAAACAAATCCGAGGGTGTAGGTAGCTCACATGGAAAATGGCCAGTCCTGTTGGGTCTCATCACTGTATCCTAGGATGCATTCAACACACTCTAGCTGCTGCACATTGCTTGGGAAGAACAAGTAGTGGACAAGCTTTTAGAGGAATTTCCCCCTTGTTACCGATATTGTTACCAAACACTCATAAGCTTGCATAGAATGTCAAGCTCTCTTGGAACACAGCTTGAAAACCAGTGAGCTGAATAAAGCCTCATTTCCTCTTATCAGTAATCAGGGAACTTTTAAAAGCTGAGTTTAAACTTTAGAGTAGGGTTTCCCAAACCAGTTGTTGGGACTACAACTTCCATCATCCCTAGCTAGCAGGACCAGTGGTCAAGTATGATGGGAATTTTAGTCCAAAAACAACTGGAGACCCAAGTTTGGGAAACCCTAGTTTAGAGTAATGAAATACTGCAAATACTTAAATTCTAGCCTGATAACTGTAGGATATATAATTTATATAGTTCTTCACATTTTTAAAAGAAACACTTAAGCAGTTCACAGATATTACAAGCAAAGTACAAAAAATGCTAGAGATAAAAATCAAAAATTATAAATACATTGCAGAACTTCCATCATTTAAAATACATTAACACAGCCAGTAACAGAACAGTTTAACCTTCCTAAACATCAAAGAAGACCAGCTCCTAAACATCGAGAAGGGGAAAGTCCTTAATCCCCAAGGCAAGGACTGCGCCACCGGCAGCGATCCCGGTACCGGTACAAATCCTTAAAGGGGAAGCTCTACAGACAAGCAATGGAAAGAAAAAAGAATCCTCACTTTTTAAAAGGCTATTAAAAGGGGGAAAGGTGGGGGGAAGCGAGAGGTGGGCTGTGTGTGTGTGAGAGAGAGAGGGGGGGGGAGAGAGAGACGCGCACACAGAGTCTCTCCCTAAAGGGGAAGGCAGCGTCTTCAATCGCCCCTCTTTTTTCCCTCGTGCTTTCATCTTCTCCCCACCGCAAATGCCACTTTTCTCCTCTTCACCAAGCAAGCAGAGCTCACACAGCCTAGCTAAAAAAAAAATATTTTGGAATCCTTTTACAGGTATTTTAAAAAATGCTTACAGAAACAGGAGGGGGAATCACGAGGCTGCAGGAACGGCTCTACGGTGCATTTTTACAAGCTTTTAAAAGAAATACGTGTCTTTGGAGCAACAGTAAAATGGGGAGAGATTTTTATGGGGGAGAGTTGGCTGGCGGGAGGGGGGAAGGGTCTATCACTATGTCTTATTTTCGGGTTATGGCTTATATCGCGCAACTGCTTAGAAATCCTGCTATGTCTTATATTATGGCTACGTCTTAAAAAGGGGGAAACACGGTAATACCTGGAGACAATGTTTAACTTGTATCATTACCCATTACTACAGAAACCAGTTGGGCTGCCAGAGGAGGCAAAGCCCTTCCTCATTTGTCATAGAAATGCAGGTAACTGCTACAGAACTCTTTTTAGCCTAAGAAGCATTTTTGTGGGGCAGTAACTTTTATGGGTTCATTTACAAGGCTGAAATAATGCCCACTTTTACACATATGGTAGTGAAGAACCAATTCAGAAACTCTTATTGAATAACACCACATGGAACATCTGCTTTCTGATTCAGTCACTGAGGACTCAACAGACTAGTTCCAGCTTGCCATGCTCAGGAGGGTTTTTCACTTTACCATCATGCAGACAGGTGTGGATTGTCTTTCATTGCTAAGGTCAGGTCTGAGTTTTTAACAGTCTGAGCAGCTTCCTTTTATGGACTTAAGAGAAGTAATGAGGTACGTTCAACACTTTCTTGGATGTTAGAAATCTGAGCCTCGGTGATTAAGAGCTACTTTGATTTGATCTCCAAGAATTTTGGTGTAAAACTTGGGCAGTAATGGAGTAAAACATCAGTATTTGAAAGAAAGTTTATTTTACTCTGTTTATGTTTATTCTGTCAAGACTTCAAGGTGTCTGACAACAACGAAGAATTAAAACAGAAGCTGAAATTGTATGTTGGGCAACTTACGGTCCTTCCCCCTTTCCCCCTGTACATTATGATGAACCAGGATAACTTTTACCCCATTGAATGCAGCAGAGGCGTAGCAAGCCCAGGTGCTACCCGGTGCATTTTTTTGTCACCCCCCCCCCCATTTACAGCTCGGGGTAATAATAATAATAATAATAATAATAATAATAATAATTTATTGTTTATACCCTGCCCTTCCCATTTCAGAAACCCGGGCTCAGGGCAGCTAACAACAAATTTAAAACACTTAATTGTAATACAACATAAAAGCAGCATAAAATACAGTATAAAAGCATGAATAACAATAAAATTAAAAGTTCAAAAATCAATTTGGGAGAAATCCATCCAATAAACATTAGATAGTCACCAGGGCTAGCTGGCTAAATTAGTCCTACTTGGGCCAGTGAGGAGGCCAGGGGAGAATTAGGGGTCCCAGAGCAGGTAATCTTCATAAAAAGGGGAGGGGGGGAAGAAGGGAAATAAAAGATCAGGCTGAGTTCAAATTAAAGGCTAGGTGGAATAGCTCTGTCTTACAGGCCCTGTGGAAGGAGGTTATATCCTGTAGGGCCCTAGTCCCATGGGACAGAGCATTCCACCAGGTTGGAGCCATCACTGAAAAGGCCCTGGCCCTGGTGGAGGATAGTTTGATTTCCTTAGGGCCCGGGACCTCTAGAATCATAGAATCATAAGTGTTGGAAGAGACCACAAGGGCCATCCAGTCCAACCCCCTGTCAAGCAGGAAACACCATCAAAGCATTCCTGACAGATGGCTGTCAAGCCTCCACTTAAAGACCTCCAAAGAAGGAGACTCCACCACACTCCTTGGCAGCAAATCACACTGTCGAACAGCTCTTACTGTCAAGAAGTTCTTCTTAATGTTTAGGTGGAATCTTCTTTCTTGTAGCTTGAATCCATTGCTCCGTGTCCGCTTCTCTGGAGCAGCAGAAAACAACCTTTCACCCTCTTCTGTATGACATCCTTTTATATATTTGAACATGGCTATCATATTACCCCTTAACCTTCTCCTCTCCAGGCTAAACATACCCAGCTCCCTAAGCCGTTCCTCATAAGGCATTGTTTCCAGGCCTTTGA
This sequence comes from Zootoca vivipara, assembly GCF_965207765.1. Lineage (NCBI taxonomy): Eukaryota > Metazoa > Chordata > Lepidosauria > Squamata > Lacertidae > Zootoca > Zootoca vivipara. The sequence continues at coordinate 27,971,357 of NC_142585.1, read as the reverse complement.
CCATTTTGGTTGCCCTCCTCTGGACACGTTCCAGCTTGTCAGTATCCTTCTTGAACTGTGGTGCCCAGAACTGGACACAGTATTCCAGGTGAGATCTGACCAGAGCGGAATACAGTGGTACTATTACTTCCCTTGATCTAGATCAGGCATCCCCAAACTTCGGCCCTCCAGATGTTTTGGACTACAATTCCCATCTTCTCTGACCACTGGTCCTGCTAGCTAGGGATCATTGGAGTTGTAGGTCAAAACATCTGGAGGGCCGGAGTTTAGGGATGCCTGATCTAGATGCTAAACTACTATTGATGCATCACACTGTTGACTCATGTCAAGTTTGTGGTCTACCAAGACTCCTAGATCCTTTTCACATGTACTGCTCTCAAGCCATGTGTCACCCATCCTGTATTTGTGCCTTTCATTTTTTTTATTTTTTTTGCCCAAGTGTAGTACTTTACATTTCTCCCTGTTAAAATTCATCTTGTTTGCTTTGGCCCAGTTGTCTAATCTGTTAAGGTCAATTTGAAGTGTGATCCTGTCCTCTGGGGTATCAGCCACTCCTCCCAATTTGGTGTCATCTGCAAACTTGCTCAGGATGCCCTCAAGCCCATAATCCAAGTCATTGATAAAGATGTTGAATAAGACTGGGCCCAAGACAGAACCCTGTGGCACCCCACTAGTCACTTCTCTCCAGGATGAAGAGGAGCCATTAATGAACACCCTTTGGTTATTCATGGACCTTAAGGTCCTCTGCGGGGCATACCAGGAGAGGTGGTCCCATAAATACAAGGGCCCACAGCCACATAGGGCTTTAAAGAGGTAGGCTTGGGAGTCGCGGGCGGGTGCCAAATGTCACCCCCTCAGTGTTGACACCTGGGGTGGTCTGCCTCTTCCTATGCCTCTGCACCCCCACCCCGCGCCTCCCAAGTACCCCGAGCTGTCAGGGGAGGGGGGGAACTATGCAGCTTTGCCGGGGCACTGGCAAAGCTGTGCAGCTCGTCCTCTCGGGAGCCATGGCTCCCGTCTGTCCCCCTCCCTCCCTGGCTACTTTACAGCTAGTTAGGGAGGGAGGGAGGGGGAGCCATGGCTCCCATCTGCCCCTCCCTGGCTCACTGTAAAGCGGCAAAGCAGGAGCCGCTCACAGTGAGCCGGGGAAGGAGTGGGGCTGGGAGGGGGCGGATCCTGCTGGCGGCAGAGGGATCCCACTGCCATCCACACGGCGCTCCAGTGGCGCCAGTGGCAAACCGCTATGTACAGTGCATGTGCAGTGTTGCTACTCACAGTGCATGCGTGCAACACCGCACATGCCAGATTACAACTCCCTTTGTGCCTGACCCATTGATTAACACTGATGGGAGCTGGAGTAGTATAACAACATATGGAGAACCTTAGGCTCTACATCCCTGGCACAGAGACTGGCCTTCCATCACTCTGATATTTCATTTTGTTGTGTTGGGGAAATACTGGAGTTCCAGACCGATACCCTGGGCTGCCCGGAACAGCCAATAGAATTCAAACACTAATTATCAGTCAAACAGGAGGTCATTATTTAGCATTGCAAGGGACACTAATTAGGCCGAAAGAAAAGTGCTGCATTGGGTAGAAGATACAGCAGTATTTATACTTTAAGCATTCCTAAACAACAGCTATGTGTCTGGCTAAGTCATGTGGCATATCAACTGCCTTCTGACATAGCAACAGACTTCAGCCTTACCTCCTTCCAGCAGTTTCTCCTGCAAACACAGTATTCACATTCATTTCCTTGTCCCTTCTCTCACACATTTCAATTTTCATTCTATAATGTCAATTTCTCCCACAACATATTTTTAGTCCTTTTTCATTGCATTTCTGCCCTGTTGACCAGTCTCTTTCCTCATAATTTGTTATGAATCTCTATCATAACAAATATTAAGAACAGATGTAAACTATATCTTTATTATATGAAATGGGCTAGGTTGGAAATGTAAAATAAAGTTACATAAATACAACTAGTTAGATATTTTACTGAGGGTTTGTACTGTGTTTATAATTACCATCTGCAAGGGTCACAATGAATATTTGCTGAATATGACTTTCGTTACTTAATGAAGGGTGTTAACTGCTTGCAAAACTAATAATCTTCTTGAATGTGTATTATAATATGCTTGGGTGATAACAAAAATATTCTCTTCTAATTTTGTATTAGAAATTGTCTAAGGAAATGACACAGATATCTGTATCTGTTTATAGTTGCAAAACTGCTCAGATTAAAAGCATCTCTTCTCAGACAGATTTGTCAATGTCAAGCAATAAATCTGTCAGCAGACTGAAAATGAGTTTTGAATTGGATGACATGTTGCAAAAGTAGCATAAATGTACCCAATGACATCAGTCTTAACTGGGTGGGTGGAGAGTGGATCAATTGCAGGTCATTTTAAATGACCTTACAAACAAATGTCTTCAGTTATCTAAAGTACATTACTTATATATAAATATTGTATCTTTTACTACATGAAATTTGTATACATTGGAGAGTAAAGTAGTGATCTCATTTTTTAATTAAAAATTGATTTGATGGTTTGAAATATTACCTAATTTTAAAAATTTTCTTTCTACCTTATCAAGTAGGAAGGGGCATAATTCATTCTGTAAAGAGCCATTGTAGCACCTCCCGGTGTTGTATTTGGAAATATTGGGATAATTTGTTGACTTAACACATTTCACAGAACTCCTGCCACTGTTATTGAACAGTGGTTCATAGTTCTTATTCACATCAGTAAAGGTTTACCAACCCAAGCCACAAGGCAGAGAATGTAAAGCCAGAGTAATTAATGACCTCACATGAAGCGCACATTGCAGGGGAAGATCTCTAACCATAGAAAAACACTTTCGTTTGCCCTCAATAATTTTCTTATAGAGGCTGCCCTGGTGAGAATTTCATGGATAAAATCTGAAAGATACTGCCTACCACTTTTTTTGTTAAACATATTGGCCCTTATATTATCAAAGATAAACTTTTTAAAGTGTTCTTAAACAAAATAGGCAAGGAGAAGAGTGACATGTGACAAAACAGCTTTCCCCCAGAAGACCTGACTTGGATCAGTTTGCTGGTGTAACATTCTGATAAGCATTTGTTTTTTCATTTTAGGTATCTTCTCTTCACTACCGCCAAAAGACCTGCCTTGCCCCTGATTGTAAACACGCTAGATGTTGGGTGCCATGGCTGAGACTGCAGGAGAAGAACCGGTCTTCAAAGTTGGAGAACTGTGCCATGAGTGTGGGCAGCTCCACTTGTTGCTAGACAATCATCTTTATAACTTCCAGGATGAAGTGGATGATGAGCTCACTTGCCATATTTGCCTTCAGCCTTTGCTGCAGCCTATGGACACACCTTGTGGACATACATACTGTTTTAAGTGCCTTGAGAACTTCATGCAGGAGTATGACTTCTGCCCTATGGATCGGAAAAAACTGTCCTTCCAGCAGTGCCGGAAGTCTTCCCTTTTAGTGCGGAATTTGCTTGATAAGCTCATTGTCCTCTGCCCCTTTCAAGAAGATTGTAAGCACACTATGCAACGGTGTGAGTTAGAGGCTCACTTACAAAACAGGTGTGTATATGGTTCAGTAGTGCCATTAACTGTACTTGCATCTTATCCTTTCTGGCTCCTTCACCTTTATTAGTACCTTATAATTTTTGTTTAATTTTGGCCTGCATATTGCATATATTAACAATAGAAGGCAACTGAGCAGCATTCTTGGTTAAGAAATAGATCGCTTAACCGCTAAAATATGTTAATGGGCTATTTCCCATTTTTCAAATGTGTGTATTCATGTGGAAGTTTTCTGTTTCTTTCTTTTTATAATAATATTGATTAATTTTTTTATTTTAACAATCCAATAAAAACCACATTAATAACATTCCAAATTATACAATAATGTATTAATCTTAGGAAGAAACTGAAACCCAACAGAAGCAGCAGGGAAGGGGGTGGGCTATATGGAAACTTTTGAGTTGAGGAATGTGGATGCTGAGTCAAATACAAAGCTACACTGGAGATATAGTAGTTCACGTCTAGCTTATGATTTTTTTTTTAATTTAGAAAATGAGGTGCTTCCTAGTTAATATTTGCCCTAATTGTGAGAACTTAAATACACACTAATGATAATGCTTGGCAGCATCACTGACAAACCAAAGAAAAAAGGGGGGATCCTTATTAACATAAATGCAAACTTAGTGCCAACAAGTCCTCATCTTGACTCATCAATGTGCACCCTGCCCCCCCAAATACCCCTAAGCTCTAATGCATCTGGGAGTCTAAATTTGCTGTCTTGCTCATTCCTTGACAGCCCTAGACAGAGCTTAACAGTTGGAAAAATTTATTTGAGCTAAGCAAACTTAAATAAATGAATCACTGTAACCTGTTATATAATTGACTTGACAGAAATCATTAGAAAATATATGGGATGTACAAAGCACCTCTTGAAAACTAAAGTCGTGGACTATCAATATGCTTAACTCACAGCAATTCTTTTGCTCTTATTGAGTCCCAAATATTTGCTTAAGCATTAAAAGTTGCATATATTGTAAATAATATACAGTGCTTGATTAGCAAACAGGGAAGCAAATGAGAGTTACTCCATAGCAAATGAAAGTAATGCCTTTATCTCCTCTCTGATTTCTTAAACTTACTGATTTTTTAAGCTGACAATGGCATATGCATATTGAATAGGAAAACTATGTGAAAACAGCCACCCCACCCATCCTGTTGGTGGAAACTGTGTGGTTGTCAGAACTTGTGTTGCTTTGTGAAGGCCCTATCATAATGGTGTGTAATGAGAGATACATCTCCTTTCATAGATTTTTTCCATCTCGTGCAGGTGTCCTGGGTTCAAGAAGTTCAAAGCTCATCTTGAAAGGAAAAAGAATCCTCGCTTCAGGTTGAAGGGAGATTCTGTTTCCAGACAGGAAGCGAGTACTGTAAAGGAGCCTGAGATATTGAACGTAGTGTCGTCCCTTGTTTCTGGAAGTTCAATAGCTGCAGTGGTTTCCCTGGAGACACCGGAACCTGGATTGATTAATCCAGCCTTTGATGGGAGTGAAGAAGGTATGCATTCATCTCTCAGAATGAATTCTATGGTCAGAGAAAGAAAGTCTGCCTTCGCAAAATTTATTTTGAGTTTTCATTCCATCTGATTAGGTTACAAAAATTCATTAGTTTGTGGTAAAAGAGTTGAAAGCCACAGTTTTATAAGCAAGGCTGCTCAAATTGTGGTACATTCAGACCTCAGTTGTCAAACGTAATCCATTCCGGAAGCCCATTTGGCTTCCGAAATGTTCGACAACCAAGGCGTGGGTTGCGATTGGTTGCAGGAGCTTCCTGCACTCACCCGGAAGCTGTGTTGGACATTCGGCTTCCAAAAAACATTCAAAAACCGAAACATTTACTTCCGGGTTTTCAGCATTCAGGAGCCGAAAGTTCCAAAAAGGAGGCATTCGGGAGCCGAGGTTTTACTGTACTGGGGGCAGAACCCAATTTTCTAAGAATCTTGACTTTATTTTTTTATTTTTTTAAAGGTAAGTTGCAAAGATACATGTTTGAAAGAAATAGTCAGATCTACCCATTTGCATTGTTTATATAGATTGCATAGTTCAGATTTTCTTAGTGCAGAAGTTGAGTTCCATTGGAGCAGAATTTAAGTTCTTAAGAAGTGTAGAATACATAGCCCTGTTTATATAAGTTTCTATTTAAGTTTATTTATTTCTGTCCATAATAAGCACAGGTGCTGATGATTGTACTGTATTTGTACAATACATATCCACAGGTGAACCAAGGAGAGGAGACAAAAGTGTGCTTTTGGAAACATCCTGTATACTTCACTTTTCTTTCTGTTTTGCTAGGAATAAAGGAAAATTAAGTCTTAGGAAATGGAAAGTTATATTTATTTTGCATACTGGGTTGTTCAGAATCAGTGAAATAGGTGGCCAGTATTTAAAATTTCTAGATTTGATCTGCAAGTGTGTCTCCTTTGTCTTCCCACTCCCATCTCTGCTTCTCACTTTCAGATTTACCCCAAAGAGCCAGTCTTTTAGCAGAGACAAGCACAATTGAAATTCACCGAGAAGACCCTGAGGAAGAACTTGGGATCCGGATAGTTGGGGGTAAAGACACCCCACTAGGCAACATTGTTGTCCAAGAAGTTCTTCGGGATTCAGTTGTTGCTGCAGATGGAAAAATAGCACCCGGAGACCATATCCTGGAAGTAGGTTTGATATAATTAAAAGGCTTCAGAATAAAATTACAAATCAGTTCCAGGACATTAAAATGCAAAATCATGTTTGAAAATTAGTTTGCAAGGGGAGGAGATATATGGGAGCATTTTGAAAATATTTAAACTGGTGTAAAGATTTGGAATAAAAGAGTATCCACTATAATGAGAATATATTCCTTTAAATGGATATCAAACTATCCTTAAAATGACAAGTGGCAAAACACTAGGATTGGATTGATTCCCCATTGAATGGTATAAGACATATATAGATATATTGGCACCAAAACTTCATCAATTATATGATGAGATACTTCATGGAGGTATATTGTCAACAATAATTAATCAAGCTTACATTACAGTTATTCCCAAACCAGATAAAGACCATACACAATGCACAAACTGTTGCTCTATATCAGGAGTCAGCATTCAGCAACCTTTTTCAGCCATGGGCCAGTCAACCGTCTCTCAGACCATGTGGTGGGCCGGACTAGATTTTTGAAAAAAATATGAACGAATTCCTATGCCCCACAAATAACCCAGAGATGCATTTTAAATAAAAGCACGCATTCTACTCATGTAAAAACACCAGGCAGGCCCCACAAATAACCCAGAAATGCATTTTAAATAAAAGGACACATTCTACTTATGTAAAAACACACTGATTCCCAAAGCATCCATGGGAAGGCAATTGGGCTGCATCTGGCCCATGGGCCTTAGGTTGCCTACCCCTGCTCTATATGCTTGATCAATGTTGATACAAAGATCCTAACAGGGATTCTAGAAAATAGAATTCAGCAGGTAATAGCAGCGATTATCAAGAGTGACCACACTGGCTTTATGAAAACAAGATAAGCTGCAGATGATATTAGATTAGTGGTGGATTTGGTAGCTCTAAATAAAAATAAAGACCATTCGTAATCACATCGCTAGTTGCTGAAAAGGCTTTCGACAAAATCTATAAACAGTATATGGAAGTAGCTTTACTTAAATTTGGATTTCTATTGGATTTCATAAAATGAATTAAAGTAACATATGAAGTACCTGCATCAAGAGTCAAAGTGAATGGTATTATGTCTGCCACTTTTCCTCAGGCCCAAGGTACCAGACAAGGATGTCCACTCTCACCCTTGCTTTTTTACAACAGCAGCAGCACAAATGGTATATGCTCTAAAGTGGAAAGAAGATAAAATACTAACAAAGGAAGAATGGCAGATGAAGTTAATAGAGTATATAGATACGGCAAGATTGACAAACAGAATAAGAGACCAGGATGAAAAAGTATTTAGAGAAGAATGGAAATGTTTTGTAGACTGTCAGGGGACCTTCCTACAGGGAACCTCCCCCCCCTCCTGCTGACCAGCACTCCACCCAGTGAGAGCAGCAGCAGCGGGTCAGGTGGGGGGAATGAGGAAGTTAGTGGGATGGAGGAGGCAAGGCTCAGTGATGTGGGAGAGCCCTTGCAATGCTTTGACCAACAGGTGGAGGGGAACAGGCAGCCCCTTCTGGCCCCCGAATTAAGGCGCGCCACCAAACGTAAGGTCAGGAGGAGGCGTTTCAGGGTGCCCAAGCTCTTATGCTGGCCACGCAACAGGAAACGTCCACTCCCAGATTCTGCGAGTGACTAGGAGGTCATGTTCTCTGCTATCTCTGCACTGTAAATATTATGCACAATAAAACCTTTAAAGACAAGCACGGACTTGGGTGTCTTTACTCGAGAGTAGCCGCAACAACACCAGCACATAGATTATTTGAAAAATTAATGTAAACATATTAAAAAGTTATCAATAAAAGAGTAAATTCAGCACTAAAAATTATTGAGATATAAAAATTGAGAAAAAGAACATATTGGGAAAATTAGAATATGTAATGGAAATGAACCATGGAAGGGGGGGAAGGGAAGTTGAAAATAATTGTGTGTTTTTATTTGGATTATTCTTATTGCTTCAGTTGTAAAAAGGAAAATGATTTTTAAAAAATTGAATGAAAGAACTTCTTGAGGAAATGAACTGCTCCTGTGAAAGGCCATCTATCTCCCTGCATTGCTTTTATTCTCTTTTTTTTCCTGGAAGAAGGGAGGGACAGAGTATCATAGTATAAGGCTCTGTACCAAGTAGTATAGTGAGCAACTCTTTGTTTTTTTGTTTTTTTCTAAGGTGAATGGCGTCAACATTAGCAGCGTGACCCATACTCAAGCTATCTCCTTACTGCGTCAGCGCTGTGCTATGTTTCACTTCATAGTACTGCAAGAGAAAGGGTTTACCACCAGAACTGGGCAACTGGATTCCAGCCGTTCAGTAAACCAGGAAGTGATCCATGTTACCCTTGTAAAGAGAGACCGATCTGAACCTCTTGGCATCAAATTGATCAGAAAAACAGATGAGCCTGGGATTTTCATTCTGGACCTTCTAGATGGAGGCTTGGCAGCCAAAAATGGGAAACTTAGTCAGAATGATAAAGTTCTCTCTATAAATGGCCAGGATCTAAGACAGGGAACTCCTGAAGCAGCTGCACAGATAATTCAGGTAACAAAGTCACAGGTGGGGAATTTTGGGCCTGTGGTTGAATTTGGCTCTCCAGATTGCTTTACAAAGATAAGTGTTGTATTTGTTGCCATGGGCACTTCTTGCCTTTGGCCCCCAGAATGTTAGCCATGAGGGAATTCAGCAGTCTGGCTGAAAAAGGTTCCCCACCACTTGCTTTAAGGAGTGCCACAGTCAACACTCTAATAACTTATTTGAATTTTCAAATGTTGCAAGAAGGAAGCCTTGGTAATATGAAGATATCTCTTTCCCAGACCTGCAAGTGGGATCTTTTTATTGATGATAATTGAACCTGGTTTATTTACTACAGGGGTCCCCAGACTTACCGGGCTTTGGGCCGGTGCCCGCCGCACCGACCGCGCGTCGGGCCGGAGGGCAGGGGAGTGCGCGCCCATGCGCACACGCACACGGTTGGAAAAAAATTGCCGAAAATCGCTTGTGCGCATGCGTATGGGCCTCCCCCGACCCGGAAGTGCATCGGAAATGACCTCTTCTGGGTCGGGAGAGGCCCATACGCATGCGCACAAAGGATTTTTGGCGATTTTTTGCCGATTTTGAAGATCGCCGCCGCGCCCGGGGGCCGTAGTTTGGGGACCCCTGATTTACTATGTATTTATTTTTAACTCACATAACAAAGTAGTGAACTGTCTCTTTTGTAAACTTTTGGAAGTTCAGTCTTCAGCTTGTTGTCTTTGCATATACAGTGGTACCTCGCTAGACGAACGCCTCTCGGCACAAAAAAATCACAAGACAAAAACGTTTTGCAATTTTTTGGCAGACTCGCAAGACAAAGTTTTCTATGGCCGTGCCATAGAAAACTTCGCAAGACGAAGCAGGGCGTCGCGAGGAGGTGACTTTAATCCACCGAAACGGCCGCCGGCAGCCAAGCAACAGCCGGATCCCCCTCA